>NC_141090.1:27358402-27872073 GCF_041138505.1 Cibotium barometz
GTCAATTAAGCTCAATTGAGCTCAGTTGACATCAATTGGGTGTCAATTGATATCAATTAAGCTCAATTGAGCTCAGTTGACATCAATTGGGTGTCAATTGATATCAATTGAGCTCAATTGGGCTCAATTGCACTCAATTGACACTCAATTGGGTGTTAATTGCATCCTATTGTATCAATTGAGCCCAATAGGATGCAATTAACATCAATCGGGTGTCAATTGATCATAATTGATATCAATTGGGCTCAATTGCACTCAATTGTGTGATCGATTGTGTGTCAATTGAGCCTAATATGATACAATTGAGCTCAATTCACGCCCAATTGGATGTAAATTGAGTGTCAATTAAGCCGAATTAGACTCAATTGATAGCAATTGGGTGTTAATTGATATCAATTAATATCCAATTAACACAATTGAAGTCAATTAAGTCTAATTGACTTCAATTGGATAATTTGGGTGTCAATTGAGCTCAATTGGACGTAAATGACATCAATTGGGGGTCAATTAACATCAATTGAACCTTATTGACATCAATTGGGTGCCAATTAACATCAATTGGACTCAATTGACATCAGTTGGGTTTCAATTGAGCCAAATTGGATGCAACTGACATCAATTGGGTGTCAATTGATTACAACTGAGCTGAATTGGGCTCAATTGCACTCAATTGATATTAATTGGGTATCAGTTAAACCTAATTTCATGCAATTGAGCTCAATTGACATCAATTCACATCAATTGATATTAATTGGGTGTCAATTGATGTCAATTGAGCCTAATTCGATGCAATTGAGCTCAATTCACATCAGTTCACATCAATTGGGTGTCAATTGATGTCAATTGAGTAAAATTGAGTCTAATTGGGTGTCAATTGAGTCAAATTGATGTCAATTGAGCCCAATTGAAGCTAATTGTGTATCAATTGACACACAATTGATGTCAATTGGGCTCAATTGACATCAATTAGATTCAATTGACACACAATTGATGTCACATGGGCTTAATTGACATCAATTAACACCTAATTGATGTCAATTAATATCAATTGGGTGTCAATTGATTATAATTGATGCTAAATTGAATGAATTGAGTCCAATTGACATCAATTAAGTCTAATTGGATATTAATTGATCAATTGGGCTCAATTGATATCAATTGACACCCAATTGAACTCAATTGACATTAATTAGACTCAAAAGGGTGTTAACTTATGTTAATTGAGCCCAATTGACATCAATTGGGTGTTAATTGAGCTCAATTGGACACAATTAACAATAATTGGGTATGAATTGAACTCAATTGACATCAATTAGGTGTCAATTGAGCCTAATTGCATCCAATTGAACTCAATTGACATCAATTGGGTAAATTGCATCCAATTTAATTCAATTGACATCAATTAAGCCTAATTGCATCCAATTTAATTCAATTGATATCAATTAAGCCTAATTGCATCCAATTTAACCCAATTGGACTCAATTGAATCCAATTGGACTCAATTGACATCAGTTAGGTGTCAATTGAGTCTAATTGTATCTATTTGGACTTAATTGACATCAATTGGGTGTTTATTGATGTCAATCGAGTCCAATTAGATGCAATTGGACTCAATTGGGTGTGAATTAGACTCAATTAATATCAATTGGGCTCAATTGATATCAATTAGGTGTGAATTGATGTCAATTGAGCCCAATTCGATGCAATTGATATCACTTGGGTGTCAATTAGACTCAATTGGCACCCAATTGATGTCAATTGAGTCCAAGTGGATGTCAATTGATATCGATTGAGCCCAATTGATCAATTGTTACCCAATTAGACTTAATTGATATCAATTTGACTCAATTAGGTGTTAATTGATATCAATTAGACTCAATTAGATGCTAATTGAGCTTAATTAGACTCAATTGACATCAATTAGGTACTAATTGAGTATAATTGATGTCCATTAAGCCTAATTTAGCTTAATTGACATCAATTGGGTATCAATTGACTACAATTGATGTCAATTGAGCTCAATTAACATCAATTGGGTGTTAATTAATGTCAATCGAGTCCAATTAATATCAATTAGGTATCAATTAAGCCAAATTGATATCAATTGGGTGTCAATTGAGTCCAATTCACATCAATTGGGTGTAAATTGAACCTAATTGGACTCAATTAACATCAATTAGGTGTGAATTGATGTCAATTGACCCCACTTGGATGCAATTGATATCAATTTGGTGTCAATTGGACTCAATTGGCACCCAATTGATGTCAATTGAGTCCACTTGGATGTCAATTGATATCAATTGAGCCCAATTGATCAATTGACACCCAATTAGACTTAATTGATATCAATTTGACTCAATTGGGTATTAATTGATGTCAATTGAACTCAATTGGATGTTAATTGATGTTAATTGAGTCTTAATTAATATTAATTGGGTATCAATTGAGTGCAATTGATGTCAATTAAGTCCAATTTGGCTCAATTAACATCAATTGGGTGTCAATTAACTACGATTGATGTCAATTGAGCTGAATTGACATCAATTGGGTGTTAATTGATGTTAATTGAGTTTAATTGACATCAATTGGGTGTTAATTGATGTCACTTGAGTCCAATTCATACCCAATTGATGTCAATTCATACCCAATTGATGTCAATTGAGTTCAATTCATACCCAATTATTATTAATTGTGTCCAATTCATACCCAATTGATGTCAATTCATACCCAATTGATGTCAATTGAGTTCAATTCATACCCAATTATTATTAATTGTGTCCAATTGAGCTCAATTAACACCCAATTGATGTCAATTAGGCTCAATTAACATCAGTTAACACCCTATTGAGTCCAATTGATGTCAATTGAGTCCAATTGGGTGTCAATTGATATCAATTGAGGCCAATTGATCAATTAATACCCAATTAGACTTAATTGATGTCAATTGGACTCAATTGATATCAATTGGGTACATTCAATTTAGCATCAATTATAATCAATTAACATCTAATTGATATCAATTGACATCAATTAGGTGTTAATTGATGTCAATTGAGCCCATGTGACATCAATTATGTGTCAATTGAATCCAATTGATACACAATTAGCTTCAATTGGGCTCAATTGACATCAATTGACACCCAATTGATGTCAATTAGGCTCCATTGACACCCAATTAGACTCAATTTGGCTCAATTGACATCAATTGACACCCAATTAGACTCAATTTGACTTAATTAAGTCTAACTGGACTCAATTAGACTCAATTTGGCTCAATTGATATCAATTGACACCCAATTAGACTCAATTTGACTCAATTGACACCCAATTAGACTCAATTTTACTCAATTGACATCAATTGACGTGAACTGATGTGAATTGAGCTCAATTGCATCGAATTAGGCTCAATTGACATCAATTGACACCCAATTAATATCAATTGAGTGCAACTGACGTGAATTGATGTCAATTGAGCTCAATTGCATGGAATTAGGTTTAATTGACACCCAATTAATATCAATTGAGTGCAATTGAGCCCAATTCAGCTCAGTTGTAATCAATTGACACCCAATTGATGTCAGTTGCATCCAATTTGGCTCAATTGAAACCCAACTGATGTCAATTGAGTCCAATTGATACCCAATTGATGTCAATAAGGTTCAATTAATGTTAATTGACACCCAATTGATGTCATTTACGTCTAATTGAGCTCAATTGACACCTAAATTATCCAATTGAAGTCAATTAGACTTAATTGACTTCAATTGTATTAATTGGATATTAATTAATATCAATTAACACCCAATTACTGTCAATTGAGTCTAATTCGGCTCAATTGACGCTCAATTTACATCCAATTGGGTGTGAATTGAGCTCAATTGTATCATATTAGGCTCAATTGACATCAATTGACACATAATCGATCACACAATTGAGTGCAATTGAGCCGCAATTGAGCCCAATTGAGCTCAATTGATATCCATTGACACCCAATTGATGTCAACTGAGCTCAATTGAGCTTAATTGACATTAATTGTAATAAATTAACACCCAATTGAAGTCAATTGGGCTTAATTAATATCAATTAACATCCAATTATTGTCAATTGAGTCCAATTCGACTCAATTGATACTTAGTTTACACCCAATTTATGCAAATTGGGTGTAAATTGGGCTTAATTGCGTCGAATTAGGCACAATTGATATCAATTCACACCCAATTAATATCAATTGAGTGTAAATCAAGTGTAATTGAGTCCAATTGGGCTCAATTGAGTGCAATGATGTCATGGACAATTGAGTCAATTGATGTAAGTATAGTTAGATTTAATTGGTGTGTCAATTGAACTTAAGGCCAGCAAATTATACAAAACTTTTTTTGTGCCAAGAATTTTGAACTTTTGACATCATAAATGAGTCCAGAAGGCCCAAAAATGGTAAGAATGACTGTGAACATGATTTTTTTTATTTTTTTATTTTTTATTTTTTTTATTTTTTTTATTTTTTATATTTCCCGCCGGGAAAATGGGTTTTCCCGGCGGGCCCGCCGGGGTACAGCAAAAGCCCGGCGGGATTTTTTCCGGTTACCAGGTCGCTTGCCACCGGCTTTTTTGAGAACATGTTAACATGTGAACATGTTAATAACATGTTCACACATGTTATTAACAAAAAAAATTTTGTGATCACGTGAATATAAAATCAGAGATTCTAAGGGATGATTCAGAGAAGCGAGGAGGAAATTGTGCATCTGGATGCTCTTCTCTTTGAGCTATAAAATGATATACTTACGCTCACATTTGTGAGATCGAATGCAATACTAGTTTGATTATTTGTATCCAAACGCTTGCTCCAAGATAATTAAATTTGTGCTCTTCATGAATGGATTTAATCTTGTTTTATGATCCTACGTAGCTCCCATGTTTCTTACTTTCAAGTAGTTATGGTGGCCATCTTGCTTGGGTTTGAAGCCGTGCTAGTCAAGCAGACACAGGCTAGGCTCAAGTAACCAATCTTTGAGTCCCAAATGACAAAAAACATGCAGGAAGCTATGGAAAATTATCAACACATCAGGGTGTGTCAGTTTTTTTGTGTTATTTTAGGAAAATAGAGGTGATTGGACTATCTCTAAGATATCATGTGTGCATATCAGTATATCTTTAAAAAAATTTGTCGTGGTATTCTTATGTAGTTTTGAAAAGGAGCTTATACAGCGAAGTAACAAAGATGACTGTGGAAGCAGTTTTTTTTGCCAGCTTTTGTTAAGTCTCAGTCTGAAGAACCCAATTGCAGCTTGCAGGACTTGGGAATGTTTTTGCTGTGGATGAGTTTTTTGTGCACCCGCTTCACGAACGATGGGCCTTACGAAGCAGAAGCTTTGACATATTTTTTGGAGGAAAAGCTGGAGGGTAGTAGTACAAATGAAAGAGAAACTGATACTACGAGACATGGTATTCAAGTCTTCTTTCAGACATGCAACAAAGAGGGTGTTGCTGGCTATGCAAATAATCGCTCCACGGAAGCTTTATCTATGGATTCATATGTAAGGGAAGCATTATCTGCTGAAACACTGTTTCTTGAGAGTGGCGATAGCAAGGGAGGTGCAAAAGTGCGAGTTGTTGCTGGGCAATATGAAAACGTGTCCAGTTCACTTCCATTTCAAGGCTTTGTAAGGTTTTTCCCGTATTAAGAGTTTTATTGTTTTTTGATTACTCAGCCGCTGTTTTAATAACTGCCTGCCTGCAGTGACTAAATATACATTCTAACTGATAGAGCTGAGCTGTATATGCTTGCTTGCATGGATGCCGCTGATCACTTGCTATTCAATGTCCTCCATCAACTCGAGTGGAGGAAGGAACTTGACGTTTATCATTCGGAAATGCCTGAAGGCATCAATGAAGATGGGGATAGAGATTGTAAAATCCTCATGTAGGCTGGGACCAATATGCATTTAGAGTACCAAACACATTCACACATACAAAGAGAACACAAGGAAAGCATTTATGGATCTTACCAACCCAACTATGGGACTGACTCCTTTGGATTGTAAGAGAATACGACTTGTGCATTCACATGAACTGTAGAAACGTCCAAGACAAAGAACTGAATGTAAGAGAGATCAAGAACAATACCGAATTACTGTGTGCAAACCAGATTACAAACTAATTGTGACACACCTATGAGTATGCAGGGCAGAACTAGACATCAGATAGCAGCTGACAGTAGCCTGGGTAGGGTCGGACGGCCTTGGTGACACATGGCACTGTCACGTGGTAATGATGATGTGGCGGTGGTGATGTGTCACCGATGATGTGGCATTGATGACATGGCAGTTGGGTACAGGTGGTCAACAAGAATACTACTGGCCGACTAGGAGCATTGGTGCATATATGTACGTGGTAGCCAAATTGTCATATTCATCTACTGTCCTTAGTTTTGGACTTCACAAAGTGTTTCTTTGTAGGTGGAGTGCTAGCCGAGAGGTCATAGGGTTGTGATTTGACGTCTTCATTCGCAGCCACATCTTGTACTTGAATTTCAATTGTATTACTTCTTTCTTGTACATAATACAGAGTAGTAGTTTAGGACTCGTGTGTGCTGTATGTGTGATTCTGCCACACTCTTCTTTCTATCTCTGGAAAACCCTAGCATATAGGTGCAAGTGCTCTACAGTTGGTATTAGAGCCTAGGGAACTTGCAAATTTTCTCTCTTTTCTGGCTCCTGGGTTCTCTTCATTGCACCTAGGTGAATTGGGGTATACTGGGCTTCCTTGCCCCACCAAACCCTTACCTCATCATGTAGGGTTGAAATCCCTCACCCGGTCCTTGATCACTCATGAAATCACAACTCACTGATTTGCCTCTCCGCATGAAGGCATCCATGGACACGGAGGCGGCTAAAATGGAGGCTATATCTGCTTGTCTCGATAGGATAGAGACTACACCTCGAGCACCTAGTATTCTGGATTTGGAATCTACAAGGGCCCGTGCTATGGAACAAGGGTTGGACGAGTGGCAAAACTTTATGGAGGAGGATTTTTCACTCCTTTGGATGTAGGCGAGGATCTACTGGATGAGCTTCGCTCCCAGTCTGGTAGTCATCATTCTACACCTGCACGTAATCAACAAGAGAGATGCCATTGGCGTCACCAACGGTCTCCTTCACAGAGTCCCTCTCCATGGGATTCTCCGGATAGTTCTTGCTCGCCTTCATCGGCTCGACGTTGGGGGACTACCGGTTTGCCGAGTTCTTCTTCCATGCCTCGAGAGGAATGAGCTCAATTATTGAAGCTTCTGAAGGTCCCCAATCTCAACGTGGAGAAGTTGTCACCAATTGGACCTGTGAGATGGCTGTGATGTTGGTAGTGGTGCGTTTTTTTCAGCTCCATTTGACGCGTACGGCTTTAACGGGTGCCGCTCTCTTTTGGTGGGAAGCACCATCACTGCGAAACGTTTCACCTTGAAACGGGGAGGAACCGCTGAAATGTTTCACCCCTCGACAAGTGCTTATTGAAACACTCGACTGAACAGGTATACACACGCGCACACACACCCAACATACATACATACACACATAAATATATACATACACATATAAATACACACACATACACACACACGCACATGGATTCATACATCCATACATACATATAAATATAAATATAAATATATGTATATACGTATGTGCATATGTACGCATGTATGTAATAGTCTCTGTGCGCGAGAGAAAGAGAGACTTGAAATTGAGAACATGAAATGGTGTTTCAAGGTTTTATGAAATGCGAAACGCGTTTAAGCGTTTCAAGGTTTCACTCGAGCTGAAACGCGTTTCATGGTAACCATGGCAGGAAGACCACCTTAGGCATTACTCTGTGACTTGTTGGGATGATTTCCGTAAGGCAGTCTTGAAGTAGTTTATTCCCGTAGATTATGAGCGTGAATTGAAGAAACAATGGGAGCGTTTTATGTAGAAACATGGTGAATCGATAACTGACTATCTTGCTTGTTTTCGAAAGCTTTTGTTGATGCTCCCAAGGACCGTTCGACAGTCGGAACATGTCGAGTAATTTGTGGATGGTTTGACACCGTCTTTGCACGCAGACGTTTGTGCACATTGGCCCCGTGATCTTTCAAATGTGGTTTGTCTTGCTACAACCCTCAAGACGTGGAAGAGTTCCAAGTTTGGGACTCAACAACAAGGGCAGCAGAAAGGCAAAGACAAGGGTAGCCAATCCAAGGTCAAGGATGGTAAGGACAATGTAATTGGGGGAGCCTCGGTGACTCGCCTCACCCCTGAAGAGCGTTGTGCGAAGATGGTTGCCGGAAAATGCTTCGATTGTGACTCCACCAAGCACATCGCAAAGGATGTCCCAAGACCTTGGAGGAGCAATCCGAGGAGGAGACTTATTCAAAACTGGAGTAGTCGGAGGAGGCGGCTTCTTCGGCACCAGAGGATGAGTGTGAAGGAGATGCATGTGTGCGCGTCTCAGTTTTTTTAATTTCACGGGTTGAGCACACATTTAGGGTGCTTCATTGCATCAGGCCACAAGTATAGATAGAGGAAGTTTTCAGCCCGGTCTCTAAGGGAGAGTCTTCACAGTTGCCGTTCTCCCTTAGTGGAGAATCTTTGGCTTCAGTGGTGGTCACTATTTGAAATCAAGGTCTTATCTGTGTGTGAACGCACTCTTATGAGTGTGGTAGTGTTTGTGTGTGAACCACCTCTTAGACGGGTTATAATAATATCTAGATATTTGTGTGCTGTGACATAAGCAGTGATGTTAGGAGGAGAACATTTGTAACCTATAAAGCTACTTGTACTTTATTGAAGAAATCAATCAATAGTCACATCATTGAGTTGTGTACTCTCTCTCTCTCTCTCTCTCTCTAAGGGCTTTGTTCTCTCTCTGTAACCCTCTCTCCTTCACTATTTGCTATTTACACACATGGTATTAGAACAGGTTTTTAAGGGTCCCGCTAAGGTGCCACCTTCTGCGTTTTTGCCTTTGGATAGCTAGCTCCTCTCCTCGATTGTGTGGCATTGCTAGCCATCCTTTTGACCTGACTTTTGTGAGTTTCTCAACCGCCTGGCTCATAGCCACAGTAGCAGTTTAATCAGCGCCACCTACAATCAGCACTGCCCAGACGTGATATGCATGAACTACCACGTCTGCGTGCACTGCCCACCCTGATCAGTGCTGCCCGCTACCTCGGCCAGGGCCACCCAGAAGTGTGCCCACTTTCTGCATCGGCCAGCACCCTCTGCATCTACTCACCATCAACACTGAAGTAAGTCAGTTCCACTGCTGTTCAATACTGTTTGCGGCCGCCTGTCTACGCTTCTCAAGCACATCGACTGCTTGTGCCTCCCAATAGTGCTGCCCGACTGCAACGACAGCTTCTCACAACTGCTGCCACATCACAGTCCAATCAGCATCTCCAACAGCTACCCGCCAGGAGCTGCCCAGCAATCAGCTGCACATCTGCATCAAAAAAAGGGGGAAAAAGAGGGAGAAGACACTGTTGTAGTATGCGAGGAGAGCATGCATCAAATCAACAAAATCAACCAGCAGACAAAAGGTATTCATCAGAGAAAACTTGGTGCTTTTCAAAATTTTTGCAAATCTTGCTTAATTAAAGCATTAATCCCAAATCCCCTATCATTTTTTGAAATTGAGAGCATATAGCAAGGGTTAAAGTGTTGCTAGAGCCTCCTATAGCATCATTTCCAAAAGCCCTAATTTTTGGAAATCCTAATTTGAGAAAAACCTTGATTTCAGAAAACTCTAATTTTTGGGGCATTCTCTGTAAGGGACTAGAGACTGACATTGGATACATTCCTCTGTGAAGACCTTCCCAAATTCAAAGCATATTATGGCTCCCCGGTTGTTCATGCATAGGAGTGCTGAAAAGAACTCGCTCACAAAAAGGCAGATATCATTGAGGAGACAGAGCTTTCCACAGAGGAAGCAAACTTGTCTGAAGATGTTTGGGCTTTTTAAAGTCCAAAGTTTCTCTATAGGTGGAGTGCTAGCCAAGAGTGTACAGTAGGTCACAAGGCTATGATTTGATTCTTTATTCATAGCCTTGCGTGTTGCTCTTCCGAATCCATGGTGGGCAGCTCAATGAGTCTTGTGGAGCACAATAAGACCCTCCATACTAGGTGTCGTCAAGTGGTGGGCTGTTCTTACAGGTTTGTGCTGGGAGGATGATAAACCATCCACAAGAAGAAATTTCAGCACTGCCTATGTGAGCTGCTCCTACGGGTTCTTGCCCTGAGCATGGTAAATTAACCACAAGGCTTTTGTGGGATGCTCATATTGGTTCTAGCCCCGAGCAAAGTAAACCATCCACAAAAAAAAATTGCAGCATATCTTTCCCCCTCCCGTGCAGCTCGTTGTCTATCTCGCCTCGCCTTCATGTTTCCCCCTTGCCTTCCTGCCTCTAGCTCACACCCCCCCTCCTGCCTCTTGCCACCCCCCCGTCGCCCTCTTGTCTCCAGCCTCCAGCCCCGGCACCACCATGCACCCCCCCTCCTGCCTCTTGCACTCCTCTTGCCGCTTGCACACTCTCACCTGCCTTCCTTTGTCCCTGCTTGCCTCCTCTGGAGGCACCTGCTTGCCCTGTACTTTTCAGCTCACCCCCACCTGCCCTTCGCTTCCCTTTGCCGCCTTACCCGCTGCCCTCTCCGCCTTCACCCAAGCTTTTTCCTCTTCAGCCTCTCCTTCGACAGGTCTTTGTAAACTTGCGGGCAGTTTTCTTTAGTGTTGACGCCTTTTAGTCTTCAACCCAGTAGGAGGACTCCATGATAGCTGCTTTGTCGTCCCCAGCTGAGGCCGCCGACCCTTGCCATTTTTATTTTTATTATTTTTTCAACTGGCCTTTGGTTCAAGATCCTCCCATAGTTACCAATTTTCACTGCCCATAGACGGCTGCTAGGCGCTTATTTATCCATTCGCAGGCGATGCCACCGAGGAAGCACCAAGGGGGGTTTTGAACCTAGGACCTCTTGGTCCTAGGCAAACACCTTCACCACTTGAGCTATCACCTTATTGGCCGCCCCTTGCCATTTTCAGAAGTGGACCTCTAGCTTTTGTCTTCTATAGTATCCTCACTTGTGGGTTCTTTGGTATGTAAGATTGTTTGGAGCTGCTCAATGCACGGACAAATTTAGGATATACTCTATACAGCCCTTATTGGTGAGGCCCAAAAAATCACAGACATTGATTTTCTTGGGTAGGGCTACTTCGAGTGAAGTTTGATTCACTCGAGGCAAGTGATTGTGTGATGCTGCAAAGAGCTATCACAATACGCAACGCTCCGGCGTTTTCGCTCGATGGAACTGCCTCACATCCGACCACCTCGCAGGTGCATCCGGCATCCTTGTCATAGTCTTCTTTTCACTACGAGTCCAATTTTGGAGAAAGTTTTTTTTCTATTAGTTATAATCAAATAGCTATAGACTACATGCACAAGCTCAAAACCCTCAAATGAGGTGGAGACAATATGGGGGAGGGTAGTCCCTTCCTGGCTGGCCTCTTTTGGAGAAAAATATCTCATGGGGGGGAAGCCAAACATGCATCCTAAAGTGCCATATGATCCCGCCATCGTGATCAGAAAGAAAGGTTCTGTGGTGTCATGTTTGTAAGAAAGCCTACTGGGGAGAGATGGCGTCCTCCGAATTGCCCAGCCAAAAAGGATTAAGAACTGGCGGCCCTTGTTAGAGCCATAAGCTCGGATCAGGCTTTTCTGTGTGGTTGTAGCCTCACCCTCCTGCGTAGCATCAAGCACCACGGATGGCATGGGATGCAGAGCAGGTAAGATCTGAACCGCATTGGTGGTAGCAGGCGGGTCCGGAGGAGTAGGGGATACTGCGGCAACTGTGGCAGAAGGCTCTTTGGAGGCTTGCTCCGTTTTCCTTTTTGGACAATCCTTCTTACCATGCCCAATGGTATGATAGAAAAAACATCGGTTTTCTGATTGATACTGTCTTTGCTCCTCTAGATGAAGATAGCCTCCATTGATGCTTGCTTTAGCCTTTTCCTCAGGGGTTTTCTTAGGCTTGGGTTCCTTACTCCCTGAACTATAGCTAGGAGTGTTGTCTGCCTTAGTGTCTCTAGAATACGAATTACCCTTTCCTGGTTGGGGTTTGGTACTAGACTGCGTTTGTTTGGACTTGCCTCCGTTCATCCTCATTTCTTCATTTTGAGCAAGAGTCAAAGCCCGGTCATATGTACTGGGTTCAAAGTTGCGAATTGTGAACCGGATGTTGGGATCTAATCCACGAATGAATTGATCCATCTTGGCGTGCTTGGATAACCCGAACTGTTGTGCTAAAGTTATGACTTTTCCAGAAAACTGAAGCACTGGTGACCCGTTCTGTTTGAGTCCATAAAACTCATCTGCCAGGCTGGTCAGATACTGGGGCGGGAGAAATTTGGTCTTTAGGTCATGAACAAATGTATCCCAGCTAAAAGCTGTGACACCTGTGGTCTAGTCTGTATGAAGACTAGACCAATGCTGCCACCAAGTGACTGCCTCACTCGTAAGGTGGGGAGTCACTACGTGGACTCTGTCTGGAGGATCTGTAATCCTAGCTAATGGAAAATGAGTAGTAAATTGATGAATCACACTTACCTTCATACTTACTAAAATTCGGTTGAACCTTCATACTTACTAAAATTCGGTTGACTTCGAATGACGGTAGTCAATGTCGCGGGCTGGTGGCTGGTGGCACCTAAGACTGGGAAAATTGAAGAGAGGTGTTGGTATCTAAGATGCATGGCCTCCTTTTCCCTTTGGTGCTCGAGTAACATACGTTCTCGATCGAGCTCTCGTTGGTGCTCCCGAGTGGCGAATTCAGCCTGACACCGGTCTTCTTCAATCCTGCGTTGGGCTTCCTCATAGTCATGTCGATTTGCTTTTTCTTATTGCTTTCTTGCTTCAGCTTCTGCTTTTTCTTCTCACCGTCGTCGAACCTTGTCTTTTCTTCTTTGTTGTTCCATTTGAAAGAAGAGGGAGATGTAGTCGGGGGTTGCTGGAGGCGGAGGAGGATGTGTTGCTGTTGCCTCCAAGAGTTAGAGATGCTCCATGAGAAGTTGGTTCTGAGCTTTGAGTAGAGCTATGGTGTCTGCAGTAGTCGGAAGAGCAAGGTCTTCTTCGGAGGAGACGTCTTCCGGCTGATGGATACTCTCCTTTGTAGACATGATGCTGAAGTCGGTGGTCGTGCCGGAACGCAATCTGACCATCCAAGGATGCCCTCACGCTAGGATACGGTGTGTGTGGACAAGCTGAATCTGATACCAATGTAACATGCAGCGGAAGTATTCGTAATTAAGGATCCTGTCACACAAACTCTCACACCGTCTTCTGCATCCCGAGTTTCACGAGTTTAGCAATCCACTTTTATGACTTCAAACTTTAAGAGATTGAGAGAGAGAGAGATAGAAACTGTACACCGTATGGGGTGCCGAATTACCCACTGAAGGGCCCCCTATCCCGTTATCGGAATAGTATTTGCTTTATTACTTTGAAGAGATTGACTGTGGACTGACGATAAGCCAAACGCAAGATCTTGGAGGACCAAGAGTCGGGTTGAACTGTACACGGCTGTAGAAGCATTGTTGAAATATGGAAGCAAGAGCTAGAAACTAGAAGACTAGAAGTAAAATAAGAACAAGATAGAAGGACAAAGAGTTACCTTGAGATGAGTGTAGACAAGACACAAGCTAGATAGATTGCAATGATGTGACCCATGAATATATGGGCCAAAGTACAAGACATAGAGCAAGAGTGCTTATGGGATGATTGTAGAGGTGCCACATGGCACACACTCAAGACACAAAGACTCAACTGAGACTAGACAAATGTAGACTAGGGAAATAGTACACCTAGTGTGCACTTATCTCCAACACCCTCCTTAAGTGGACACTAGGAGAAAGACAGAAAGACAAGACTAGAAGACAGACATAAAGATCGATAGACTGAGAGACAAGACAGAAGACATGACAGACAAAGATCCTGAGACACCCCTCCTCAAGTATGTCATGTGCATCACAGATGCCATGGACATGCTCAGGGCTAGATCCAGAAGAGGCAGCCAGATAACGACTAGGAACCAGATAAAGTCAGGATGATGGAGCACAGAACTCAGAGCACCTCTGCAGTGCAGACTGAAGCAAGGCTTGGAGAAAGAACCAAAGGGATGCTGTCGGCTGACATCAGCATGGTCAAAGAGCTGTCGGCAGCATACTGGAGTGGTCGGCTGAGCCAGCAGATAAGTTCAGCAAGCAGGCGCCAAAGTCAGGACCAGTCGGCTGATTTAATAAGCATTTAATGCTTTTAGAACTGGCCGACCAGCAGTCGGCCAGCTCCTATCTTGTCCAAGAGGGCTATAAAAGGCACCAAGTGCTCCATGTGTTACTCATTCCACCCACTAGGGGTGTGGGTCACTTAGAGGTCCCATAGGGGACAGAAATTAGGGTTAGGAACCTTTTTATGAAGGCAGCCCACGGCTGCAAAGATCTGTACCTTTTTTGTACATAGTATATACTGAAAATTCCAGCACTTCTCACTCTCTCTCTCTACTCTCTCTCTACCTGCGTTTTTGCATCATGGTGCGTTTTTGCATCAGAAGGTCTTCAAGAGTGTTTAGGGCTGAAAGAAGATTACCCAGAGCTTCTGCGCGTTACATTGGTATCAGAGCATCAGGCTCAGCAAAGCTAAACACTGATTCAGTCCCATATGATGGTGTACAGGTCCAAGGTACAGGAAAGTACACGGATTCGAAGCCCAAGGCGGGAACACAAATCGGGAAGAACTCCCAGGAGGTTTGTTGGTGGTGTTCCACAGTGCCAGATGGGGATGGCAGTTCCGTGAGCTAGATGGGTTCTAAGGGAACGGTCCCAAGGGAGGATGATCCTCCAAGGGTGATGTGAGAGTGCCAGACTGAGTTCCAGGAACGAAGACCAAGACGGTGTTCAGAGTCAGGGCAGGAATGGATTGTGGACTAGAGGAAGACCAGATGCATAGATCTTCATCAGAGACAGAGTGGTTTGGAGAACAGACCGGATTTTCAGAGAGAAAGGTTTGCCAGGGATGGATGATGACAGAGGGACTTCGGAACAGGATTGGGATGATGACAGTCATCCAAGAGCAGGTTGGATTCCCGTCATCAAGTTTAGCAGAGGGGGATGTCATGTGCATCACAGATGCCATGGACATGCTCAGGGCTAGATCCAGAAGAGGTAGCCAGATAACGACTAGGAACCAGATAAAGTCAGGATGATGGAGCACAGAACTCAGAGCACCTCTGCAGTGCAGACTGAAGCAAGGCTTGGAGAAAGAACCAAAGGGATGCTGTCGGCTGACATCAGCATGGTCAAAGAGCTGTCGGCAGCATACTGGAGTGGTCGGCTGAGCCAGCAGATAAGGGCAGCAAGCAGGCGCCAAAGTCAGGACCAGTCGGCTGATTTAATAAGCATTTAATGCTTTTAGAACTGGCCGACCAGCAGTCGGCCAGCTCCTATCTTGTCCAAGAGGGCTATAAAAGGCACCAAGTGCTCCATGTGTTACTCATTCCACCCACTAGGGGTGTGGGTCACTTAGAGGTCCCATAGGGGACAGAAATTAGGGTTAGGAACCTTTTTATGAAGGCAGCCCACGGCTGCAAAGATCTGTACCTTTTTTGTACATAGTATATACTGAAAATTCTAGCACTTCTCACTCTCTCTCTCTCCTCTCTCTCTACCTGCGTTTTTGCATCATGGTGCGTTTTTGCATCAGAAGGTCTTCAAGAGTGTTTAGGGCTGAAAGAAGATTACCCAGAGCTTCTGCGCGTTACAAAGTGATATCCTCATATGGGTCCACAAGGATAGGGACAAGATGGATCTAAAACAAGACACAGTCAGATTGATAGACAAATAGACAGACAGACAAGACTCGATAGACAGAAGACTGACTGTAGACAAACAGATGGACCTTGAAGACATCCCCTCCTCAAGGGCAATCTCTGCCTCTCGGGTAGGGACAAGAGAGAGGTCCTAAAGCAGAATGAGTAAGACATAGAACCCATTGACCTACATCATCGGTGGTCAAAGTGGTAGACAAGAAAGATGAAGTAATCAGAAAGCCCACTCCTCATCATATGAGGAATGAACAGCAAGATCTGCTGATGGAGATGCTGCAGCAACATGGGCTGAGGTAGATGCAGGGGCTGATGTAGAGGGTTTAGAGTAGCAGTCCTTCTCCCGGTGATTATCATGGCCACAAATGGTGCATGGATGAGCCTTGAAGCAGTCCTTCTCCATATGATTAGTTTTGCCACAATGGGTGCAAGGCTTTCTTACCTTAGAACTTCCTTTCTTTGCTAAAAATGCAGTGTCAGTTACCTTTTGTTGTTGAGTTCTTTCCTCTTCTTGGAGAACATTGATGATACCTTCAAGAGTAGGATTATTGTGATACTTGAAGGTAGTGACAAGAGTAGCATAGGTGTCAGGTAAGCTTTTGAGAAGCACAGCAATAGCAATATCTTCGGAGATGGGGGACTTCACTGATGCAAGCTGAACCATAAGACTGCGAAGATAATTGACATGAGAGGCTATAGTAGCTCCCTCTTGCATATATAGATCAAAGAATGAGATCATAAGTGCAATCTTAGAGTTTTTAGAGCGGGGTCCAAAAAGGGTATCCAAAGTGATCCATGCTCGAGAAGCAGATTGTATGTCGGAGATGTGATGAATGTAATCATCTCCAAGACCGAGCAAGATGATAGCATAGGCTTTGTCATTCTTGGCAGTGGGAACATAAGTGACAACTTGCTCAATGTCGGAATCTTCGGGCGTAGCATGGTGAACAACGTCCCAAAGACTTTCTTTCATAAGATGGCACTTGATTTTGATTTGCCAAGTATGAAAGTTGGACCCATTGAATTTGTCGATAGACATGAGAGAATGAGTAGAAGAGGCCATGTGGGAAGGTCTTACCTCTTGCTAAAATGCAAGGGCAGTGTCTATTCCCTTACAAGATTGCAAAAATGAATGAAAGAAGAGATCCAAAATGTTTTTAGAATCCGGCTCTCTCACCACTTGTCAAGGCCATAGCATGTGACAGCCCATCGAAGTATGAGGAACCAGCAGTTTGCAGATATGAGCATGAACAAAAGGAGACAATGCACAGTACCTTGTAGACTCTTCAAGAGGAAGCGATGGCAGAACTGAATAGTTAGGCGGCCTGAAGGGGAAAAATAGATGGCGGCTGTAATCAGGGCGTGAGCAGACTGTTGTAGAAATAGACAGTTGTAGCAAATGCCCACGAAGGTCCAAGTCGGGCTGCAACGTCAAAAACAGGTCGGCCAGGAGCTGTATGAGCCTGAACACGTACGGGAGTCCGAAGCAGCTGCTGGAAAACAGGCCGGAAGCCTCTGGAATAGGGCGGCAGCAAGAAAGTGGCCGGACAGCAACTGAACAGGCCCGGCCTGAACTGAATGTGAATAGGCTGAGGTAAAAAGAAAGGCCTGCAGCAGCAGCAGGGCAGAACTGAAGTAGAATAGGTGCGGTTGGTCCTAAAAGCTGAGCGCAGCTAGGGAGATGGTGGCCTGAAGCTATGGCGGGCAACACAGAGCAGGAGCAGCCTGCTCTGATACCATGTTGAAATATGGAAGCAAGAGCTAGAAACTAGAAGACTAGAAGTAAAATAAGAACAAGATAGAAGGACAAAGAGTTACCTTGAGATGAGTGTAGACAAGACACAAGCTAGATAGATTACAATGATGTGACCCATGAATATATGGGCCAAAGTACAAGACATAGAGCAAGAGTGCTTATGGGATAATTGTAGAGGTGCCACATGGCACACACTCAAGACACAAAGACTCAACTGAGACTAGACAAATGTAGACTAGGGAAACAGTACACCTAGTGTGCACTTATCTCCAACAAGCACCAATGATGACCAATCTCGAGCCTATGCACTCTTCCCAATGGATGTAGGAAGGCTGTAAATATGAGGCTGAGAGAAGGGACTGATTGGGACTGTTCTAGGCTATGTATGAATGCTGAAAATGAGTATGAATGCTGAGTTTTACCTTCACGAAGTGGCTGAAGCAAAACAATGAGTTGTATGCGGGCTGAATGGTGTTAGATGCAGAAAACGCAAGGATGAAGATGCACAGATGCTGGCCGGCTGCTGTGTATGCTGAAAACGCAAGGCTGATGGAGCTCTGAGGCTGGCCGGCTGCAAGAGATGCTGTGTTTTACTGAATGAAGGCTGAACCTGTCAAGCGATGATGCTTCAGGGCTGTGGACTGCAACACTTGAGCTTTGATGGCTGAATGTTCAATCGTTTATGCTCCTTGTGCTGAAGGCTCACACGCTTGAAGATACGTCAATGAAAAGATGCAATAGCAAGGCTATTTATATGCTCATGTGCTGGTCGGTTGGCTCCCTAGAGCAACACGACTGGATCTTATTAATAAATGATAAGTCAGGCACGAGCTACGTAGGTCATTCCTCAGCCTTAGACAAACAGTCACTCAGTCAGTCCAAGTCCCTTAACCCACTTCAAGAGATGCATTCATGCATGTAGAGTCAGTAGAAGCCTTAGGGTTTGCATTAGAAAGCACTTTGCATATTGCATATCATTCATCCATTGCATATAGACCATTGCAGAAGCCTTCAGATATCATCTAGTATTTATTAGTATTTATTAGTATTTATTAGTATTTATCTGGCATTTCTCCCATATTTTCTAGCATTATTATAGCAAGAAAATACCATCAATCCTGTACTGAGGATTACAATGGGGTCACAACGTATGACAAATATCAACCTAAAGGGTACTAATAATGTGCAATGTTGCACTGATGATGATGAGCCATCTTGTCACCATGCACTACAGTGCAGAGTGCATGTGACAGAAGCCCATCCGTGCCATTGTGCCTTTCAAGAAGTCACAATCCATTCTGTCATAAGCTTTTTCAAAGTCTAGCAAAAGAAGGGCAAGGGGTTATTGGCTAGATTTACCCCACTCCACAGCTTCCCGGAATGAAAAGATGTTATAAAAAATACTCCTTCCTTGGAGGAAACCATTTTGTGTATCATGAATAACTCTCTGAAGAACGGGCTGAAGCTTCATCACAGTCAGGCTTGCAAATGAAGCTTGACCACACATAAGATCCTTCAGCTTCTAGAACTAGCACCCCCCCCCCCCCAACTCACAAGAGGAATAACATAGGAATGGAGCGTTTTATAAGGTGTTACAAACATATAAGAGAAAAAACACACACATGGTTTATTTAATTCAGATTTTGGGAGACATTCCGGAGAGAGAATACACTCACACATAAATAATCATGAAAAAACAAATATGGGAGGAAATCCTTCAATATGTGGAGCCCGTAGAGGAAGTCAACGGCGGAGGAGCCGCATGCGGGGAAATACTGGGAAGGCTAGGGCTACTCTCGTGGAGCTATCAAGCCCCAAAATGCAAAGGGTGCATGCCCTTCGATTTTGGCTCAAGAGGCCAATTTGAACAAAACCCCTAAATTCCGATCTTTACAGGCTTCAATTTCTGAAGTAGTTCTCTGATGTTGTAGTTTAATTTGATGCATAAATAAAAAAGTTGAAAGAACCCCAAATTTTTACCATTAATTTTGAAAAAAAAGCCCTAATTTTTGATGTAGAGGCTACTGATTTTCCAAATTGAAAAGAAGCCCTAAAATTTGAAGTGTGAATCTGACGATTTCCTCAACTTGAAAACTTTGGTGATTTCTGAGTGAGTGTGCTACTCAGGTGGCAGATCAGAGGTGAATGGGCGGCGCTTCATAAAGGCAACTAGTTAGAGGCGGAAGCAGGGGTGTGTGTCGTCACAGAGGTTGAACGGCGCTGCAGGTGCTGCAAGTCATCGACACCATCATCATTAGCAGTGACGGCAGACAGCAGCAGCAGCAGTAGGCACAAAAGGCTGACGAGCAGCGCACTCAGCAGCGAATGCCCCTTCGCTCTCTCCTTTTTTTTTGATGACACGGATTGGAAACCTTAATTATTAGGTGGTCGATTGACGGGCGACGAATAGTAGAGAAGCGGCGATGTGTCATTTGCTTGGCGACGAGCAGTTCAAAGAAGGCGGACAAGAATTTGCAGCAAAAGGCAGGTCGGCGGCGGATAGGATGGAGCGTCAGTGGTGATACTTTAGGCGAGAAGCTGATGGCGACCAGGTGTAGTGGCAAGCGGCTCCAACAGCACAGGTTTAATGCGAGGAGTAAAGCATGTAGGTGGCAAATATGTGGCAAAAGCGTAACCCTAAATGTGAAGAGCAGCCTAACCAAGCTCTGATACCAGTTGAAGACTCTAGGAATAGGGTTTCAAGAGAAAGCTAAGGAGGATGAAAAATGTCCTTCATGGCTACTGTGTGTGCAGTGATAGAGAGAGAGAGAGAGAGAAAGAAAGAAAGAAAGAAAGATATATTAAGCGTCTACTAAAGACCCAATGGGCCTATGAGACCAAATTGATACCATAATGTCCATGGCATATCTCATCATGGAGTGGAAAATAAAACAAGAAGAAAACATAAACATAGCTATCTCACTGGAGTGATACAGAAGTGTCCATGGAAACTCATCTTGGAATACTAAGAACATAAAAACATGGGAGCAACATCAGCTCCGAGTAGATGGTATACCACTCTCCAAGATATCAAGCATGGGGCTGATGAGTATGGCCGAGAGGTCTCCCTCAGCTATGTCACATGGAAAGGTAGCTCGATGGCGGTGGAGCATGTCCTGGATCTAGAGCTGATGAGGTGATCGTGGCTGACGGGGGAGTTGAGGGCATCGGGCACACTGGAGTGTAGAGGCTCAGTCCGAGGTAACTCCTCTCAGGCGAGGTAGGTCCAGAGCTGCTCGTGGAGGGTCCACAAGATCCACTATGTCGGTGTCCTCCACCTCCTGGGTCCGGAAGAAACTGGTGATGGTTGGCTGGCGAGGGAGGGGGCGGGGTGGCTGGAGCCGAGGCTCTATCAAGAAGGTGTCCCTCTGTCTGCAGAGCTCAAGCAAGAAGAGGCCCAGGCAATGCTGGTCTTGGAAGTCAATGATCCCAGAGAGTGGACCGAATCCCTCACGAAATAGATAGTGAAATCTCCCGCGGATCTCATAGTTACTGGGCAGCGGCATATGTAATGCTCCTCCATCTCAACCTGGTGTGGCATAGTCGGCAGATCCTCTCCCCGTATGAGCTTCCCGGCTCTGAAGATGCGCTCAGCTCTACCTGTCTCTGCTCTGAGGCGATGGGATGAAACCCATATTTGACCAATCGCAATCCGCATGGCATGGGACATGTGAACACTCAAGTAGCCCGCCGGCTGCTGGATGAATCCATCCTCAGTGAGTGCGAGGAAGTGATCTCTGTAGAAGTGCATCTTCGTGGGGAGCTCCAGAGGTGTGATCCATGTGCAATGTATGTAGAGGGTGAGAAGATCTGACCGGATAACCTGGTTGGTATCCTCATGAGACAGCCGGAGAAAAGGGGAGTCCGAACTGTAGTGAAGGGGGAGTAGGCGGTCCATGTAGAGCCCATATACTGAGAATAGTGGAAACTACTGCATACCATACTCCAGAGTGCCCCTCAAGTGCTAGTTGTCTGGAGGACTCCAGGGCAAGCCTCGGGTACCTGTAGGGATCCATGTGACTGATGCGATGGAGGTATGTGATTGTCTGGAAGAGTGCCTTCACTACCATCGGGGCTGCAACAAACTCTGCCTGGATAATCTGGTGTGGAACTGATGGTTTGTTGCGGATCATACGGGAGAACATCATGACCTGCTGGGGCCTCTCAACTCGCTGCCAATCCTCATCGGATAAATCTGGCCCTAGAAAGCCGCTCCATACATCAAGGTTGGTGTGATGAGGGTGTCAAAAAGCCAGCCCTTCGTCCTGGGCTCTTGGAAATGTGACTGGAAGCACTGCTGCTCAAGTAAGCTCAAGGCTGCATATCCCCGCGTCACTTTGGCATGTGCTACGGGAAGCATGGTAAAGCGTGGGCCACTGAAAGTGACACCATGGTAGACATAGGATGAGACAATCTCCACAGAATCCCCTCTATATGTGAAGCTCAATTTGGATGTGAAGGGAATAGAGGTATTGAAGACCATTGCCTTGGTTTTACCAAGGTTAACAGAGAGGTCCCGTTGAGTGCAAAAGTCATGTAAGGCATCCAACTGTCTCTGAAGCCCTTCGGCTGAGTCTGAGAGGACGACGATGTCATCTGCATAAAGTAGTATGGGGATCAATATACCTGCCAGTGTGGGACCAGCCCCGCCTAATCCATCAATGAAGCTCGAGATCTCATCAATGTAGAGGCCGAAAAGAGTGGGTGATAGAGGGCAGCCCTGTTTCACCCCAATAGTGCTGGAAATCTCCTGTGATGTACCTCCTGGGGCTCTCACTCGTCCGGTGACGGACTCATAGAGGGTGATGATACTCCAAACCATGTCAGATGGGACTCCGATCTCCTGTAGACGGTGTAGGAGGCTGGCTTGGGGTACAGTATCAAAAGCTTTGCGGAAATCCACAAAGCGGCAGTAAATCCTCTGATGTGCTCTACCCTCCTCGATGATGGCACGGAGGGTGAAGATGTGGTCAAGGGTAGAGTAGCTCCTCCGAAAGCCAGCCTGTCGTGAGGCTTTGCATCCCTGGCTCTCTGCAAATGAACTGAGCTCCGCCTCTAGCACTGATCCATCGAGTTTGGCCAATGTGTGGCCAATCAGTAGAGAGAGAGAGAGAGAGAGAGAGAGAGAGAGAGAGAGAGAGAGAGAGAGAGAGATTTTATTAAGGTCTTCCGAAAGACCGAACTTGGCCTATGAGACAAATCAGTGTACCTGTGTGGGGTATCCTCTGTCATCCCAACAAAATGAAAAAGTACTGAACTAAAAAGCTGAATCTGGGTGTGCACCAAGTACAATGAGTGGGGGAGGTGATGGAGCTAGCTAGGTAACCGCACTAGAGAGAATATGTTGCACGACCCGATCTTCTTGTTGATTTGATATATTGAAGCTTACACCAAGTACATGCTTTTATAGGCTGAATGCCTTATCTTTCTCAACACTCTATTCATTGGGCAATGACACTAATAGGGAGCATAGTTTTTTTCATACGCGTATGATTGGCCAAGCATACATTTGCTTGCGTATGAAACGCCGAATGATACTTGTCCCAAAAATTTGGGGGAAAATATCAAGATCATGAGGAAGACGGTGCCCACATCGAGGGTGCTCACAACGATGGCCAACATCCCAAAGCACATGGTATTCTTGATCGGCACAAACGCATCCAGGACAGTCGTCTTAGCGCCTACGAGGTTGAGCTGCAGCTTGAGCCCTTGTGCGATGAGGCTAGACAGCAAGTAGAATGCAAAGGAGAGCACCTCAAACATTACAAGGCTTCTGGCCAGAGTCTAGACTAGCTGGCGCGTAGCACACAAGGGTCCCCTGTCTCAACCATAGTTCATAACATACGTTTAGCAAATGCATACGCATTCAGGTATGCAAGAATGTTTCGAGTATGTTTTAGTCCCAGGCCGAGTAACATACGTGACAAATATAATACCTCATAGAAAGGACGAGATTTAGACAAGTAGATACAAATATACATTGTCAACTCAAGCTCTCCAAGTTCCATTATAAAAACTTACAAAGTTACAACTTACAAGTTACATAAATGCTCATGGTGTGGACTGATTTTCGATTAAAAAAGCGTAGCACCTTTCAAAAAACGTAAAACCTTAGAAAAGCATTAAAAAAAAAAACAAGTATGAAAGACGAGTTTCAAACGCGTATGTTGCAAACGAAGCAAACGCGAATGTTATGAACTATGGTCTCAACTAAGGTTGCTCCACTGTCGAGATTCAGCCCAAGAAACATGACTGTCCTGAGAAGACCGGATTAACGGTCACTAATGTCCTCCATCAAGCACACCTATCAGTTCTACGATCTGGACACGAAGCTCAGAGTCGTGGAGATGTAGGCCGGCCGACATCAAGACGATCCAGGCAATCATTCAAGCATATCCCGTCGATCCCTTCACCACTCTCGCTCTTCCCAAGTTGAGCTCATTTTCTTATGGCACCCCACGCCTTCCCACATTTGTCCTCCAATGATCGCCAAACTACGGTGGAAACACCGGCGCTCCCTTCTGCGACATCAATGAAGATGGTCTTGCGCACTATTTGAACTAGTCCAAAAAATTTGGGGGAAAGTATTGGGGAAACGATTCTGTGCGTGCCCCACTGCACTGTGCATTGTGTGTGCACTATACATCTTCTTCTCCAACCATCCAGTGTCCAATCAGCAATGTCTGGCTCTGCCGCTTCCGAAGAAGTGATTTTCCCCAAATTTGTTTTTGCAGATGGTGCGTCCGAAGGGATCAGAGTGGGAGTATGTGGTAACTTCGAGGAAAATTGGGAGAGGGCAATTTACATCTCAGTGCAAGTACTGCCCACATACATGGAATGGAGGTTCACATATGTTTCAGGCCAGGGGTCCAAAGCATACTTCAAACATACTTTCATACCCGTATTTGTATGCCGTATGGTTGCCGTATGAAAAAACTATGATAGGGAGTGTTCACACACACTTCACACTCATAGGGAGTGTTCACACACACCTTCTATGTCCTGGTTGGGCAAATAGATCTAGACCTGATGTAGCCTTGATCTTCTCACAAGGCGGTAGAGAGGGCATATGCCTCAGAAGGACCATTGAGATTTTTTTTTTCAGTTGTTTATTTATTTATTTTGTGGTTTAAGTATATAATTCAATTTTCTATTTGTTTCAACAGTTTTTTTAAACATAGTATTGGAAAGAAACAAAACTTCAAAATTTGTTTTGTGAGTGTAGGTTTTTCTGGACATTTTGATGCGCCCTGGTTCAGAAGTGAAACTTCCAGTTAATGCGTCACATGGAATGATCATCTACATTTTGGAGGTATGGGTAGAACATAGGTTTTTACCTTTCTTTTGCAAAGCTACATGAGCAAGTTCTGTGGTCAGGATATCATGCAGTCTTTTTCCTACCCTTGACTCGAAGCTACTATGGGTTTCAAGAAAGATTTTGATGTAAAGAACTGAGGCTTAGCTTGGTTTTATTAGTACGTGTGGATCCAACTGCTTCTGTTCAAACAATAATTTTCATGTCTTCTGCTGTTGTGTCATTGTGGTTATGGTAGCAGTGGACATTTCATTAGCTATCTGAAAGGTCGGAGATTAAGAGAGTGAATGCTGTGTGCAAAAGTTGGAAATCTATCTTGCGGAATGGAAAGTGTGAGCATATGGCACGTTAGAAACATGAACACTGGTTTTTCACACTCAAAGCAGGTGTAATAGTCAAGATTCAATAGGGGTGGTGCGTTTTCAGCTGTTTATATTACCACCCCCACCTCCCGCCTCCCACCCACACACACACACTCTCTCTCTCTCTCTCTCACACACACACACACACACACACACAAGCAAAGATTCTTCTATTAGTGAAAGGAGAACATCCGCTCGTGGACGGAATTACATCTTTCCAAAAGGGTAGAGTGTGTTGGGATTCGGAGTCTCATGTGTGTGAGTCCCCTCGTGTGAACCCGTGTTTGTGTGTCTGTATGTGTGTGTGAACAGCCCCTAAAAGGGTTATTGTTCTAGTAGTGTGTGAACACACTATTATAAGTGATAGGGTAAGTTTGCCATGTGGCATACACTTATTAGATTGTGATATTTGTATGGGTGAAAAGATAAGGCTGCAAGCCTACAAAAGCATTATACTTATTGAGTGAACATCACTTCTATCATATCAATTAATCTATCATTGAGTCATGCAATACTCTCTCTCTACAGTTCGGCATTCTCTCTCTCTCTCTCTCTCTCTCTCTCTCTCTCTCTCTCTCTCTCCCCATGGATTTGCATCCACCTTAGCTTAGGTTCTCTATACACACCATGTAATTTAACATGGTATTCAGAGCAGGTTACACCATCGTCACAGCTGCCTTCGCCAATCTGTCCGCCCTGATCAGCACATGCTAATGCTGCTGCCTTCGAATACTACCTCCATCGCTGTGCAGCTCCTGTCTGCCCAGATCTGCAGACCTACCATTGAATACAGCTGCCATTGCTGCTCCTCTGTAGCCATTGCCTCAGCCACCGCATGTGTGTCGTCTGTCTGACACCCTGTGCACTGTGTGTGCGCCGCCTCCCCCATCCAGCACCACCACTGTGCCCAACTTGCGCTACTCTCGCCTGTGCAGTCGCCGCCTAGGTCGCCCGCTCCACATTCAGCCGTCAGCAGCAGCCTGTATCAAATATACCCACAGAGTGACACATCAGCAACAATTTGGGGCTTTTCAGAAATTAGGTAAAAATTATCTAATTGATGCTCTTGGACGCAACACAATTTGGGGTTTTCAAAGTTGGGGACAAAATTCCTTAATTAAAGCTTCCACATCAACAATTATTTCCATTTTAGGGAAAATCATAAAATTAAACACCATGTACGTATTCATAAAATTTGGGTTTTTTTTCCCAAATTGGTCTCCTGCATAAAATTGGAGCCATGCCAGCAGCATTGGCATGGATACATCGCTGAAAGAGATTACTCTTCACCAACACATGCTCGAGGGGAAGTTTTCAAACTTCCAAAAATTATCCGGGGTTCTCTGCCTGGGAAGACCCCTAAAAACTGAAGTAAATAACCTCTATGTGTGTTTTCCATTTCCTAATGCCTTACTGTTATGAAAGGTCTCGTTTCCGTGTCATACCCTACTTAGAGCAACGAGGGGTGTCTTGGTAAGCTAATGTAGGTAGCCATGTGTGGTCAAGCTCTCATATCAGGCACTCCGAAGGGGGGTTTGTTGGGATCCGGAGTCTCATGTGTGTGAGTCCCCTGGTGTGTGTGAACCTCTTTTTGTGTGTCTGTGTGTCTGTATGTGTGTGTGTGTGTGTGTGAACAACCCCTTATTGTTCTAGTAGTGTGTGAACACACCCTTATAAGTGATAAGGTAAGTGTGCCATGTGGCATACACTCAAATAGAGTGTGATATTTGTATGGGTCAAAAGATAAGGCTGCAAGCCTACAGAAGCATTGTACTTGTTTGCTGAGTGAACATCACTTCTATCATATCAATCAATCTATCATTGAGTTGTGCAATACTCTCTCTCTATAGTTCAACTCTCTCTCTCTCTTTTCTTTTCCAGACAGTGTATCAAATGTCACATGGTTGTTACTCTGGTCTCATAGGTCACTTTGGCCTTTTGAAGACGTTAATATAACATTTCATTTCTCTCTCTCTCTCTCTCTCTCATAGTGAGAGGAACAGAGTATTGAGACAGGATCTATGGCAGCTCTATACACGAGAGACATGGATATCGCCTACACAGCCTCTTCCACCGAAGATGCTATACTACAGAGATCACTTCATGAGTATCACTGATGATGGATTTATAGAGAGGCCTAGATAGATGGAGGGCTTTTTACCACACGGCTCCCGAGTGGCTATTGGTCAGCTCAGAGTTTCATCACACCGATTGGAGATTGAGACTGGCAGAGCAGCACGGATCCCCCGAGAGGAGAGGGTATGCAGATTGTGCAGAGAGGAGGTGGAGAGTGAGGAGCATTATGTATGCAGATGCAGAGCATATACAGCCATCAGAGAGAGATATCCCATTTTATTCAGAGAGCCACATTCCCTACGCCAGATCTTTGAGACAGCAGACCAGCGCATACTGGGGAGATACATTCTAGACATACAGCGCCACAGAGAGACATTATTACAGGCTCAGACAGCTCCAGAGGGGGGGCGACAGACACAGATTACTACATTTTTTCAGAGATCCATACCCCTCCCAGCCCCTACACGGCAGGGAATTACTCTCCAGAGAGCAGAGACACTTAGAGCCCGCAGGAGACAGAGGACACCTGGCTTTCGGACACCACGCCTATACCAGAGAGAGATGACAGAGATCAGAGCTCAGTTTCACAGAAGCTCCTAGGATGATTACCACTCCAGCCGTATACTGTTGTACTCACTGTCACTTTTGTACTCCCCCATATTCATGTATTCATGTATCCATGTACTCATGTACCCCATTTTGACTAGTAGCATTAGCTTCCCACTCTCCCTAGTTGCTGCTTCCGGATGCTCCCTACTGATGTATTGTAGGGCTAGATACTTACCTTCAGTTCTTTCTTTTCTTTTCCAGACAGTGTATCAGATGTCACATGGTTGTAACTTCGGTCTCATAGGTCACTTTGGCCTTTTGAAGACGTTAATATAACATTTCATTTCTACCCATGGATATCTTCCATCCACCTTAGCTTAGGTTCTTTGTACACACACCATGTAATTGAACAGAGTGTACAGTGTAAAAAATGAGATGGGGGGAGCCAAGACTAGGGGCCTATAATGCCAAATGATTCGTGTGTCTATTCGAGTGAGGAAAGATCCCAGATTCCAATTATGTAGGAAGGTGGTGCGACGCATGATCTGTGAGTCACCCACCCGGTGCTCTTAGTTCCCTTGAAGGGTATGGATGAGGTCCATCTAGATAGAGTGAATATTCTCCACTGGTGGGTGCCTTTTCCCTTGATGGCCTCATTGCATCATGCCCGCTAGATACGCCACAGATGTTGGTAATGAGCTCCCACATTGATCACTGTGTGCCCGAGGGGACAAAGGTGCCGCTAGAGCCGAAGTAGTGGTAGTAGTGGAGATCATGAAATGAGAAAGCTTATGTGCAAGATCCTTGCCATTCTCCTCATAGAGGAACACCGGTCCTACCTTCGTGGCCCTCACAATGTCCCCCAAGTGACCACCACCTGCAAGGTCTTCGGGTTCGAAATGACATAGGAGATGGGGTGGCTTGCAATGGCAAGTTAGGCGCCCCTTACTAGACACTTGTTGGCAACTAGGTATGAGAACAGAGTATGCATGATGGAGTTGATGGTGCTCTTACTAGGCCCCTTTTGGGCAGAGTACTTGAAGAAGAAGGCAAAACCTAGGTGTTCCATTGGGGTTGTGGAGTCCCTTCAATGCCACTCACCTGGTTCCAGTGAAGTTGGGCTAGGAGTTGGTTCTCCCAAAGCCACAAATACAACGAGGGGTCATTTGTGACCTTGAGAGGGGAGGGGTTGATGTGCCATCTACGCTTGTGGAAATCGATTACGAGCACCTTGTTTGGGGGCACGAAAGTTTGTCACTAGTTTTGGACTAACTTATCCTTGAGATTATGGGTTTTGATTTAACTCATATTTTCTGATGGATTTTTGCCTAGACACGATTGGAACTTGTGCCCGTATGTGAAATAGGTTGGGTTTTGGTGAGACAGTTGGGACACTTGCTCGTGTGTCTATCCCAACTTTGTGCACTACAAGCTCGGAAGATGGGAGTTTAGGCGAATTCAATGGTGCATTATGTATTACGAATGTTTGTTTGACATGACATTTGATACATGACAATGCATGCGTGACCCAGTTTTTTGTTGTGGACATCACTTGGAGTTATTGGTTGTGAATATCTATGAGGCTAGGGAAGCCTAGGAATCCCTTGGGCGGGTGTGTTTGACCCTGTTTGAGGATTAAAAGGTGGGTTTTGCAGAGATAGTATGTTTCCTAGGTCCATTTATGTTTTTTTTTAAAAAAATTCCCTTTAGAAAAAGATCCTTCTATTTTTAAGAGAAAATGTCCACCAGCACCCATCCGAGTTCATGTAGTGATACCTCCGGCCCGCGGGGAGGAGGCACTTGATTCAGCAGTGGCCTTCTCGTTCCCTCTCTGTGGCCCTTGCGACCGGGAGTGGACTCTAGAGCTCGCTATTAGCACTTTGAAGACTCAGGCAGTTGAGTTTTCTCATCATGTGAGTGACCTAGAGGTGACAGATGTGATAGGCCGGCTCTGGGAGTTGGCTCATTTTTTCTTGGATCCCGGGAGTGTGGATGCCTCAGGGATTCGTCATTTGGTCGTGCGTATAGTGGCAGACTTAGCACGCGACCCTGGATATGTATGTATACACGAGGTTGCTCTGTCAAAGCGGGAGGTAGTCGCCATGGGCCACAGCCACTGGCGCCTGATCCGGGATTCTTGCAGTACACCGGGTGGGCAGATTCGCAGCCGCTCGGATGGGGACTACTCTCCATCCAAGCCGCTTGCGAAGGCCCGCCGCACGGCTGAGACAGCACCTACCTCAGCAGGTCATCCATGAGGATCATCTCATGGAATGTACAGGGCCTGGGCGGAGCACATTTTATACGCTATCGAGGTTGCTTGAGGCAGGAGCTTTAGAGATGCCTGGTTGGTGGCAGCATTGATATTTTAATGACGCAGGAGCACCACTTGGGTGAGAGTAGGATCCGGAGATATGGTTCGGTGATGCCTGGTAGATGGGATACCTTTTGGTCTGTAGGGTTTGGTCCTTTGGGTGGATAGGGAGGAGTTTGCATGGTCATTGCAGATGTATGGCGGCAGACCATTGTGGATCGAGGGATCATTGTGCCTGGTAGAGCACAGTATGTCATTCTGAGGATGCATGATGAGCTATTGGGCGTGCTCAACGTCTATGCGCCTAATCATGCTAGTGCCAGAGCAGAGTTCTGGACCCAGGTTACGGATGCATTGCCAGAGGCCGCACATTGGTGTGTCGGGGGAGACTTCAACATGCTTGAGGACCCGGCCGATAGGGTGGGAGGCAGTCATGTTACAGTGCACGGCACGGAGCTTGTTGCTTGGGACCTGTTTTGCATGACACTGAGGATCACTGATGCATGGCAGCATGGGGCCTTCTCCCGTTCTCAGGACAGTCTTAGTTTCTCTCGGTCGGATCGCCGACAGGGAGGGACTAATCTATCACGGATTGATCGCTTTTATGTGGGCGATTGGTTAGGGGAGCGAGGGGGCTCCGTCGGCATTCTCGCTGGCACCTCATTTTCAGATTATGCGCTAGTTATCCTGACATGGGAGGAGAGGACACGGGACCCCAGCTTGCAGTTGAGGATCCCAGAGAGGGTACTTACAGATCCCAGTCTCGCTGAGGACATTGAGAGGATCTGGCATGATAGTCAGTGCTCTGACCAGGATGCAGCAGGCCAGTGTGCCCAGGGACTCATCGAGCTTAGCTCTTTTTGCACGCTGCAGCTTTGACACGGCTGGGAGAGATTCGCGAGAGGGAGCATCGGCTGAGACGCAGCCTTGCCTCGTTACAGCGCCTCCAGGAGCAGCAGCCGGCATGTGAGTGGTTGGCGTCCCAGCTGAGCCAGGCACGCCAGGAGGTTAGAGAGGCTGAGGAGCAGAGACATGAGTTTTACTATCGTCGTCGTTAGGCCTCTCAGTGTGGACGCAGCTTGGTGATAGAGTGACTGGTGAGTTTTTTGAGATCACTGGACCCCGCCATGCTCGGGTAGGAGTCCGTTAGCTTGGTAGACCGGATGGTTCGGTAGCTACTGAGCCCGGGGAGATCAGAGCCATTGCCACTGCATTTTATAGAGACCTGCTTTCAGCGGAGCCAGCCACTGAGGACAGAGATGCTTGCAGACAGACTGTGTGGGCCCATGTGCAGAGGAGGGTCACAGATCGTATGCGTTCAGTTCTTGGTGCACCTCTTTCAGAGATTGAGCTTGCCGAGGCCTTGAGGGTCCTGCCGCGACATAGTTGCCCAGGGGAGGACGGACTGACGCCGGCCTTTTTTATGCGCTATTGGGACCTTTTGGGGCCAGGCCTCCGCAGGGGCTTTCAGCATGTTTTGGACACTGGGGTGATGCCGCAGAGCTTTTCAGAGGGCTTGATCTATCTTATCCCCAAGGGGGAGGGAGTATCAGATGATATTCGGCATTGGAGGCCTATTATGATCCTCAATACTGTCTACAAGGTCTTAGCAAAGGCCTTGAGTTTGAGGATCCAGCCCTTCCTCGGGGAGTTGATTCATGCTACTCAGACAGGATTTGTCAAGGAGCGCAGTATCCTTGACAACATCTTTACTTTCTGGGAGGCGACAGCCAGAGCTAGATTTCTTGGCGAGGACTTGGTCGTGATGCTTCTCGATTTTGAGAAGGCATACGATAGAGTTGATTGGGGTTTCTTAGAGGGCACTATGCTTCGCCTGGGCTTTGAGCCAGGATGGATCAGAGGGGTGGCGGCTCTGTATTCCACAGCTCGCAGCCAAGTGTTGATTGCAGGAGGACGGGGGAGTTTTGAGCTGACCAGATCAGTCCGTCAAGGGTGTCCCCTCGCCCCCTTTCTTTTTCTCTTCTTTGCGGAGGCTATGAGCATGTATTTGACGGCAGAGGAGGTTGGTTTGAGAGGACTTCAGCTCCCAGTCCGGGGGGAGGACTTGCTTGATGCTGAGTTTGCAGACGACACGGGCTTATTTTTGCATGGCCAAGAGGCCAATCTTCTTCGGGCAGAGCAGTCGCTCCAGGTTTTTAGTGCAGCTTCGGGAGCATTGATCAATTGGCACAAGACAGTGGCCTTTTGGATCAGTAGTGCTCCCACTCCGACATGGAGCCCGGACCCCGGTTTTAGATGGATTCCTCCAGGCACAGCAGTGCGGTATTTGGGATGCCAGATTGGCCTAGATTTGTCACCTGAGCAGCAGATTGCCCCGCTTCTTCTGAGCATTCGGAAGAAGCTTTTGTATTGGAGTACAGCTCGACTATCCTTGGCTGGGAGGGTGGTGGTGGCAAATCAGGTGCTGTTAGCGACCATGTGGTACATTACGTCTTGCTGGATCTTCTCGAGCTCTTGCATCAGCCAGGTACAGAGGCTGATCAGGAACTTTCTGTGGTCTGGGCGGGACGGTCAGCCAGCTCGGGCAAAGGTTGCATGGGCAGTTATTACACTTCCGCTGGCTCAGGGAGGTTTGGGCATTATAGATCCAGTCGATCAGAGCAGAGCCTTATTGGGGAAGCTTATTGTTCGGGGGTTGCTTCCAGGCGTTGAGCCTTGGAAAGAGCTCCTCTTGCAGCGGCTGCAGGCTCGGGCGCCCCCAGCAGGGGGCACTTGGGCACCAGAGATTCGCTGAATCTTCATAGAGATCAGGAGGACAGGCCTCAGTAGAGGATGGGAGGACAGATTTGCTTTGAGTATCCTGAGAGCTTGGGAGCTGCTCAGACCGGGGCTCTCTCAGCGACCTCCTTCTTGTGTTGAGGAGCGGGCCAGACAGCCGCTCATCTGGAGCCCAGCGGTTCGCACAGAGCAGGGTCATATGCTGGGTTCTCGGCCTCGTTTAGCCTGGGGGCCTCTAGCGGCAGGCCCAGCTCGTAGCTTTGGAGACTGGCAGGCCTTCTGCAGTCTCCCAGAGGAGATCCAGGTGGAGAGGTTGAGTCACTTCAGAGGGGGGTTGATTATGAGAGATGATATTCAGGAGGCACTCACAGAGGAGTGGTTCACGCCTCTCGAGCCAGTGACCCCACGGTGGATGGGAGCCTTTACACAGTTGGAGATCCTGATTGCTGTCAGAGCTTGCACTGAGGATGGCAGTTGCCTCTACTGTGAGATTCAGGATGAGGGCAGACTCCAGCGAGTGGAGGTGGAGTCGCCTTTGGTTGCAGAGTGCACCTTTCAGAGGATTCGGGTAGTGGCCGCCGCTTCTCGAAAGTGGCATATAGACCCCGATCTTGCTGATGTGCTCCCGGATTGGCGTATATGGGCATATGCAGCGCGCCCCTTGGTCCGGCTACAATGGGACCCCGGGGAGTACGAGTGGCACGATCCTTATGCATCCCTTGAGGCCACAGAGATTACCTTTTTCCAGTATACTGTTCGGCTGGGGCGGCATATTTTGACGACGAGGAGGACGGTCTCTCCAGCGGCAGCGGAGCATTGGCGGCTACAGGGACTCTCACAGGAGTTCCTGGAGGATTTTTGGGCTCGGCTCTGGGCTAGTCGACAGGCCCGCAGGATCTCGACTTTTCAGTGGCTGGTCGCCCACAGGGACTCAGCAGTTGGCACTTGGCTTGTTTACAGCGGTCTTCCAGCGGCCTGCATCCAATGCGGCCACCCTATGGAGACACAGAGACACTGCCTTTGGGATTGCCCTCAGGTGCAGCAGATTTGGCTGCGGATGTTGCGTATTCTGGCTCCCCTCTCTCCAGAGGGTATGTTTACGTGGGGTGCCGTTGCTTGGTCGACTTCGTCAGGGCCTGCTATGGGCTATGAGATGGAGCAGGGCAGTCAGGCCATCAGATTTATTAGGGGCCAGCCTCGCCTGGTTCCGGCACCGGATTTCTCGTCCGCCAGCTGGACACAGGAGCGGGATTTACGATGGGAGCTCCTCAGCAGCCTCACCATTTGGTTCACCTGGAGGGCCCGGTGCTTTACGGCCTTTGAGGGGAGATTGGAGCCACCAGCAGAGACTGTACGGGGGATTTGGCAGGAGTTGATCCACACCCTGCGAGGACAGTACGACCGCATCCGGGGAGACTCGGATGAGGCGATCTTGCGGCGCCAGGCCTTTCACACCACTTGGCGTTGTGGCCCCTTCTACACCTTACACACGGGATCCCCCCGTTGGCACTACAGGCCACCTGTTTGGCTCTTCCCCCCTCCCTATTGTATGATTTAGCCTCTGAGTCTTTTGTACTGATGCTTGTATTTTGCAGCACCTAGGGAGAGTCTCCCGGGCTGCCATGCTGTATTCATTGCTCTGTTTCTCTTATGAGTAGGAGAGATCTTTTGTAGCCCTACGGGCGTTTTTTTTTATATATAACTAATGAAAGGATCTTTTCTCGGAAAAAGAAAAAAAAGAAAAAAAAGAGAAAATGTCCACCCATGGGGGACTCCAATCCTCTATAGATGTACAACCCTCCATAGAGGAAAAATGCTGAAAAAAGATGAGGGTGCTTCCTCTATGGTCTGGCTGCTCTTGGAGGTAAACTACATCCTTTTTGTAAAGCCCTCAGGCTAACATAGCTTGCAATTAAGCATAAACATAAAAAGGAAACACACACATTTTTTATTAATAAGGCACTGACGATCTGCGCCTGCGAGCTCCGCCTCTCCCCCTCCCGCTGCTTCTCGCCGTCGCGCCCCCCTCTCCCCCCCGCCTGTCCCCCGCCTTCTCCTCCGTCCTCTCCCCCGCCTCCTTCCTTGCACCCTTCCTCGCCATCTCCCCCATGCCTTCTGCCTCGCATCCTCCCCCGCCTCCTTCCTCGTTTCCTCCCCCGCCTTCTTTCCCCCCCCGCCTTCTCCTCCTCCGCCTCCTTCCACGTTTCCTCCCCCGCCATTTCCCCCCCCCCCCCCCACTTTCTTCCTCGCTTCCTTCCCCCGCCTCTCTACCCCCCACGCCTCCTTCTCCTCCGCCTCGCTTCTCTCCCCCCGCCACCTCTACCCCCTCCGCATTCTCCTCTGCTGCGCGACTCTTCCCCTCCGCCTTCTCCCTTTCCTCCCCTTCCGTCTCGCCCCTCCCCCCACCGCTAGCTCCCCCGCCTCAGCTCCCCCTCCCCCCCCCCCCCCGCCCCGCCCCCGCTATCCTGTAACCCTCCGCCTCTCCTTTTCCTCGCAGGGCTGTGTCCCTCCCGTTGGTGACCCCGGTTTCTGGCCTTTTCCCTCTGGAGGACTCCATGGAAGCCGCTCCGACTACCCCTGTCGATTCCGGTCTCCGTCTGGAGTTCACAGCTGAAGATCGTCAGCGTGGATTTTTTGGGACGTGGCTACTACCAGGTGGATTTCGAGTCCCCCCAGGCAGCTCAGATGGTGTTGGCTCGGAGCCCCATTGCCCTCTGCTCATCCCGGGCGTTCCTGGCGCGATGGACTCATGGTTTCGACCCCGCTTCTGACCCGCTAGCAGGCGCGACAGGTTTTCCCGTAACTATGTGCTTTCCTGGACTCCGTAGGGAGTACTTGCCCCTCTTGTCATCCATTGGCAAGGCGTTCGGGCAGGTGGTGGAGACACCTCAGACAGCGGCTTCAGTGATAGCTCGGGCAGCAGGACTCCCGGCCATTCGTGTTGTGGTTCCGTCACCGGAGTCCCTCCCGAAGACGATCCTCCTCCCTTGTCTTTCTGGAGGACATCTGATACAGCGCGTGGAGTATTCGGGCCTCCCCGGCCAGTGTTACACATGTCGGGAGATGGGCCATCTCGCACGCGCCTGTCCCCACAAGGGGGTTCATCCTTCACGCTATGCCGCCTCTCTGGACCCCCTGCAGGAGACCCGAGGGGTGGCCATCCACCTCAGAGACCGGACATCCCTGGCTCGCCACAGCAGGCACGATCATCTGACGAGCAGGCCTCGGCGGAGGATGCCGCGCAGACCCAGGAGGCTGGCGGATGGCAGGAGGTTCACCGGTGGAAACGCCCGGCCCGCAGGGACCGTCGCAGACACCAGCAGGCAGCACAGGCTGGCGGACAGGCGACTCCGGCTGGCGTACAGGCACCTACCCGCACTTATGCTCCAGTCAGGGATAGGCGGCCAGCAGGTCCCACCCCGATGGACGAGGATTCAGACTCAGTGCCCGTTGAGGCCACTGGTGGAGCCTCCCACGTGGAGACCTTGCTCCCGCCTCCCCCCGCGGGGGGCCCCGCCCCCTCCTTGGAGCAGATTCCTGAGGATCCCGGGCCGCACTCTGCGACCCCCGGCTCCTCTTCCCCTCACCCGGAGAGCACTCCTTCCACCCCCCCTCTCCCCCCCCAGCCCCCCCCCTCCCGCCTCCCCCGGCGGCCCCCCCTGACACCTATCCTCTGGCAGATGCCTCTCCATCCTCTCCTCGCTCTCCCCCCTCCTCTCCGCGAGCCCCCATCCCTCCCTCGGCCTCTCCAGGATACTTCGCCAGACCACCCACTGCCCCGGGGCAGCGCAGTTGGGTAGGCCAGAGTTCAGTCCAGCGGCTGTTCCACTGCCACTCCGGGCCGGTGGAGATGGCGATCCTAGCTTTGCCCGCCACAGAGTTCTCTCTAGCCTCCCCTGGGGGGCCCCCGCGAGTGATGGGGCTACCAGTGGATTACGGTTTTTTCAGGTGCCTCCAGCTGGATGCTGGCCTGTTCGAGACACTGGTCGCGCCCTTGCGAGTTTGCGTGGTGTGCCATCCCTCTCGTTCTCCTTCAGTGGTGAGCAGTATGGTGGCCTTCTCCTTTCCTCTCAGTGTTGCCCCAGACACAGCATGGGATTGCAACTCTGTAGAGGAAGTTTTGCGTGATCAGATACTGGAGTTTTCTCACCACTTCAGTGACTTGGGGCTCACGGACCTATTGCAGACCCGATTACACTCAGCCCGCATGAGCTTGTTTGGTATAGGAGATTGGCGGATGGATCCGGTCCACACCTCAGTTGAGGCGGTGCTACTGATTCTCCTCCATGCCGCCCCGAGGGTGCAGCCTACCTTTAGATACATATATGCAGAGGATTGGTCTCACGCCTATGCCCTGGACAGGGCGAAGGCGGAGTGGGGCTGGACACAGAGACAGGTCACCCTCTTTTTGGAGAGACTCCGCACCCGGACAGACAGTGACTATTCTCCCTCCAAGCCGGCGCCCAAGACTCACAGAGTGGAGGGCAGATCATCCGGGCCGGCTGAGAGGGGTGAGCCAGTGGCGGCTGCTTCACTTGCCATAGCTCATCCATGAGGATCCTCTCATGGAACATCAGGGTCTCGGTGGACATCGCTGCTACAATGGTCGGGGCAGACTTCGCCAGGAGATCCAGAGGGCTCTCGTTGGAGGACCCATAGATATCCTTTTCATCCAGGAGCACCACCTTTCTGCCGGGCGTACCCGCACCTGCGGGAAGATCTTGCCAGGCAGGAGTCACACTTTTTGGTCACCGGCATATGGCTCCCAGGGGAACCAGGGTGGAGTATGCATCTCAGTCAGCGAGCAGCTTCTATCCGAGGTTGTGGACTCTGGCACTCTGGTCCAGGGTCGAGCGCAGTGGATCATCCTTCGGGTTGGGGAAGACCGCATTGGCTTCCTCAACTTCTACGCCCCTAATGGGGCGATCGGGAGAGCCGAGTTCTGGAGCACCATTAGGCAGTCCCTCCCCTTGGCAGACCACTGGTGCCTAGGGGGGGATTGCAACATGCTGGAGGATGCAGAGGACAGGATGGGGGGCAGCCAGGAGACCATTCATGGGCCGGAGCTCGCTGCCTGGGAGGAACTAGTGCTGCAGGTGAGGCCATGATCCGTGGACTCTCCCGGAGTTTGGCAGGTTGCAGGGGAGTTTATCTTTCTCGCGCTCGGATAGACGGGCCACAAGGGTTAACCTTTCCCGCATCGACAGGTTTTACATTGATGAGTGGGCTTGTGATAGAGGTGGCACTGTGGGCATACTTGCAGGCTCCTTGTTTTCAGACCACTTTCCAGTGCTTCTCCAGATCGAGGACCCTACGAGAGGAGAGCGGGGCCAGAGCGTCCGGATTCCAGATTGTCTCATAGAGGAGCCCGATATTGCGACCAGAGTTGAGCAGGTCTGGCAGGAGCTGCAGTTCAGGAGAGGATCGGCAGCCAGCGATCTTGCCAGGGGCTTGCAGGAGATCAGTCGGATGCTCAGACAGGCTGCCCTGGACCATCTGGAGGCCTTCAGAGAGTAGGAGAGGAGCCTGCGGAGGAGTCTAGTGTCCCTTCAGAGACTCCAGGAGAGGGATCCTACGAGCCCTTGGATCTCAGAGCAGATGGAGTCAGCTCGCACTGAGATCAGATCCATTGAGGAGAGGAGGGTGGAGTTCCGATTCCATGCTCGGGCTTCTTTTTGGACACAGGCTGGAGACAGTGTGACTCGAGATTTCTTTGAGGCGACAGGGCCTCGCTTCAGACGAGAGGGTCTCAGGCGTCTTCGGCAGGCTGATGGCCAGGTTGTGGTGGATCCCCCCAGGGTTCGGGCGATAGCCACAGATTTTTACAGGGATCTTCTCTCTGCTGAGCCAGCAGATGACAGGGTGAGAGAGGCTCGGGAGGCAGTCCGGAGCTTCACGAGACCGGTTGTGCCGGCCCATTTGCAGCACTCCCTTCTCTCTCCCTTCTCGGATACGGAACTGGAGGAGGCTCTTCAGGCACTACCTCGGGGCAAATGCCTTCTTAGGGACTTCCGGTAGCGCCTTTGGGCCAGCTTCCGGCCCCGGAAGGTGACGCTTTTTCTCTGGCTCACAGCGCATAGAGGACTGGCTGTGGGGGCCTGGCTAGCTTTTGGCAGACACCCAGCGTCCTGCCCTCGGTGCGGCCATGCACAGGAGTCGCAGCGGCACTGCTTATGGGATTGCCCACAGGCACGGCAGGTCTGGCAGCGCGCTCTCAGGATGGTTTTTGCAGGCTCGCCAGGTGAGATGCTGGTGACGTGGGGTGCGGTGGCTTGGGCCACGGAGAGTGGCCCGGCCCTTGGATATGAGGACGTCCCTGGCAGTGTGACCATCCAGGTCTCTGACAGGGCGATGGCGGTGGTTCCGACGCCAGACTTCTCTTCGGCAGTCCCTCAGGAGGGGGTCGGGCACAGATGGGAGATGATCAGCAGCATGACGGCTTGGCACATATGGAGAGCCCGATGCAGGGAGGCCATTGACCGCCAGGCGACTCCACCGGCGGAGGTCATACAGGCCCTTTGGGTGGACATCATTCACACCTTGAGAGGACACTGGGGGAAACTTCAGGGCGACTCGGATCGCATGAGAGGTCGCCGCAAGGCTTTCCTCCGCACTTGGCAGCCTGGCCCTTTCCTCATCGTGAGGGGCGAGGATGTCACTTGGCACTATAGGCCTCCAGTTTGGCTTTTCTCACCTCCCACATGTACTACTAGGTAGCCCCCCCCCAGAGAGCGGCCAGCCACGGGGGTGGAGCTCGGGTGTTCACTGTGTGTTTTTTATCCCTCCTTGCGAGGTGAGCTTTGTAGCCTTATGGCGTTTTCTCATTAACTAATAGAAGGATCGTTTTTCCAAAAAAAAAAAAAAAGGAAACACACAGACACTGGCATCTAGCGCACCGCGCAACCATAGAGCCGTTCAGGCTCGTCCCCGAGCACAGGGGATAGTAGTATCTGAGACATGGCTCCATGTGCAGTCCTTGGCCTCCCATACCACACATAGACACTGGCATCTAGCGCACCGCGCAACCATAGAGCCGTTCAGGCTCGTCCCCGAGCATAGGGGATAGTAGTATCTGAGACATGGCTCCACGTGCAGTCCTTGGCCTCCCATACCACTAGTACACACCCTCAGATGTAAGTAGGGAGTAGTCTCAGGGCCTCAAGTCTAGGTCTGAGGAGCTCTCCCCCAAACCGACTCATAAAGTCACGTATATAAGCCTCCTATAAACTAGGAGCCAAATTTAATATGTCTCATAAAAGCTACTAACTCCCACTTAAGATGCCTAACCCCTAGGCTATCGTTAGCGTAATCTGAAAGTCTTAACCTTGATTAGCCTTGAGATGTATTATACTTCCCCCCTTAAAAACCATTGATGTCCTCAGCAATGAATCCGGGGAAGTGACTCTTCGGATTATGGGTTGACTCCCGCCCATCGGATGTAATCAGGGAGTAGTCTCAATGCCTCGAGTCTAGGTCTAAGGAGCTCTCCCCCCAAATCAACTCATAAAGTCACGTATATAAGCCTCCTATAAACCAGGAGCCAAATATAGCATCTCATAAAAGCTACTAACCCCCATAAGGACCACAACATCAAAGATAACTTGTAATGCTTGATAGCCCTCATCGTCTTAGAGTCCTTTGGGACTTTAAGATACAAACACATGCCCTCTCGTAAAGCTCTTGGGGTCTGTTGTTGGTTAGCGGAATACTGAGCGCGATCTTGAGCACTCTTTACGCTTTCCTTTGCATTTTTCAGCATATCTTGCATATCTTGCAAGTAATCTACGACTTATTGCAACTTGACACCCCCTAGCCCTACGACAATGGGTGACTTTGGCTGACAACCGTACGTAAGCATAAATGGGCGAAAACCAGTAGCCCCATGCTTACTACTATTCATAGTTGTCATGGTACGAAAATACGATACCATACTGAAACCGGCCTCTGATAGAAACCAAAGTACAGTAGACTAGCAGTCACCCGTCCACTTGTAGTCTAGATGTGAAAACAAAACAGATTGGAGCTAGAGTGCCCAAATCTGAAAACAAAGTGACACCTGTTGGCCCCAAAGCTTGGCGCCCCTTGCGGTATTTCTTTATTCAATTTCAAAAGTATGAAAGGCTGAGTACAACAAAATCAGCCAAGAGATTACACCCTAGGTTGCAGGAAACGTTTCTATTCAGGAAACGGCAAGCCTAAGTAAACGCAAGGAAACGTGAAACCCATTTACTAGGAAACGTCGGGGGTAGGCTAAGATTTGAAAAGAACACAGACATTTAGAAAAAATATAGCACATGTTTACATATAGTTTTTGAAGGGAGGAAACATGTAAAAGCATGTAACAAAGTAGATGAAAAGAAGACCATAAGGGCTGAAATTCATTAATCAATGATTGTGCAAGATACAACTTGTTTACATGGGAAGTAGGAGTCCATAAGGGCTGAATTTCAGCCATCAATGACAGTGCAAGATACAAATTTATTACATGGGAAGTACACCCTCATCCTCAACTAGATCCTCAAGGCACTCATTGAGGTTGCATGGACCCATGGAGGATGAAGGCTAGTAGAGTGAACACTCGAACAAGACTGAGAAATCGTTTTTCTTAAAAAAAAAGCTGGCGAGTCCTTTTTTTAATGGACCTTAGAAAAAAAGCCAAAAAGTATATATATATATATATATATATATATATATGTTGGCCCTTTTTTTAATGCTTTTAATAAACTGCAACAAAACGGACCACTTTATAAGTGGCCCCGTTTTTCTTTTAATGGGCTGGGCCACTTATACCGTTTTTCTTTTAATGTGCTGCGGACCAGACCCAAGGTCAAAAATCGTTTTTTTTTTGGGTAAAAACTCGCCGTTTCCTAAGCGTTTCCCATGGTGAGAAACGTGGCCCTTCTACAGAAACGGCGTTTCCTACTCTTCCACACACGTTTCCTGCAAGCTAGATTACACCTGTATGTCCAATCTGACAGCCCACAATACCTCTTAGCACAGAGGATTCACGCACACAGATCTGTGTCTCAAAGCAACACACTGTGCCTCCCTCTGATCAGCCAAGACCACTAAGCAGGGCAGCCATGAGCATACATCTGGCATATCTCAAGCACATGATTCAACATCTCAGCTCATACATACATGTACTGTTCAACCTCTGTCTCCACCGTTTTCAATCTGCCACACCTCTCCTCTCACAAGGGGCCAGATGGCTCAAATCTGCAACAGACATAAAGCAATAGAAAGAGAGATAGATGAACAGATGCAGAGCTTACCAAAATCAGCTCGTGGATCTACACCGGAGGAAGTAATGGTACCAATCTGTACTTGCAGGCACTTGTTTCAACAACCTTGCTTCACACGTGTGAGTGTACTTGTCTGTACCTTCCTCTTTGCATCCACCTCAGTGCTGTACTTGACTGTACAGTTCTGAAAATTTGTACTGCACTAATCCGTACAGGCCACGTATCACTGTACTTGCATACGTCGCCTGCAGCCAGTATCTGTACCGGACTGTGCCTGCGCAGCCAGCCTGTACCAGATCTGTCCAGCTCCGCCAACAGCTGTACTGTCCAATGCAGCTGTACCTGAACTGTCCGTACACTGTACCTACAGTGGTACAGTACTGTACCTGCAGTTGTACTTGTCTGCACAGCCTATACCAGCAACTGCAGCCGCCTGTAACAGCCGCCGCCCACTCTCTTGGTGCAGAATTCAGTCAGCGCAGCCTGTACCTGCAATCGTACAGTTGTACCTGCAGTCGTACAGATGAGTACGGGTGCTGTACGGCCTATTCTAGCACACAGAAATCAGCAACCAGAAATCTGCAGCAGCCGACTTGCTCTCTTGCTTTTCCACGCTTCCCCACAACACGTTTGCTCCACGATTTTCAAAAAGAAGAGAGAGAGAGAGTGTAGAGAGAGAGGCATGCACTCCAAAAGTGGAGTTGCCTCCTCCCCAAAATAATCCTAGGGCCCCAACTTTAATAAATATTAAAGTTCCCTAGGGGCCACTAAGGCCTAGGGGCAACCTTCAATAAAACATTAGAATTCTAATGTTCTAGTTCCCCCCTTCACACCTAGGGATGTCCACACATCATTAACTCTGTCCGGGCACCCCTCATGTGAATCATTCAATATTTTGACTCAGCAACCACCATGCCCACACTTGTGCTGTTCCATTTTCACAGGGCCATGACATACCCCCCTCTTGAAAAATGGCAAGCGTCCTCGATTGCATTCTGGTGATACAACAAAATATCCAAAGTGAAATATACAATATGGCAAGATCAGCGTCCCAATCTCTCTAAGCCATGCACATGTATCAACATTCACTGCAAACCAATGGCGTAGTAATAGTCCAAGTTGTATACCACTGTGAACCATACATATCCACAAAATCCCATGTGACTAGTATACATATATCATAGAAGTCCCATGAACAGATGTACTGTCAGCCTCAGTACCTTCGGGTGAGATAAAAACTGCACCAAGCGACCTCTAGATGTCATCTGAGCCTGTCTATATCAAGGGAGTGGAGGTGCTACCCCCCTCTTGAGCATCAGGTAATGCTCCAGACCCATGCTCTGCTGAACCTGAATGAGCCACAACAAGAGTCGGCTCTAACTCAAAGGCATCAAGATAAAGCTGCAAAACTTGAGGTGAATCTGTTAAGTCACCTTCCTCCATCCACTTCGCATCCATCGGTGAATAGTTCTTGAACTTCACAAGATAGCGACGGGAAACTTTACCTCGTACCTTCCTTTCTTTATGTGCCAGTATCTGCTCTGGAATCAGAACCTCATCAAGTTCCTCAACTTCCGGCTGAGCCTCATCTGATACATCCTTAGGCACATCCCCACGGAAAGGTCTAAGGAGACTCACGTGAAAAGCATTGTGAATCCTCCAGTGATCTGGTAGCTTCAAGCGATAGGCTACCTCACCAATCTTTTCCAATACCTGAAAAGGTCCATAATAACGCATGCTCAGTTTAGGGAATAAGCGCTCTTTACCCTTCATCTTCTTGAGTCTAGCCTTTTCAAAGCGCAAAAGAACCCAATCACCCAATGCAAACTGTAAATCACGTCTGTGACGGTCTGCGGCTTTCTTTTGCTTCTGCTAAGTTTTTTGGAGTGCCAACTTAACCCTCCGATAAGCTTCATCCAAACTCTCCACATACTGATCGGCCTCAAAGATCTTATCCTTTGTATGCAAAATGGGTGCTACCTTCTTCCCTCCTTCCACAATCTCAAAAGACGCCTTGCCTGTCGAGGTATGTACAGTGTTGTTATATGCAAACTCCACGAAAGGAAGATACTTTTCCCATTGTTGCTTGTGCTCTGACACATAACACTTGAGAAGATCCAACACTGTCGAGTTAGCCTCTTCTGACTGACCATCTGTTTGTGGATGAAATGATGATGAAAACTTGAGAGTTGTACCCATGTTGTCAAACAACCCTCTCCAGAACAAACTCGTCATCCGTGGATCACGGTCACTAATGATAGACGTAGGCAAGCCATGATACTTGAAGATGTTCGCCATGAACAACTTCACCATATGATCCACTTTGATCGTCTTACGCACGGGAATGAAATGAGCCTGCTTACTGAACCTGCATATGATAGTCTAGATGCCATCATTTCCCGTTTGTGTCCGTGGAAGATCAAATATAAAATCCATGGCAATGCTCTCCCAAGGTCTATCTGGAATAGGTAAAGGCTGTAATAACCCTGGTGTCTTTTGACGGTCAAACTTTACCTTTCGACATACGATGCATTGCCTCACAAAGGCATCAACATCTCTTCTCAAGGTTGGCCAATAAAAGAAAGTCTCCACTACTTTGACCGTGGCGTCAATACCTCTATGACCTGCATATGGTGGAGCATGACTTTCAATCATAACCTTGAGTCGCAATGGCCTGGTAACACACAGTCTGCCATGCATCAATAAAAACCCATCTCTGAGAGTATAGTGCTCATGCCGCTGACCCTCAGACATCTGATCATACAACTTTTCAAAGTCCTCATCATGGGCATACTGCTCTTTCATTTCATCAAGCTCATGATGATAAGCAAGTGAAACTGCAGAGACCTGTGGCTTGCGTGACAAAGCATCTGCCACTACATTCTTTTTGCCTTCCACATGCACAATCTAGAAGTGAAACATTGACAAAAAGTTTGCCCAATGCATATGCTTCTCTGAAAGCTTAGTTTGCGTGAGGAAATAACGCAAGGTCTGATGATCTGTCTGCACAGTGAAATCAGCCCCAAGCAAGTAGTGTTTCCATGTAGAAAGAGCGTGAATTACAGCCAACATCTCTTTCTCATAAACTTGTAAATGCTTCTCGGCATCTTGCAATATTCTACTCTCATAAGCTATCACATGTCCCTCTTGCATGAGAACTGCACCAATGCTACTTCCGCATGCATCACACTGGACAACAAAAGCCTTTCGGAGGTCCGGTAACACCAATACTGGGTCCGAAGTAAGCTTTTTTTGAGCTTTTTGAATGCTGTAATTTCCCGATCAGCCCATCTAAACGGAGTTGCCTTCTTAGTCAAGGCATGAAGAGGCGAAGCAATTTCAGCAAAGTACTGTATGTAACGCCTGTAGTAGGAACACAATCCTAGAAAGTTGCGTACATCATGCACGGTCCTCAAAGCTGGCCAATTAAGAATTGCTTCCACCTTTGCTGGATCCATACGGACTCCATGCTTAGACACAATATGCCCCAAGAAATGTATCTCCTGCAAAAAGAACTCACTCTTCTTGCCATTAACAACCAGCCTATGGTTTCTGAGTTCTGAAAACACAATGGCCAAATGCCTTCTATGCTCTTCCTCAGTTTGTGAATGCACAATCATATCATCAAAGAATGTGCCCACAAACGCTCTATGAGGTCTGAAAATCCTGTCCATCATTCTGTTAAATGTGGCAGGCGCATTTGTCAAACCAAAGGGCATAACCAAGAACTCATACAACCCAAACGTGGTTCGGAATGCTGTCTTATGCACATCCTCGGGTCTAATGCGTATCTGATGATACCCGCTTTTCAAGTCAATACGACTAAAGACTGTGGAGCCCTGTAAGCAATCCGAAATGTCATCGATCCTCGGTATGGGGAATCGATTCTTGATGGTATTCTTGTTCAGCGCCATGTAATCAATACACATGCGCCAAGAACCATCCTTCTTTTGCACTAAGAGCACAGGTGAGCAAAAGGGTGATGAACTAGGCTGTATCAACCCTTTATTCAAAAGCTCCTGCACCTGACTCATAATCTCTTCCTGTTGGGCTGCACTAACACGGTATGGCGGTCTATTCGGTGGAGTACTACCAGGAATCAGATCAATGGCATGATCCTCTGGCCTCTCAGGAGGAAGTGCTCCTGGCAATGACTCGGAAAAACAATCTTGAAACCCACATAAGAAATCAGTCCTGTCCTTATCTAACATTGACAAATTAGACTTAGACTCATCATCTTGTGCATCCTTTACATAAATCAAGTACGCAGAAAGATGCTTTTTCATTACTGATGAAATTGCCGAAGCGGATACAATAGGGACAGATTCCCCTTTGAGTTTTACATCCATAACATGTTCTTTCCCTCTATGAGTCAGAGTGATTTTCCTATTGTATGTATCCACCACCGCATGTACTCTGTGGCACCATGGAATCCCCAACAAAACATCACAGCCATCAAGTGGCATGATAAAGAACTCTTCGCTGTCCACATAACCCTGCAAATGAAGCCGAAGCTTCCCAATGATAGGAGTAACGGGTTCTGCATACCCTGGACAAGCCATATTAGCTTCATGTAACGGCCCCATCTCCTCTGCGCGAATCCCCAATCGGCCAGCCAAATCTGGTGAAATGAAGTTGGCTCTAGCACCTGTGTCAAAGAATATCAAGGCATTCTGATCTCTCACTTTGCCCCATGCCCTGCACAACTCTGTCTCTTCACCACCTGGCTGTTCCCCCACAAGATCAGGAACTAACCCCGCAGAAGGTTTTGGTTTCTTTGACTTGGGCTCTCCTTTATTGTCAGAGTCCTTTTGGGACTTTCTTTTGGGACAATTAAATGACATATGTCCCTCTTCAGTACAGTAGAAACATTTACGAGCATCTCTCAAAGCCTGTCTTTCCTCATAAGTCCTCTTGGGCATTGGCAACTTCTTATACTTCGTCTCTGAAGACGCTTTAGCATCACGAGAAGCATGCCCAGATTTTTCAGCTTTCTTGCTCATGTTCTTACTGCCTTTAATAAACCCAGATGATCCTCCAGTGAGTAACGCATTAGCTGTCATAGCATTTTCAATCATCTGTGACATGTTCGTTATTCTTGTCTTGATACAATAATCTCGCACCTCCTTGGGCAGCCCACAACAATACTTCTCTACCTGCTCAGACAATGGCACTGCACGGTAAGAAGTCACTGGGAGTAAAGCTTCCCAAAACTTCTTGTTATAATCCTCCAAATTCTCACACTTTGAAGCATCCAACTTGTGCCATGCAGTTATAACATCCACCTCAAATGTAGATGTGAGCCATACGGAAGAGAAAACCTGTTTGAATTGTACCCAAGTAGTGGGTGCTATGCCCTGCAAAAGAAGAGTAGACCACCACTGCAAAGCATTGCCCTTGAGAAAAGTGGCAGCTTTCCTCACCTTAGAGGACTCTGTGTAATTCCCACTAGAAAAAGCAGCATCAAACTGCTGTAAAAAGGTAAGTGCTTTCAATTTATCTTTGGCCCCACTGAATGTATCAAACTTCACTGCAGCTCCCCCTTCCTTGTAATCCTTCGCCTTTCCCATAGGCGTTAGATTATCATATGGAAGTGGTTTCGCAAGATTGCTGCCCCCAACATTCATGCCCATCATTGGGTCAACATTTCCCATTCCCACACCAGGCATACCATACATTCCAGCCATGTTTCCAAACATTCCATTATGCATACCTGGCTGCATACCACCAAACATATTGCCTTGCATTCCAGGTTACATGCCCCCAAACATATTTCCTTGCATACCGGACTGCATACCACCATACATATTCCCCTGCATACCAGGCTGAAAATTAGCTCCAAAAGGCCCGTGCATACCCATGCCTCCCTGAGGGTAACCCCCAGTCATGCATTGGAACACCGAACTACCACCAAAATAACGTGGATGCATATTCTGCTGAGGAATTGATGGCTGTCCAAAGAAGGAACTCTGTGAGTTTGCTCCATAAGCATGCTGCATGTTCGGAAACTGGCCAAGAGATGGATCCTGTGGGATGGCACCACTATGACCCTGAGGAAGATTCTTAGAACGAACCTTCTTCTTCTTTTTCTCGGGCTCTGTGCGGGATCTCATAAATTCAGCAAATCTCTCACTCTGAGTGAGCTGCATAAATACATCCATAACACTAGCCAAACGATCTTTGAACCGAGCATCATCATCCTCTTTACCATGTACATCCTCTGGCTGTGTTACATCCTCATAAGGCTCAGCATCTGCAGCCTGTTCTCCTGCATGAATATCCTCAGAAACATCTCTCAGGAGAAATCTCTTGCTCTTTCTCTTCATGATAGAAGTACTCATCCTCTGTATCAGACATGTTTGCTGAATTTTTCAGCGATGGCTTTCTTCGAGGCAACCACGAGCTCACCCCCTTCAGAAAGTTGATGATTGGTCCCGGCAACGGAACCTTGAAACTGGCCTCCGATAGAAACCAGAGTGCGGTAGACTAGCAGTCACCCGTCCACTTGTAGTCTAGATGTGAAAACAAAACAGATTGGAGCTAGAGTGCCCAAATCTGAAAACAAAGTGACACCTGTTGGCCCCAAAGCTTGGCGCCCCTTGCGGTATTTCTTTATTCAATTTCAAAAGTATGAAAGGCTGAGTACAACAAAATCAGCCAAGAGATTACACCTGTATGTCCAATCTGACAGCCCACAATACCTCTTAGCACAGAGGATTCACGCACACAGATCTGTGTCTCAAAGCAAAACACTGTGCCTCCCTCTGATCAGCCAAGACCACTAAGCAGGGCAGCCATGAGCATACATCTGGCATATCTCAAGCACATGATTCAACATCTCAGCTCATACATACATGTACTGTTCAACCTCTGTCTCCACCCTTTTCAATCTGCCATACCCCTCCTCTCACAAGGGGCGAGATAGCTCAAATCTGCAACAACAGACATAAAGCAATAGAAAGAGAGATAGATGAACAGATGCAGAGCTTACCAAAATCAGCTCGTGGATCTACACCGGAGGAAGTAATGGTACCAATCTGTACTTGCAGGCACTTGTTTCAACAACCCTGCTTCACACGTGTGAGTGTACTTGTCTGTACCTTCCTCTTTGCATCCACCTCAGTGCTGTACTTGACTGTATAGTTCTGAAAATTTGTACTGCACCAATCCGTACAGGCCACGTGTCACTATACTTGCATACGCCGCCTGCAGCCAGTATCTGTACCCGACTGTGCCTGCGCAGCCAGCCTATACCAGATCTGTCCAGCGCCGCCAACAGCTGTACTGTCCAGTGCAGTTGTACCTGAACTGTCCGTACACTGTACCTGCAGTTGTACTTGTCTGCACAGCCTGTACCAGCAACTGCAGCTACCTGTAACAGCCACCGCCCACTCTCTTGGTGCAGAATTCAGTCAGCGCAGCCTATACCTGCAGTCGTACAGATGAGTACGGGTGCTGTACGGCCTATTCTAGCACACAGAAATCAGCAACCAGAAATCTGCAGCAGCCGACTTGCTCTCTTGCTTTTCCACGCTTCCCCACAACACGTTTGCTCCACGATTTCCAAAAAGGAGAGAGAGAGAGAGTGTAGAGAGAGAGGCATGCACTCCAAAAGTGGAGTTGCCTCCTCCCCAAAATAATCCTAGGGCCCCAACTTTAATAAATATTAAAGTTCCCTAGGGGCCACTAAGGCCTAGGGGCAACCTTCAATAAAACATTAGAATTCTAATGTTCTAGTTCCCCCCTTCACACCTAGGGATGTCCACACATCATTAACTCTGTCCGGGCACCCCTCATGTGAATCATTCAATATTTTGACTCAGCAACCACCATGCCCACACTTGTGCTGTTCCATTTTCACAGGGCCATGACAATACGGTACGATACCGTATGAGAATTTTCGGTACAATATGAAATTTTGGGATACCGTATGATAAAATACGGTTTTTTTAATTAAAAGAACACCCACAAACATAGACATTTTCAATTTGGAAGGGTAGAGTCTAGAGAAGTTGTTTCAAACCAAAATATCATTAAAAACAAGTTTGAAGTGACAAACAAAAGTAGAGGTGCGATGCGATCATGCGCGCTAGGCGCGAGTACATAAACCATAGAGGTGCGATGCGATCATGCGCGTAGGCGCGAGTACATAAAGCATAGAGGTGCGATGCGATCATGCACGCTAGGCGCGAGTACAAAAAGAGAGGCTAGAGCCAAGGCCCAAGGAGAGACTAGACAAAGGCATCACTATCAGAGCTCTCGCTGAAATCATCCTCATGAGAAGAGGACACATCAGTGGCCTCGCCGAAGTCGCCATCGCTAAGAAGATTGCCCTCATCATCGAACTCGGGCTCTCAAAGCTCATGTGAGAAGCCAAAGGGAGCATCCTCATCTGCAAGAGCGAGTGGAGCTACCCGAACCACGCCGCACATAGGTATGCACTATGTCCTTGGAAGCACCACGAACCGTGCATCCACGACTTCCTACTTGCACTCCTCTGCCACTACCTCCACGCCCATGACGAGTGCGAGTAGGTCGTCGATCAAACGACTCGAGCTCTCGATAGATCTCTGCATAGATCCTCTCCTCCTCCTCATCTTGCACTTTGTTTACGCTCTCAAGAGTGCCCCCTGTGAGCTTGAATGCATCCACATTCACTTACATTGTACAATGATCAAGTGACAAGCAATGTATTAGAATTTAGTTTCAAATTTCAATAAACATTGAAGTTTGAAATTTGAATACTTATAACTTATAACTTATAAGTTGTAACTTATACCTGTCTCGCCGATTCCATCTTTTGCATTGCGCGCACCATGTGCAAGTTAGCGCGGCAATACACTAGCCGCTCTAACTGTTGCGTGCTCAAGCGATTGCGTAACTTCGTGTGTACAAGTGAGTAGGAACTCCAGTTCCTCTCACATGCACCCGAAGAGCAATCCTGAGCTAGGATTCTCAAAGCCACCTTTTGGAGGCTTGAGAGCGCATACCCAAATGTCTCCCACCAAAAGAGGGGCTTCACAAGGGATTCCCTCTTCCAACAGGTAGTAGATGCAAACGCGGCTTCTCCCCTTTGGTCATTGTAGCTTATGAGCTTCTCAAGGAACTTCCCATGGCGATCCTCCGGCAATGCTTTGGACAAGTAAGCATCTCGGGCTTCAAGTAGCTCCACGTTGGTGAAGAGGGCGGGTGATTTGTAAGTCGGATGCAATAAAGCGGCAAGACCATGGATAGGTTTTCGCATCCACTTCCATCTCTTCTCCAGAATGGCCAACATACCATCGCGCTTCTCCTTGTCGATGGAAGGAGAAGCGCGCAACTCTGCTATGGCCTCTCTCATGAAGTGAACGAGAAGGCCCATGGTGGTTCCCTCCATGTCGGTCATCCGCAATATCCTATAGAAGGGCATGACCGCAATGACAATAGTGTGGACCTACTGCCAAAACTCCTCCTTTAGGCAAAGCCATTGGCCTCCGCCGATTCTCGCTCATCCCACTCATTCCACATTGTGGAGACCACTGTTTGGCGAAGGGAGGATTTCACATCGTGGAGGCGCTCCAAGAGGAGCCATATGTAGGTGAAGCATGTAGAGGAGGTGGAGGCGGCACCAATGGAGGCGGGAGGGGAGGATGTATCACAAGGCGGGGAAATGACCTCATCATCCGCCCTTGAGCTTCTACCACTATCACGGTGAGCACCCAATCCACCCTTGATCTTGTTGAAGATCTCATCGGATATAGCAAGGGGGACTTCCTTGCATGGTGCAACTTGCCCCCCCACCTTTCCAAGATGTTGGAGAAGCCTAGTAACTCCACTTGTGTATTGTTTGCCACAATACTTAAAGTCCACCTATATGACTTGGACTTTCCATCGGCTTTCTCTACATGGATAGCATGCACATTGAAGGCTTCATTCTTCTCCCTCGTCATTGTAATAGCGAGAGAGAAGCTAGAAGATTCAAGAGATGGATAGGCTTGAGAGAGAGAGAGAGAGAGAGAGAGAGAGAGAGAGAGAGAGAGAGGCTTGAGAAAATGAGAGAGTGAGGCTTGAGTCTTGATCTTGAGAGAGAGAGAGCCTAAAGGCTTGAGAGAGAGAGAGGCTTGAGAGATGGCCTATGGGGGAGAGAGTGGCTTGAAAGTTGAGAGTTGAGAGAAAGAGCGAGAAAGAGAGAGAGAGGGGGGCTTGATGGTCACTTGAGCAAGACTCAAGAGAGAGGGGGGGGGGGGGGGGCTTGATGGTCACTTGAGTCTTGACTCTTGAGTAATCAAAGCCTTGAGAGAAGCTTAGGGGGTGGGCATTTTATAGGAATGTTCAATGGGCCATGGCCCATGGCCCATGGCAATGGGCCAAGCAAAGGCCTAAACACATGTGACATGTGACATGTCACATGGGCCACAAAGCAAGCCAAAAACGGCCCTTAAAAGGGTCATAAAACGGCTACAAAACGGCGCAAGAAACGGGTAGCGCAACGGCTATAAACGGCTAATTGTACCGTACGATATGTACCGTACGACTCGTACCGTACGAACCAGTTCGTACCTGTACGAGAAACAACTATGCTACTATTATAAGCAAGCTCAATCTGTGGAAGATACCTTTCCCACTCAGAACGTCTCTTGGAGACATACGACCTTGTCTTCCATACATAGTTGTTTCTCGTACCGGTACGAACTGGTACGGCACGATACCGTATGGTACGATTAGCCGTTTATAGATGTGGCTCCTATTGGAGCGCCTCCACGATGTGAGATCCTCCCTTCGCCAAACAGTTGTCTCCACAATGTGGAATGTGTGGGATGAGCGAGAATTGGCGGAGGCCAAAGCCATGCAGCGGCTTTGCCTAAAGGAGGAGTTTTGGCAGTCGGTCCACACTATTGTCATTGCGGTCACGTCCTTCTATAGAGTATTGCGGATGACGGACATGGAGGGAGCCACCATGGGCCTTCTCGTTCACTTCATGAGAGATGCCATAGCAAAGTTGCGCGCTTCTCCTTCCATCGACGAGGAGAAGCGCGATGGTATGTTGGCCATTGTGGAGAAGAGATGGAAGTGGATGCGAAGACCTATCCATGGTCTTGCCGCTTTATTGCATCCGGTTTACAAATCACCCGGCCTCTTCACCAACGTGGAGCTACTTGAAGCCCGAGATGCTTACTTGCCCAAAGCATTGCCGGAGGATCGCCATGGGAAGTTCCTTGAGAAGCTCATAAGTTACAATGACCAAAGGGGAGGAGCCACGTTTGCATCTACTACCTGTTGGAAGAGGGAATCCCTTGTGAAGCCCCTCTTTTGGTGGGAGACATTTGGGTATGCGCTCTCAAGCCTCCAAAAGGTGGCTTTGAGAATCCTAGCTCAGGATTGCTCTTCGGGTGCATGTGAGAGGAACTGGAGTTCCTACTCACTTGTACACACGAAGTTACGCAATCGCTTGAGCACGCAACAGTTAGAGCGGCTAGTGTATTGCCGGGCTAACTTGCGCATGGTGCGCGCAATGCAAAAGATGGAATCAGCAAGACAGGTATAAGTTACAACTTATAAGTTATAAGTTATAAGTATTCAAATTTCAAACTTCAATGTTTATTGAAATTTGAAACTAAATTCTAATACATTGCTTGTCACTTGATCATTGTACAATGTAGGTGAATGTGGATGCATTCAAGCTCACAGGGGGCACTCTTGAGAGTGTAAACAAAGTGCAAGATGAGGAGGAGAGGATCTATGTAGAGATCTATCGAGAGCTCGAGTCGTTTGATCGACGACCTACTCGCACTCGTCGTGGGCGTGGAGGTAGTGACAGAGGAGTGCAAGTAGGAAGCCGTGGATGCACGGTTCGTGGTGCTTCCAGGGACATAGTGCATACCTATGTGCGGTGTGGTTCGGGTAGCTCCACACGCGCTCTTGCAGATGAGGATGCTCCCTTTGGCTTCTCACATGAGCTTAGAGAGCCCGAGTTCGATGATGAGGGCAACCTTCTTAGCGATGGCGACTTCGGTGAGGCCACTGATGTGTCCTCTTCTCATGAGGATGATTTCAGCGAGAGCTCTGATAGTGATGCCTTTGTCTAGTCTCTCCTTGGGCCTTGGCTCTAGCCTCTCTTTTTGTACTCGCGCCTAGCGCGCATGATCGCATCGCACCTCTATGCTTTATGTACTTTTGTTTGTCACTTCAAACTTGTTTTTAATGATATTTTGGTTTGAAACAACTTCTCTAGACTCTACCCTTCCAAATTGAAATGTCTATGTTTGTAGGTATTCTTTAATAAAAAAAAACCGTATTTTATCGTACGGTATCCCAAAATTTCATATTGTACCGAAAATTCCCGTACTGTATCGTACCATACGGTATCGTACCGTGACAACTATGCTTCCATAGTCTAGTCTTCTCTGTTTGACTACCCAACACAGGATGATCTGAAGATGACATGCTCAAACGTGTTTCCAATTTGGAGAACATTGATTGCTAGAATTGTGCAATGAATTTGGGACGCTTGTCACTGACAATCTACTCGCGTAGTTCATAGAGCTTATAGAATTGCTCCACGAAGAGTTGAGCCAACTTGTGACTCTTTATCCACGACTTGGTAGGAATAAAAGGGATATATCCTTTGCTACCACTGTTGTACCAAACAAAAATTTATTTGTTGCCTTGTCATCAAGCTTGCTTCTCATCTGTTGAGGCACATGGGCATATGCAAGACAACCAGAAACCCTGAAGTAATCAACTTTAGGCTTTTTATCATACCAAGCCTCATATGGAGTGATGGTTTTCAATGCTTTTGTAGGGCATCTGCACAAAACATACGTAACACACATGATTGCCTCCATCCAGAATTTATGAAGCAAACCCTTGCCCTTGACCATACATCTTGCATAGCATATAGTGGCCAGCCCTTATAGAGCATAAGGCCTAGTTGGCCAGCCCTAGGGCATGGACAGGCTGTCGGCCAGGATGTGTTGCAGCCAAATAGACATCATGTGGATGCTGAAATTCAGCAAAATCAATAGCATGTTATGCATGATGATGTAGAAGAGGTTGTGAGAGAAGAGCAGACAGCTCTACAAGAGGCCAGATCAGTCCCTCGTCCGAACTTTGCAAGAGAGCAAACTCTTAGCTCCTCTTAGTAGTAGCAAGACGGGCTGGTTCTAGGAATGACCCGCATCATGCGGATGTTGCTTGGTTGATTAGCTTGTGTGATGTTGATGAGCCAAGCTCGTTTGAAGAAGCTCAAGAACTTGAGCATTGGATGGAAGCTATGTAGGATGAGATGAATCCATACATAAAAATGGCACTTTGGATTTGGTGGATTTGCCTTCTGGCAAGAAGGCAATTGGCACTAAGTGGGTGTACAAAAAATGAAGAGGAAAGCTGATGTTACTGTTGATAGGTACAAGGCAAGGCTTGTGACCAAAGGATATGCATAGCAAAAGGGCATAGACTATGATGAAACTTTTGCACCTACTTCGAGAATGACCACCATGAGATGCATGATTGCATTGGCTGCTTATCATGGTTGGAAAGTACATCAGTTGGATATTAAGATGGCCTTTCTTAATGGGGATTTGCAGGAAGAAGTGTATGTAACTCAACTCATTTGCCTCCTGGCAAGAAGGCAATTGACACTAAGTGGGTGTACAAAATGAAGAGGAAAGCTGATGGTACTGTTGATAGGCACAAGGCAAGGCTTGTGAACAAAGGATATGCACAGCAAAAGGGTGTACACTATGATGAAATTTTTGCATCTACTTCTAGAATGGCCACCATTAGATGCGTGATTGCATTGGCTGTCCATCATGGTTGGAAAGTACATCAATTGGATATTAAGACAGCCTTTCTTAATGGGGATTTGTAGGCAAAAGTGTATGTATCTCAGCCCATTGGATTTGGGTCAAAGGGTGAGGAACGGAAAGTATGTAGATTGAAAAAGGCATTGTATGGCCTTAAAACAAGCTCCCCAGGCTTGGTATGAGAAGGTACATGCTAATTTGACCAGCCAAGGCTATCAAAACAGTCCGAGTGAAAGTACCCTCTATGTCAAGGTGGACGAAGAGGATTTGATTGTGGTCATCCTCTACGTGGATGACATGATTCTCACTGGGACAAATGAGGATAAAACACAATATTCAAGGATGATTTGGAGGTCTCATTTGAGATGTCAGATCTTGACCTATTGCAATTTTTTTGGGCATTCAGTTTATGTAGACACATAGGGCATTGTGCTACTTCAGTCCAAGTACATAAAGGGGTTGTTGGAAAGATTTGAATTTAAGGATTGCAAGCCTCTTTCTACTCTAGTAGAACCCGAACTTAGGTTGAGCATGTATGATGCCTGCAAGAGAGCCTTTTGATAGCACATATTACAGCCAAGTTGTGGGCAAGACCAAACATACTGTGTCTCATTTGAGTAAGTTTATGCACAGTGCAGGGTCAAAGCATTGGCAAGCTGTGAAGCGAGTGTTTTGGTGCTTACACAAGGCACCAAGGATCTTGGATTGTTTTATCCCCGCGCGGGGCTTGCCGCAGGGGGGGGGGGTGAGATATTTACTTGCTTATAGTGATTCAGATTGGGCTGGTGACTATGACACCAGAGTGTCCACAAGTGGGAATTGCTTTTTTCTTGGTAGCTCATGTGTATCTTGGTTGAACAAAAAGCAACCAACTGTGGCCACATCATCTTGTGAAGCTAAGTACAGGGCAGCTTTCACTACTATAGTTAAGTGTGTATGGTTGGGGAGATTGATGGGAGATCTTCATGGGTGTTAGCAAACACCCACTCCCATTCTCATTGACAGTCAAAGTGCTATGACTGTGGCAAGGAATCCAACTTTCCATGCTTGCACGAAGAATATGAGATTCATTATCACTATGTCAAAGAGGTTGCATGCAGGGGAGATCAGCTTGATCTATCGTCCTACACATGACAACATTGTAGATCTGTTTATGAAGGCGTTGCCTCGAGAGAAGTTTAAAGCTTTCCGCAAAGCTTTAGGCGTACTCCAATTTGGAGAGTGATCTACTACCCTATACACGTTCACACTATCACCATAGGGGAGATGTGTAGGATTACACGTGTGGTAGTGACCGTGTGAAAGGGGGCTTACTAGGGGTAACTTTTTCCCTCTACACATTATAGAGGTTTTTTCCCCTTGGACATTTTGTGTCTGGACACCTATACTTTTACATTTCGGGTTTGTACCTAGGGTACTTGTGGTTGTACACATCTTATCACTTCATTCTTGTATATCCACTCATCCCAGCGCTCTATTGCTCCCTACGCTGTGTTCTTACTGTTTTCTGTGTATTTCTGCTGAACATTAGGGATTCTCAGAACCCAACACCTCCCATGCCACCAGCCGTGGTCCACTGAAGTTGGGACACGGTGCGGCTCCCCCGAAGCCACAGATGCATCGAGGGCTTGTTTGCGTCCTCGAGAGAGTAGGGTCAATGAACCACCACCCTAGCCTGGTGGAGTCGGCATGTGCATGTGCATGTGCATGTGTGTGTGTGTGTGTGTGTGTGTGAGAGAGAGAGAGAGAGAGAGAGAGAGAGAGAGGCATCATGCCAAAAGGCAGTTTATGACGATTTTTTAATGGCAGGGTGTCGGCATTTTTAATCGGAATGGAACGGTTCGCCCATTTTATGAGAATGAAGGGCATGGAATCTGGTTTCCACCCTCGGTCAGTGACAAAGTTGGTGGTAGTTTATTGCATGTTTCGTGTCATTTGTGGTCAAGTTTAAGGTTTTTGGTGTTAGAATCACCAGTAGGATGAGGTTGTTGCATGTAATATACTTCACAGCCATGAATGAAAAACCCTGGATTGAGTAATAATTTTAAAGATTCTACAATTTTATTACCCTTTTTTAAAAGGCTGGACAAGATATTGATATGCGACTGAAGATGCCCATAGAATTGCGCATGCATGCCATCATGAAGAATTTCTATTATCCACGTAGCTTCCAACTCTAACATCAAGCAAAGACAAATCTACAATCCACCTAGGAGCTTGCAGCTCTCAACAATTACATTTCTTCCATTGGATAAAGGATTCAATTTAAGCCTACAAGAAGAATGACAAAAGCACCATCGATGCAAAGTAATAGACATACAAACTCACAAAATATCAAAGCTCATTTGTGCAATAGTAAAGTGGCTTGGAGTGGTAAATCTGCAAGTAGTCTTACAATGCCAATATGGAGTCAATTGAAGGATGCAAGGAGATTGGTTGAAGTGAGAATCTCGACCAATCCACGCTTGATACATTAGTGGACTTGCATAAAATGTGGCTGAAAATTGGTTGCGAAGATTACACCCATGCAAAACTAGGTGGCTTGTGGTTACTGGACCAGGCCCGTACCATAGTTGTGCTGCTTCAACTAGGACAATTCCCCTAAGCTTGGTAAGAGAAGTCAAAATTGTGAATAGTGGCTTCGTAAGAGCTTTGCTTTGGACTCTTTTATAGTGGCTTGGTAAGAGCTTTGCCATTGCTAGTAGTGCCATCAAAAGAATTTGGATGTTCCTTATGGTGCTTCTTCATCCAGCATTAAAGGTGCAGCAGTAGTAGTACGACAACATCCAAGGTCTACAAAGCTTGCAATATAAGTTTTGTGAGTCTTATTAAACCATTTTTATAACCGTTCTCTAATACAAAAATGTGATTGGATCTTTTGCCATAGATTGTTCTCGACTGTTGAGACTCTTATTAGATCTTCCATCATAGCATGGTGCATCCAAATTCTTGTTGGTGGAGGCCAACATAGTATCTCCATAACAAATGTAAAGTTTACCATAGGCTTGCTTTTGTTGCAGGTAGTACAAAGCAATTGTTTGCATTTTAGCCTAGAAAAATACTACCCCCTTGCCTTCTCTCTCTCTCTCTCTCCAACAAAGGGGCCCTCTCTCTCTCTCTCTCTCTCTCTCTCTCTCTCTCTCTCTCTCCAACAAAGGGGAAATTCTATCAAATAAATTTGTCTTTTTTTTATTATACGTGTATATATGTGTGTGTGCAAAGAATCTAGGACCTAGGTGTTAAATGCTTCACGTGTCCATCTATGATCTTCATCTATTCTCGCTTGGTACTTGATGCTTCTTTAGACTATCTGTGATTGGGCTTATAGATATGAATTCATGTGTAACATGCTTAGTCTCTCAAGAAGTATAGTACCATCTATGAATTGATGCAAGATTTAGGATGTCTTCAAGCTTTTGGTTAGTCAAAGAAAGATCAGTACATCCTCCACACACATACACACATCCTTTTTGCAATTTCAATGGCTAAGATTGTTTTACAAAATGCCTAATATCATGGATTTAATAAATGTAATTTGATTATTTTCGTCTTCTTTTGAATTGTTGGCTAAATGATTGCAAGTCACTTTGTGTAATTGTGTATAATCAAAACACTGGATTATAGAGTGTGCACAATTAAAACACCATCTTTGTGGTCGTGGGTTTGATTGTCATTGGAGTTACTACTGTACTAAGGGTGAGGGAACTGGAGCTATATAGAAAGATTAAGTTCTCAATTCAAGTTAATTAAATTGTTGATTATGGCTTGAATTAGGGTTTAACTAGGGCCTTGTCGCACAATTTAAGCTTGAATTAGGGTGCTTCGTGGGGGTGATTAAGGGGCTTTATGAAGGGCTCAATATCCTTGTTTGCACTTGATCCGTCCCTTCTTGAAAGCTCTTTGGTGCCAGTTTTTCATCCTCTCACGTCTTTCATATTGTCACCTCTGGTTTTCCCTTTTTCTAGGCGAGAGCGAAGATGCTAGGATGGTCTCTGTGTGTGTGAGAGAGAGGGGTCATCCGAACAGAGTCCCTACGAGAGAAAGAAAGAAAGAAAATTAGATTCATGTCTATATATGGAAGGCCAAAATGACCCATGAGACAATTTACACAATACAAAGATAGAAAGAAAGAAACAAACAAAATTAGATTCACCCCTATGGAAGGCCAAAACAAAATGACCCATGAGACAATTTACACAATACAAAGGCCATAAAGGTCTAAAGCTAACAATAGGTCTAAAGCTAACAATCCAATCCAGCAATAGAAAAACTTCCCACGAAAGAAAAGTTCTACAGATATCTCTAATCATCTAGTAGATCTACAATGCCAAGCATGAAAAACAATGACAAGCACGAGATATTGTCATCTCTTATCTCTAGAATTGTAAGTCGTAACAAGAGCAATATGTTGTGGTCGAGATGGCCATGCCAGTGGCAATGTCAACTTTTCTTCTTTACGGGCTACTCAAACTGTCTAATTCTATAGGCTTCCGTTTGAGTTTTGCATTGGGGCTAGTTCTTCTGCAATCCATATATTGATACCTTTGAGTATCTTGGACTGTTTGAGAAGCTCAATCTCCTTCAAAGCTTAGAATTTATTGCATAATTGCCTTGTGCACTTTACAGTAGATCGCATAATTGGCATGGCTTTAGCTAATTGTTCTCTAAGAACCCCTCCTTGTCTCCCTCCATCTACCATTTCTCACATAAATCGCCCATGTGGACATGGATGGGTTTTTTATTGCCTCAATTCCTTGTCCGTCACTTCAAGACTGGCAAATCGTCATGAACCACTGTCTTGATGTTGTGCAGGTCTTCCGTGATCTCTACTTTCACCTTAATGATGATCTCTGGAGGATCAGACTGTGTTTGTTTGTTTTCTAGGATCGCAACGTAGCTCTTGAGTTCGAGGACCCACCCGCCCTGTGTGTGTGTGTGTGTGTGTGTGTGTGTGTGTGTGTGAGAGAGAGAGAGAGAGAGAGAGAGAGAGAGAGAGAGAGAGTAGAGTAGAGTAGAGTTAACATCTCTTTTTTATTAATACACTTTGCAAAAAATACTAAGTGAATAGGGCCTTTTGAGGATGTGCACATAATGCAGTAAGCATCCTTCAAAATTGTTCCAAAACAGCACATGAAGTGTGCTGCAAGAAATGCACAGCGGGGTGATGGAAAAATGAAGTAGACAGAGGAAAAATGAAGTTGGAAAGATACTATGTGAAGACTCTAAATTACTTACTTGCATAATTTCTTCATAAAAAGCTTACATATTTATTGCTTGAGAGAAGGCATTCAAATCCAAAATCTTCTACTCAAATTGTAATGTATAAGAAAGTCTTAAAAACTCTCCAATTCCTCTAACTTCTCCTACTCACATGAGCCACTCACAAGACTGCTATCAATGAGAAGCACTGCAAAGCAATTTAAAGGAATCAAAAGCATTGCAAAGTAGTTTAAAGTACCAAAAGCACATAAAAGCAGCCAACTGCTTTAAAGCAGTGACAAGCCTTGGAAAACAGTTCAAGTACCAAAACACATGAAAGCAGCAAACTGCTTTAAATCCTTATAAAAGCACAAAAAAACACCAAAAAGCACATGAAAGTAGCCATCTCCTTTAAAGTAGTGGTAAGCAATGCAAAGCTATTCAAAGCACACAAAAGTAGGAAACTAAAGCACTTCAATGAAAAGCACTTAAAAGCAGCCAACTGCTTTAAAGTAGTGTGACAAGCATTGCAAAACAAATAAAAAGTACTTGAAAGTAGCTAATTGCCGTAATGCAGTTACATGAAAGTAGGCAACTACTTTAATTCAATTAAAAGCCCTACAAAGCAAGCAACTTCTTTCAGCAATTTAAAGCACTACAAAGTAGTTAAAAGCACATGAAAAGCACTTAAAAGCACCCAACTAGTAAGCATTGCAAAGAAGTTAAAATCACATGAAAGTAGACAACCACTTTAAAGTAGTTTAAATGACTTCAAAGCAGTTAAAAGCACTTAAAAGTAGCTAACTAGTAAACACTGCAAAAAGTAGTTTAAATGACTTCAAAGCAGTTAAAAGCACTTAAAAGTAGCTAACTAGTAAACAGTGCAAAAAGCAGTTAAAAGTACATAAAAGTAGGCAACCACTTTAAAGTAGTTTCAAGCACTTCAAAGCAGTTAAAATCACATGAAAAAGATTTAAAAGTAGCCAAGCACTTAAAAGTAGCCAACTACTTTGAAGTAGGACAAGCATTGCAAAGCTGTTAAATGCACATGAAGGTAGCCAATTGTTTTAAAGAAGTTTAAAGAACTTAGCACATGAAAAGCACTTAAAAGTAGCCAACTACTTTGAAGAAATGACAAGCAATGCAAAGCAGTTCAATCCACATAAAAGTAGCCAACTCCTTTAAAGTAGTTTAAAGTACATGAAAAGCACTTGAAGGAAGCCAAGTGTGGTGAAGCAGTGTGTTAAGCATTGCAAAGCAATTAAAAGCACATGAAAGTAGCCAACTTCTTTGTCAAAGCAGAATTCAAATTTAGGAATTTTGGGAGATTTTCAAGTTTTTGGCACAATTTTGAGAATGGGTCGAGTTTACTTTGAAGAAGGAAATCTAAGAGTTTAGGCCCTCAAAATGACAAAAATTATAAATTGTAAGGAGGTTTCAAAGTGCTCCCACAATTGACACCACTTTTGGGTCCACCTTACTTTGCTTTCAACCTAAAGAGGAGTAGATCTTGAGAGAAAATATAGATCTATTTTATCACTATTTTAGTGAAAATGATTATTAAAAAATATCACCATGAAATATTGACAATCCATCAAGTGGAACAAGAAGATGAAATAAACATAGAGTTAGAGATTTAAAAAGAGAAGCCCAAAGACCCACTAAAAAGAAGCCAGATTGGTTGTCTAGAAAGAAGAAAAAGAAGGTAAGAAGCATCGATTGGGAGTTCAAGAGGATGAACTTATTGAGATCAATCTAGGTAAGGACGATGTGCCCATGACTAGCAAGTTGAGTGCAAATCCTGAGTAGGAGCGAAAGGATTATAGCAAGAAAAATCTGACACAATGGCACTTTCTTCTACAAAGGATAATACAACGTAACATGCTTTGCTTCATGTGAAGCAGAGCAACATGGTCAGGCTCATCACTCCTACCAAATCTCCAAAAGCCCGCTGGATTGGAGTTTCAAGGAATTTTATATCATACAATTGGATTTGGAGACAAGAAGATAGAAGGCAAAGACATGATCCAATAATGCATATTAACATTGATGCTACCATTACCCTAGAAATTGCAGCACCTCATGCCTCGCTATGCATGAATCGCATGGACGCCATGCATAGGCCTAGGAGTCAACACCTCAAGGCAAGGGTCATCGAGGTGGATTTCCAAAAAGCCAAAAGAGAGAGAAGAGCTCAAATATGGCAACCTCAATAGAAGACAAAAGGCCTATAACTTAACGTATACTCCAGCTAGAAAAATTCAATGTGTGCCTAGAGGCAAGGCAACACACACGAAGATCCTAGCCACCTTGGTCGAGACATGCCATGACAGATCTAGATAGGACTCTACTAGCTCAGGAACAGACATGCTAGGTGTTAGTAAGTGAGCTAGCTTTAAGGGTTCCCAGCTAATGGCTTGCCATTTCAGCGCTAACAGCCTGCCAAAGCCACGTCATGCCCGTACCATATAGTTGTGCTGCTTCAACTAGGACGATTCCCCTAAGCTGGAGGCTCTCAACTATAGTTGTATAGCTTCGACTAGGTTTGCAGCACTTCAAAACTCACAGCCGAAGCGAAGCATCATGAGACTCTGAAATGCATAAGCAGCACCTCCTCCGTGGATAAGCATTTTAGTGCTCAATGAATTCCTACCTCATGGAATGTGCTTTTATTGTTTTATTTACCTTAAGCATAACTAGCATTCGCTTTGGACTCTTTTATGTTGTATTCCGAAGTATGCTATGGAGATTACTATTAAGGTTTTTGAGAAGTCAAAATTGTGAATAGTGGCTTGGTAAGAGCTTTGCCATTGCTAGTAGTGCCATCAAAAGAATTTGGATGTTCCTTATGGTGCTTCTTCATCCAGCATTAAAGGTGCAGCAGGAGTAGTACGACAACATCCAAGGTCTACAAAGCTTGCAATATAAGTTTTGTGAGTCTTATTATTTTTATAACCGTTCTCTAATACAAAAATGTGATTGGATCTTTTGCCATAGATTGTTCTTGACTGTTGAGACTCTTATTAGATCTTCCATCATAGCATGGTGCATCCAAATTCTTGTTGGTGGAGGCCAGCATAGTATCTCCATAACAAATGTAAAATGTACCATAGGCTTGCTTTTGTTGCAGGTAGTACAAAGCAATTGTTTGCATTTCAGCCTAGAAAAATACTACCCCCTCGCCTTCTCTCTCTCTCTCTCTCTCTCTCTCTCTTTCTCTCCCCAACAAAGGGGAACATCTTACAAAGTAATTATTGTCTTCTTCTCCCCCCTCCTCTCTCTCCAACAAAGGGGAAATTCAATCAAATAAATTTGTCTTTTTTCTATTATACGTGTATATATGTGTGTGTGCAAAGAATCTAGGACCTAGATGTTAAATGCTTCACATGTCCATCTATGATCTTCATCTACTCTCGCTAGGTACTTGATGCTTCTTTAGACTATCTGTGATTGGGCTTATAGATATGAATTCATGTGTAACATGCTTAGTCTCTCAAGAAGTATAGTACCATCTATGAATTGATGCAAGATTTAGGATGTCTTCAAGCTTTTGGTTAGTCAAAGAAAGATCAGTACATCCTCCACACACATACACATCCTTTTTGCAATTTCAATGGCTAAGATTGTTTTACAAAATGCCTAATATCATGGATTTAATAAATGTAATTTTATTATTTTCGTCTTCTTTTGAATTGATGGCTAAATGATTGCAAGTCACTTTCTGTAAGTGTGTATAATCAAAACACTGGATTATAGAGTGTGCACAATTAAAACACCATCTTTGTGGTCGTGGGTTTGATTGTCATTGGAGTTACTAGTTTGGAGTGTAAGTGTACCAAGGGTGAGGCCATTGTTGAATGGGGCCCTGCCTTGTTGAATGCGAGCGTATTTAAGAGAAGAGCTGGAAGCAACACTTGTCTTGGTGCAGGAGGGGATGAGGCACTTATGTTAAGGTGTGATTACGCTAATTCAAGCACTGATTAAAGGGTGTTTATGAGATATGGGGTCAATTCAACATTGGATTCAAATTGAACCAAGAGCTAGATTAGGGCTGTGAATTCAATGGGCGATTATTATTTGCTGGATCGAAGAGTGACTAAGCGATTCATTGGCTTGTTTAGGGAGCTGGAGCTATATAGAAAGATTAAGTTCTCAATTCAAGTGAATTAAATTGTTGATTATGGCTTGAGTTAGGGTTAAATTAGGGCCTTGTGGCACAATTTAAGCTTGAATTAGGGTGCTTCGTGGGGGTGATTAAGGGGCTTTATGAAGGGCTCAATATCCTTGTCCGCCCTTGATCCGTCTCTTCTTGAAAGCTCTTTGGTGCCAGTTTTTCATCCTCTCACGTGTTTCATATTGTCACCTCTAGTTGTCCCTTTTTCTAGGCGAGGGCGAAAATGCTAGGATGGTCTCTGTGTGTGTGAGAGAGGGGTCATCCGAACAGAGTCCCTACAAGAGAAAGAAAGAAAGAAAATTAGATTCATGTCTATATATGGAAGGCCAAAATGACCCATGAGACAATTTACACAATACAAAGATAGAAAGAAAGAAAGAAACAAAATTAGATTCACCCCTCTGGAAGGCCAAAACAAAATGACCCATGAGACAATTTACACAATACAAAGGCCATAAAGGTCTAAAGCTAACAATAGGTCTAAAGCTAACAATCCAATCCAGCAATAGAAAAACTTCCCACGAAAGAAAAGTTCTACAGATATCTCTAATCATCTAGTAGATCTACAATGCCAAGCATGAAAAACAATGACAAGCACGAGATATTGTCATCTCATCTCTAGAATGTGTAAGTCGTAACAAGAACAATATGTTGTGGTCGAGATGGCACTTACTGCCATGCCAGTGGCAACAAGGAATCGTTATCGTTAGAATGAATGGGTTTTAATGTGGCTGTGGATTTGCGTTGGGTTTTGAAATTCTTTAATGAGGGCGATAGACTGTCAACTTTTCTTCTTTACGGGCTACTCAAACTTTGTCTAATTCTATATGCTTCCGTTTGAGTTTTGCATTGGGGCTAGTTCTTCTGCAATCCATATATTGATACCTTTGAGTATCTTGGACTGTTTGAGAAGCTCAATCTTCTTCAAAGCTTAGAATTTATTGCATAATTGCCTCGTGCACTTTACAGTAGATCGCATAACTGGCATGGCTTTAGCTAATTTATTATAACACTTCGCAAAAAATACTAAGTGAATAGGGCCTTTTGAGGATTTGCCAAAAATCTGTTGAGAAGTTACGAAGGTGTGCACATAATGCAGCAAGCATTCTTCAAAATTGTTCCAAAACAGCACATGAAGTGTGCTGCAAGAAATGCAGAGCTGGGTGATGGAAAAATGAAGTAGACAGAGGAAAAGAGTGAGAGAGAGAGAGGGGGGATATCATGGGAGGAAAAGAGAGAGCCTGAAGAGGTCAAACATGCCAAAATAGCAACATTCTTGTAGATTTCTCTCTACATTCATAAAACCTTTACAAAGCCATTAATCATGGAGGCATATAGCGGTATATTATATATAAAAACCAATTGAAATAATGGAAAACAAGAATTTAGTGCTCTATTCTATTCACTCAAATTTGTGACTAATTAACCCAAGCTTTTGACCTTCTTTACTCCACAAGTCCACAAATCGGTAGCCATGCACCCCTTTCTCCTCCCCTTCCTTCCTTACCGTCATGGTCATGGGTCGTTTGGGAAGGACGATCTCAACCACTAAATCAAAACACTTTATTTTAGGGAATCCAAATCTCTTACATTTAAATGTCAACATCTATTTCCCCCTCCTCCATCCCTCCACACGTCCTCATCCTTCTCCTCCTCTACCATGTCCCTCTCATGCATTGCACCCCTCCTCCCCCTTCAGTCTCATCTCCTCATAGTCTCGATCCTTTATGCTGAGCATCAAAGATACATGAAATGGGAGAGAGCATTAGTCCTTTTCTCATTCCTGCATTGCCTTCTCTTCGTCGGTATCCTCCTCACCAAACATTTCAACTTGACAAGCGAGCAGTTGGTTAAGAAATGTATGTAGGTTTCAACATGCACAAACGGTTAGCTCACATATAAAAGGGGGATGGGGCTAGATGTAGCAATATAAGGGAGAGAGACAGAAGAGAGTAGAGCCTAATCTCCTTGGAAGAGAGAGGCTCAATCTTGCTTAGCTACAATTGGCCGAGAGAGAGAGAGAGAGAAATGAAATGAAATGATATATTAATGTCTTCAGAAGGCCAAAATGACCTATGAGACCAAAAAGGTTACAACAATTGGTGGATCTGATACAATGTCTGTGTAAGGAAAGCTAAAAACAACTAAACAACTAACTGAAACTGAAACAACTATGAGGAAAAGTACGATACTAGGAGGTCCTAATGGATAACATCTGGGAGGAAAACTCCAGCAACAAAGGTAAGCATCATACACATCACTATCCGAAGATGTCTCTCATCGGTCGATGGCGGATATCCTCAATGTCCTCCATGGTGAGTACTCTGACTGGACGTCTCCCATGCCGTGTTAGTATGGTCCTGATCCTCTGTTGTAGTCTCCGCCGGTGTCGAGATGGGCCTCTCATCTTGGGGCGCCTGGACCGCCCTAGCTCTATAGCCCGATCAATCAGTGAAGTAGAAGAAGAAGAAGAAGAAGAAGAAGTAGAAGCCCTTTTAACGTCGTAGGAACAATCCGAAGAGACCAAATATGATCTATCCAATGGGAGTGAGATTCGAATACAAGACTTGTTGAGAGAGAGAGAGAGAGAGAGAGAGAGAGAGAGAGAGAGAGAGTGGATGCTTGGTCCTACTTAACCAAAGTCGGAACTAGAATCAGCCTCCATGTGAGAAGGAAAAGAGTTCAGACAAATATGCATTCTATCTTAGAAGCCATTGAAACACTTGAAACAATAGAGTGAAACAACTTGGAAAGATAATGCGTGAAGACTCGAAATTACTTGCTTGAGTATCTTGGACTGTTTGAGAAGCTCAATCTTCTTCAAAGCTTAGACTTTATTGCATAATTGCCTTGTGCACTTTACAGTAGATCGCATAATTGGCATGGCTTTAGCTAAATTATTAGAACACTTTGCAAAAAATACTAAGTGAATAGGGCCTTTTGAGGATTGAGGATTCGCCATCGAGAAGAGCTGGGTGATGGAAAAATGAAGTAGATAGAGGAAAAGAGTGAGAGAGAGAGAGGGGGGATATCATGGAAAAATGTAGATAGAGGAAAAGAGAGAGGTCAAACATGCCAAAATAGCAACATTCTTGTAGATTCCTCTCTACATTCATAAAACCTTTACAAAGCCATTAATCATGGAGGCATATAGCGGTATATTATATATGAAAACCAATTGAAATAATGGAAAACAAGAATTTAGTGCTCTATTCTATTCACTCAAATTTGTGACTAATTAACCCAAGCTTTTGACCTTCTTTACTCCACAAGTCCACAAATCGGTAGCCATGCACCCCTTTCTCCTCCCCTTCCTTCCTTACCATCATGGTCATGGGTTGTTTGGGAAGGACGATCTCAACCACTAAATCAAAACACTTTATTTCAGGGAATCCAAATCTCTTACATTTAAATGTCAACATCTATTTCCCCCTCCTCCATCCCTCCACACCTCCTCATCCTTCTCCTCCTCTACCATGTCCCTCTCATGCATTGCACCCCTCCTCCCCCTTCAGTCTCATCTCCTCCTAGTCTCGATCCTTTATGCTGAGCATCAAAGATACATGAAATGGGAAAGAGCATTAGTCCTTTTCTCATTCCTGCATTGCCTTCTCTTCGTCGGTATCCTCCTCACCAAACATTTCAACTTGACAAGTGAGCAGTTGGTTAAGAAATGTATGTAGGTTTCAACATGCACAAACGGTTAGCTCACGTATAAAAGGGGGATGGGGATAGATGTAGCAATATAAGGGAGAGAGACAGAAGAGAGTAGAGCCTAGTCTCCTTTAAAGAGAGAGGCTCAATCTTGCTTAGCTACAATTGGTCGAGAGAGAGAGAGAGAGAGAGAGAGAGAGAGAGAGAGAGAGAGAGAGAGAGAGAGAGAGAGTGGAGGCTTGGTCCTACTTAACCAAAGTCGGAACTAGAATCAGCCTCCATATGAGAAGGAAAAGAGTTCAGACAAATATGCATTCTATCTTAGAAGCCATTGAAACACTTGAAACAATAGAGTGAAACAACTTGGAAAGATAATGCGTGGAGACTCGAAATTACTTGCTTGAGTATCTTGGACTGTTTGAGAAGCTCAATCTTCTTCAAAGCTTAGACTTTATTGCATAACTGCCTTGTGCACTTTACAGTAGATCGCATAATTGGCATGGCTTTAGCTAATTTATTAAAACACTTTGCAAAAAATACTAAGTGAATAGGGCCTTTTGAGGATTGAGGATTCACCATCGAGAAGCTACGAAGGTGTGCACATAATGCAGCAAGCATCCTTCAAAATTGTTCCAAAACAGCACATGAAGTGTGCTGCAAGAAATGCAGAGCTGGGTGATGGAAAAATGAAGTAGACAGAGGAAAAGAGTGAGAGAGAGAGAGGGGGGATATCATGGAAAAATGTAGATAGAGGAAAAGAGAGAGGTCAAACATGCCAAAATAGCAACATTCTTGTAGATTCCTCTCTACATTCATAAAACCTTTACAAAGCCATTAATCATGGAGGCATATAGCGGTATATTATATATGAAAACCAATTGAAATAATGGAAAACAAGAATTTAGTGCTCTATTCTATTCACTCAAATTTGTGTCTAATTAACCCAAGCTTTTGACCTTCTTTACTCCACAAGTCCACAAATCGGTAGCCATGCACCCCTTTCTCCTCCCCTTCCTTCCTTACCGTCATGGTCATGGGTCGTTTGGGAAGGACGATCTCAACCACTAAATCAAAACACTTTATTTTAGGGAATCCAAATCTCTTACATTTAAATGTCAACATCTATTTCCCCCTCCTCCATCCCTCCACACGTCCTCATCCTTCTCCTCCTCTACCATGTCCCTCTCATGCATTGCACCCCTCCTCCCCCTTCAGTCTCATCTCCTCATAGTCTCGATCCTTTATGCTGAGCATCAAAGATACATGAAATGGGAGAGAGCATTAGTCCTTTTCTCATTCCTGCATTGCCTTCTCTTCGCGGTATCCTCCTCACCAAACATTTCAACTTGACAAGCGATTAGTTGGTTAAGAAATGTATGTAGGCTTCAACATGCACAAACGATTAGCTCACGTATAAAAGGGGGATGGGGCTAGATGTAGCAATATAAGGGAGAGAGACAGAAGAGAGTAGAGCCTAAGCTCCTTGGAAGAGAGAGGCTCGAGACCAAATATGATCTATCCAATGGGAGTGAGATTCGAATACAAGACATGTTGAGAGAGAGAGAGAGAGAGAGAGAGAGAGAGAGACAGAGAGAGAGAGAGAGAGAGAGAGAGAGGAGGCTTGGTCTTACTTAACTAAAGTCGGAACTAGAATCAGCCTCCATGTGAGGAGGAAAAGAGTTCAGACAAATATGCATTCTATCTTAGAAGCCATTGAAACACTTGAAACAATAGAGTGAAACAGCTTGGAAAGATAATGCGTGAAGACTCGAAATTACTTGCTTGCTTGGTTTCTTCATAAAAGGGTTATGTATTTATAGCTTTAAAGAAGGCACTCAAATCCAAAATCCAAAATCTTATCCTCAAATTGCTACCTACAATTAAGTTCTAAAATCTCTCCAATTCCTCTAACTTCTCCACTTACTTCTTCTACTCACACCAACTAAACTAATTATTCCACTTGCTTTCACCTCACATGCTTGAGGGCATACCATGCCAAGTGGTTGACTCTCTTGCCACATGATCGACCCTAGTATAAATTCAAGTGCTTGAGAACATACCATGTGAAGTTCTTGCCATATGATCCTAGTCTAAGCATCAATGTGTGGAACTCCATGACCTTCATTGGTTAGAAAACACCATCTTTCTCTTCACATACAAGTTCTTTACAATACTATCTGCAACATCATCAAAGGCAAGCCACCTCAACTTATGTCTCTATGTGGCCATTACTGGCTCAAATACACCATCTTTCTCTTCATATACAAGTTCTCTAAAACACTATCTGCAACATCATCAGAGGTAACCCACCTCAACCTCTAAAAATTTTAAGGCATCTTTTAGCCAGGATAGACAACTCAAACACAATAACATGTGTCAATACACATGGATACCCAACAAATTTTTTTATCTCTATAAAGTGGAGAGCACTTCCTTTTAGACAACATTGTCTCGACAAAGCATATATGTATGCCTCATAGTGTGTCCCATTTAAACAGGTCCCAAATTAGAAGCTCAAGAAGATCACCATTATTGACCAATGATGGCCAACAATATAGAAGAAAATTTCCAAAGAAGTTAGTGATGAAGCCACCTTTTCAATGAAGTTTTTGATGAAGCCGTCTTTCTTCTTCTTCTCTTCCTCCATGAGTCCTGGGTATAACATTGATTGAAAAATGTATACCAATAGAAGGATGAAGTAGTCCACCTAAGAGACAAGAATGAGAAATTTATACCAGCTCTTATATAAATGAGAATCCATCCATCAAATAAATTTTGGGAAAGAAATTTTCCCATTAAAGTGCAAGTGCTTCCACATTTTTATAAATGTTCTTATAAAAGCAAGAATTGATTGATCCATGATAAAATCAATGTAAGAATGTATGTAATTAAGCTCCATCAATCATGTAAATCTCATTAAAATAATTAATTTGCATCTCCCCAATTTCTTCTATGAAATCTCAATTTTTACAAAAGTGCACCTTATTGCAAAGTTGATTTCTCCACTTCCAAGCTCAAACTTTATAAATAGATCTCAATATCCTCTACAACTTTCTAAAAAAAACGAGTGAAACTTGTCATTGTTTTTAGAGCAACAAGCCCTTCTTTGGTCACCTATTTTGTGCTACTACTCGAAAGTTATAGTAGCCACTATTAAGCTCGATTCTCACTAATCATTAGAAATTTAGAGCTAAACATTTGTGAGAATATTAGCCATAGCATGAATAATACCCACTTAAAGTAGTTTTAAAATATCTATCCCAGATCAAGAGAATTTACAGTTTTCATACTGAACATTTTGTGAGCTACACTAGGAAAGAAAATAACACATATCTATCCCCCAGATCAAGAGAATTTACAGTTTTCATACTGAACATTTTGTGAGCTACACTAGGAAAGAAAATAACACATATCTATCCCAGACCAAGAGACTTTATAGTTTTCATATTGAACATTTTGTGAGCTACACTAGGAAAGAAAATAACACATATAGCTTTTCTAAAGCCTAAGCACTAACGTAACTTCCAATACCATGATAAAGTTCTTTGTGGGTGGAGGTGTGAGAGATATCGAATCAAATTAGAAGCATTAAAAAACTTGAAACAATAGAGTCAAACAAGTTGGAAAGATACTATGTGAAGACTCTAAATTACTTACATGCATAATTTCTTCATAAAAAGCTTACATATTTATTACTTGAGAGAAGGCGATCAAATCTAAAATCTTATACTCAAATTGTTATGTATAAGAAAGTCTTAAAATCTCTCCAATTCCTCTAACTTCTCCTACTCACATGAGCCGCTAACAAGACTGCTATCAAATGACAAGCACCGCAAAGCAATTTAAAGGAATCAAAAGCATTGCAAAGTAGTTTAAAGTACCAAAAGCACATAAAAGCAGCCAACTGCTTTAAAGCAGTGACAAGCCTTGGAAAACAGTTCAAGTACCAAAACACATGAAAGCAGCAAACTGCTTTAAATCCTTGTAAAAGCACAAAAAAGCACTAAAAAGCACATGAAAGTAGCCATCTGCTTTAAAGTAGTGGTAAGCAATGCAAAGCTATTCAAAGCACACGAAAGTAGGAAACTAAAGCACTTCAATAAAAAACACTTAAAAGCAGTCAACTGCTTGTCACTGCTTTAAAGCAGTGAGTGACAAGCATTGCAAAACGATTAAAAAGCACTTGAAAGTAGCCAATTGCTGTAATGCAGTTAAAAGCACATGAAAGCAGGCAACTACTTTAATGCAATTAAAAGCACTACAAAGCAGGCAACTGCTTTCAGCAATTTAAAGCACTACAAAGTAGTTAAAAGCACATGAAAAGCAACCAACTAGCACTGCAAAGAAGTTAAAATCACATGAAAGTAGACAACCACTTTAAAGTAGTTTAAATGACTTCAAAGCAGTTAAAAGCACTTAAAAGTAACCAACGAGTAAACACTGCAAAGCAATCAAAAGCACTTAAAAGTAGCCAACTAGTAAACACTGCAAAGCAGTTAAAAGCACATAAAAGATGCAAGCACTTTAAAGTAGTTTCAAGCACTTCAAAGTAGTTAAAATCACATGAAAAGCACTTAAAAGTAGCCAACTACTTTGAAGTAGGACAAGCATTGCAAAGCCCTTAAATGCACACATGAAGGTAGCCAACTGCTTTAAAGAAGTTTAAAGAACTTAGCGCATGAAAAGCACTTAAAAGCAGCCTACTGCTTTGAAGAAATGACAAGCATTGCAAAGCACTTCAATCCACATAAAAGTAGCCAATTGCTCTTTAAAGTAGTTTAAGCTATGGGCAAAAACACATTTCTTTCATGTTTCTTGAATAATGAATGAGCCCTTTGGCCAAAAGTTTTATTAGCCAGCCAATCATGATATTTTCTCACTTTATGCTAACGAACTTGAAGCTATTGTTTTCCTCACTTGTTGCAAATATCCTCTAAATCTTGTAAACTCTTCTGTATCCAACGAATAAGTGGTGAGTTCTCTCGCAAAGAGTTTTATTAGGCCCATTGTGACTCTCCTATACTTAAGCTATAGAACTTGAAGGTATTGCTTGCTACATAGTTTTTTGGGTTTTTATTTGGAAAAATAGGTTACATTGTTGCAACATTTTGTTGATCTCTACGGAGTGGTTCTATGAAACTCTAGTAGTGGGGACATATAGCTCAACTAGGATTTGTGTACTTAATGCAATGCTTTGATTTTGTAAATGAAGAATATTTTTAAAAGCGCATCTTCAAGTATGGATCTTGTGCACTAGTATGACACTATGCTCGAGCTTGTCATTTTGAGGGCCTAAACTCTTAGATTTCCTTCTTCAAAGTAAACTCGACCCATTCTCGAAATTGTGCCAAAAACTTGAAAATCTCCCAAAATTCCTGAATTTGAATTCTGCTTTGAAGTGCTTTAAACTACGTCAAAGAAATTGGCTACTTTCATGTGCTTTTAATTGCTTTGCAATGCTTCACACATTGCTTCACCACACTTGGCTTCCTTCAAGTGCTTTTCATGTACATCATATTCACATCCATTCAGATATCATCACATCACATTCACATCCATTCACATCTCAACGTATCCATTCACATCTCATCACATTCATTCATATCTCATCACACCCATTCACATCTCATCACACCCATTCACATCTCATCACATCCATTCACATCTATCAGACCCATTCACATTCATCACATTCATTGCATCCACATCACATCACATACATTCCATCCACATCTATCCTTAGCACATCACATTCATTCCATCCATATCACATCACATCACATCCACATCTATCCATATCTCATCACATCCATTCACATCTTATCACATTCATCCACATCCATCCATCCACATCTATCCACATCCATCCACTCATTCACATTCACATCTATGCACATCCATCCATTCATCCACATCCATCCATCCACATCTATCCACATCCATCCACTCATTCACATTCACATCTATGCACATCCATCCATTCATTCACATGCACATCTATCACTTCACAACTCATTCTCATCCATTTACGTGACATCACACCCATTCACATATCATCACATCTCATTCACATCTCATCACATCCACATCCACATCCATTTACATCACATCACATCCACATCCACATCCATTTACATCACATAACATCTCATCACATCCACATCCACATCCATTTACATCACATCACATCTCATCGACATCTTATCACATCCACATCCACAACCATTTACATCACATCACATCTCATCCACATCTCATCACATCCACTCACATCTTATCACATCGCATTCACATCTTATCACATCACATTCATATCTTATCATATCACATTTACATCTTATCACATCACGTTTACATCTCCTCTTATAACATTCACATCTCATCTACTCACATCGCATCCATTTACATCCTGTCACATTCATTCAGCTCTACATCACATCTTATTACATCCACTTTTACTACTGTTTTCTACTTTCGATATCGATGGGACATTTCTAAGTTTCTGCCAATTGCTTGGCCTAGTTAAAGGTACTTTTTCTCGATGGATATTTTCATATTCTTTCTCAAATTTCTCAAGTGAAATATATTTAATATTTTTCTTTTGAGCAAAAGATTCATGGGATTTACAAAAATCAATTGTACCCATATTTCCCAATAAAATTAATAATGCTCAAAATTCCACTTTTGATAAATACTCATAATTTGAATTATGCCAAAAATCCCTCTTTTACCATTTGATTACTTGGATCTCAATTATCATGGGAATTCCTTTTTTTGCATAAAAATAAATTTACCAAAATTTACTCTTTTCTCATAATCAATTAATTATGCATAATTATAAAAAAAATTATTTCTCATGATTATGATGAAAATCATTCTTTTTGCATAGGATGTCCAATACTAGAATATGGTAGGAAGTCCTCTTTTATCATTATGCATAAAAATACGATACGTATTATTTTCTGAAACTTTTGCCATAGCTTCGCTGCTATTATTGATAATTCTCAATTTTTTTTGTAAAGAATAAAAGCTTGTAAATGAAAATATGATAGTAGTTCCTCTTTTATGCATAAAATTAAACTATGAATTTAAATCATAATTTTAACCATGATCATAAATTAATTATGATTATCCCACTACATTAAGCTAATTCCATTATTTCTCTTTTCCCAAATTGATAGGATAATCTATTTCTCATTTAGAATCAATCAAAGTAGTTTTTAACTACTTATAAATAAGCTAAAAGAAATAACCATTATTTTGTTGACACAAAATCATAAAAATACCATTTTCTTAATCGCTAGCTTATCAAGCCTACAGTTTAGCTCTGAATTAAGAGACTATCATTGAGAAGCATCCTTTTTCAAGGGATTTATCCATAAAGATGGCTATTCTTTTAGAGAGAGAGATTTACTTAAAGAAAGCATTACAATTTAAGCATAAAGGTTAACTTAATGTTAATTAAGTTAACATTAAACATTAAGAAACCTAGGGAAAGCTTGATTTGAATTAAAACAATTATTTAGAAATCTTCTCAAGCTTGAGAGGGGTTGAGAAGAAGAAAGTCATTGAGATAAATTGGAAAAAACCATAAAAATTGATTTTACCTCCAAGTTTGACTTGATTCTCTAATTACAGTGAAGCCCCCGACCAATCAATTGGTCCACCAAGAGGAGAAGCGCAACTCCAAGAGTTGTTGTAGACAATTCTTCATCTTATGTGAGCATGTACTCATTTTTGGGTATTTTCTTTTATTCTTTTGGATTTATCTCATTCCAACACTTGGATCAATCTAATTGGCACATTGGAACCCTAATTGGACCATAATCCCAAAAATTCCTAAGACCTTAGGCTAAGGTCTCTTATACACATTTTCAATTACTTCCTAATGCACCTTGGAAAGTTCATTTTGAAATTGTGTTTCAGGGGAATCCATTTTAGACACTAGGAGGACTTTTTTATCCAAAGATATCTCAATTTTGGATTATCTCTCTCTAGGCCAAAACAGGGTAAAACAAGATTTTTCTTCTCTTTCAGAGAGGGGAATAATTTCAAGAACATAAGGGGAGGTTCTTACACCTTTACACCTCAATAGCTAGAGGGAGGAATCTTACATCCTACCCCGCTTAAAAAACGAGAGATGTCCTCATCTGGCCAGCTGGAGGTTAAACTCTTTCACCTTAAGATCCAACTGATTCTGGAGCTTCTTATAGTCTGGTCAACCCATACCAAATCTTAGGATAAAGATTCCTTCTATAATAAGAACATACAAAACTCATTATCAGAGAACAATTCATTCTGAACATATAGAACATTCATATCCTTAACACAATAATGGTCCATCATATCGAAAATTCTATCTGAATATTCCCCATGAAAATTTTAGTTATGTAAGTTCTCAACTTGTCATTCCTTAATTAGATCCACTAGGTCAAAGGTCAAACAACAACAATTTGTCAGCACAATCCACTAATGTCATAGTGATTTACTGAAGGTTATAATTGTCTTCCAGTTACTAACATCATCACTGGGGTTCTCCCCATTCATCCTCATTGTGGCTTTGTTCAACTTATCTTCTTTCAATCAGAATTCAGAAATCATCATCTTTAAATAAGAATCCAAATCAATTCATCAATTCTCAACCAAAATTCAAAAATCATATCAACCAGCATTCGAATTCATCGTCTGGATAGCATTTTCGCTTATAACTTCACGGTCTTAGATTTACTCATATATATTGCCAGTAAAGAGTTGCAGTTATTGTTGAGATATCAAGCTCATCCAGTGAGGCAGTGGACACTGATGACCCGCCTGGGGGATAGGTCCCACACTTACACCACTGGCATGGTTGGTAATATCATGGGTGATATGCGGCCAGTGGGATGACATGCTGTGTGACAGCCATTCTAGAGACTGGCATAGTTATGGCGCCAACTCATTTAGTTGGGTTCACACTATAGAGAACCCGTGTATGTATTGGTTGAGTACGTTTCATATTATGTGTACTCTTATCTTTGTATATGGTGTGTTGAGTGTTGAGTGAAGAAGAAGAAGATTTCCAGTCTCTCACCTTGTGTGTTCTCTATTAGGGTTTTGTGAGTGTGTGTGTGCTTGCAAGAGCTCAAGCTCTCTTCCCCCCCTGCATCTTTTCAGTTATACCCACGATATATACGGGTAGTCACTGTCCTTAGAGTTATAAGGTAAATACCACCATATCTAGGCCTCAAGCAAGTCAGGGATTCCATACAATTACGGTACTTCCATCTGAAGACCCAATTTCCAATTAATGGATCTTCATTCTAAATATCAATTTGTATGAATTTCATCACACAATTACAATCTTGTACTTCATAAATTTTTGACATTTCTGGCTTTTCGATTGTTCCACTTTAGCCAAGTCGCTCTGATACCAGCTGAAAGATCCGTACCCCCTCCACGCATCGAATTTTGGGGTGCTAGGTGGAAGTAGCACTTCTTACACCGGGCAAAGCCTCTCACTCGTCGGGGCCTCGCCCACAGATATTCGGACAAGAGACTAATCCCTCGGTTCTTCCAAACCAAACCCGAAAAAACTTCCCACACCCACCAGTAGACATAGGCAATTCCTTTAGGATATTTTATTCTAACCTAGTCAAGGTCTTCACTAACCAAACTAATCTGACCGAACCTGTAAGTCTCATGGTCAGATCAAGGAAGAGACTTGCACTTGGAGCATAGAGTCCAACACTTTTTTCCTCATCAAGAGGCACAATAGACATAGGCGATTCCTTTAACCCAGAAAAACTTCCCACACCCAATAGACATAGGCGATTCCTTTAGGATATTTTATCTAACCTAGTCAAGGTCTTCACTAACCAAACTAATCTGACCAAACCTATAAGTCTCATGGTCAGATCAAGGAAGAGACTTGCACTTCGAGCATAGAGTCCAACGCTTTTTTCCTCATCAAGAGGCACAGCCGTTGATTCTTTTCCATAGAATAAGGGTTATCCTGGATTTACTTCAACTATCGTAATTTAATAGAATTGACTCTCACTTTAGGGATCTATTAGTTCAGCCTAACCCCATCCAACAACCCACCATGGGTTAGAATCCATTTAGGAATTTGTTATGTTTTGCCCTGGGTACCAAGGAAAAGAGTTCTGAGGCCCCCTAGCCGCCGGCGTTTCAAGCAAAGTTCAAGATAGTCACACCACTTACACACCCAATATAAAATTACCTTTTTCATAGATTCAGTTGTCTTTAAAATAATCTTTTAATGAAACCATAGTATCACTGATCATAATCCTCCAAAATATCTAGCTTGAATTCTAATTTCCAATCATTTCTTCATCGGTGTACCTATGGCATCATTAGCACCAAAACGCTCACCATCACCTACTCACTCAGGGGCCTTTTCGATAGTTCCTAGCTCATAGTACCCGAAAATATAATCAAGAATTACATTCATTTCTTCCCAAGTGTACCTATGGCATCATTGGCAGCCAGAACACTCACCACCTGTGCACTTAGGGGCCTTTTTGATAGTTCCTAGCTCATAGTACCTGGAAATATAATCACATAAGAAAGATCCATATGGACTCTCCATTGTTGAAGATCAACAAGATCAACCAACAGCAGATCCATATAAAAGAGCCATGGATTCATCCGTTGAAGACCAGCAAGGCCAATCAACAAAATCCATGCCCCAGTTCAGAAAACAACTCGAACTCCTTGTTCCATTTTCTTCCTCGACGCAGGCGTGGGTATCTTCGGCGACCCAGAGCCCGCCGTCGAGCACCGTGGTCCGTATGGTCAGCACTCTCTAGGCTCTTTCGTAAGTCACCTAGCGCTTCACTCATAGGCCACTTCCTTGGTCCCTCATCCACCGTACACCAAAAGCTCACCATTTAAATTGAACCCAGACTGGTCAAGATCTCGGCCGACCTTGCTACGCGAGACATCCTCCGTTGACTCTCTATCAGTTGTTGCAACTTTATCACTTAGGTCTCCACCACGACCTCATTCACAAGATGGTCAAAATGCTTCCCCAGCATTCTTGACATAAAACAGTCAATTAAAAACAGGTTTCATAAATACTATTTCTAACGAACTCTCATCTTTCCACATTGTTCCACATCATTTCTCATTATTCCACATTCTTTTACATCAATTCACATTGCTTATTCCACATCCAATCATATGTATTCCCTGAAGGAGGTGGATGCAAGAGAATGAGGGCCAAAATGCAGGAGAGAGCAAAAAACGTCTGTTGTATTGCAGTAGTTGTTTAAAGAAAAAATTCTACAATGTAATGTTATGCACATAACCTAATAGATTAGGTTATGCCTACTAAGCACACCTCTAAGTGCTATCTAGGCCTAAAACAGAGTGCCCCTAGCCTCAGAATGAGATCACATGGGCTATTATTGTTGAAATATACAAGTGAATAGGGTGTGTGTGGGAACAAGCTCTTGGATAGAGGCTGTAAAAGAGGAGATGTAATTGTGAAAGAACCTGTGAAAAGGTTAGGAGAATCTACTGGGAGAGAATAATGGGTAGCATGAGGGAATTTAGGAGTGTGGAGATATTCTGGGAGATATTCAGGGAAAAGAGAAGAGGTGGAGAGAATCAGGCAAGAGGTGGAGATATTCAGGGAGTAAATCATGGAGAAATCAAAGGGATTTGATGCTTGATGTAAACACTATAAATTGAGGCATAGCCCTAATGAGAATTTGCTGGTTTTTGAGTATCCATGCCTACATTAATCTATGTGCTAATTATTCACTAATTATATCTTAATCACTTACTAATCACTTTGTTAATTATGCTGATTCTAGTGTTTGATCCACCATAGCTCATCATTTAGCTCAAATTTTAACATGGTATCAGAGCCATGCCTAGAATCAACCAGATTTATGAGCCCATTAGTGAATTAATTAGGATTAGTAAAATAATTAGCAAAAAATCAAATTTTTAGTAAGCTTTCACTCTTCCCCTTCACCCCCAGCCAGTGGAGGACTCTATTCTCCATGCACAGTCAATATTAGGCTAAGCCCTTTTAGGCACTTATAGTAGACTCATAGGGCTATACTCAACCTAATTCTTGTGGGCAAATTCAGCGCAGAAACGCAGATTTTCGCAGAATGAAGGGTGCCATTTTTCTGAGGTATTTTTGCCATTGCTACTTGCTCCAATCAAATTGCTTCAATTCCTCCTAGCCCAAGGGGTTTTCAAGCATGCTCTACAAGCTGGTGAAGACAGAAATCAATTTCATCAAGTCTACAGAGAGATCAAAGCTCTTCATCAAATCTGCAGGTGACTTTGGTAAAACAGAGATTAAGCTTTCATTATTTGGTCAAATCTTGTGTTTCTTGGCTTAATCCTCTACTAGACTCATTGCTATTGATGCCTTTGAAAGCATTTGAGCTAATTTGAAGTGGAAGGCACCAGATCTGAGCTCCCCGCATACTCTGTTTTCTGCACACAAACCAGAGCATTAATTTGCTAATCAGTGATTAATCAGTGCTAATCACTATACTTTGGTACAATTGAGGGTTCAAATTAACCATTAGGTATTTGATACAGATCCCTAAAGCTTCAGATTGCAAATCGGAGTTGGTTTGATACTCCAACCATCCCGTACAAATTGGTTACTCTCAATTTAATGTAATTACTGGTGATTTTATGCTGATAAAATTGTTGTAATCATCTATTAAACACCAGATTGAGTTGTAAAAGGGTAGACAATGCCCTTGAATCTTGAATTTGGATCAAGAGGTAAGACCCCCTTCACATCACCATGAATTCAGCACAGGAAATAGCCAAATTTAATGGAGAACAGTTTTATACATGGCAAACAAAAACCATGTATTTGCTGATGAGGAAAAATCTGTGGGGATTAGTTGAAGGGAGAGATGAATGCCCAGAGAGAGGGGAAAATGAGTGGAAGAGTAGGAATGAAAAAGCATTGGGGCTTATTGTACTCAATTTAAATGATGAGATCATTTATCATATCACAGGGATACAGTGGGCAAAAGATGCATGGGATGAACTCAATAAATTATTTGGTACACAAGCAAAAAATTCCAAGATAAATCTATTAATGCAATTTTACAAATTGGACATGAATGAAAGTGAACCCTTAATCACACACTTGAACAAATATAAAAGTATTAAGCAACAGCTGGCAGCTATTGGCAAAAAGGTAGAAGATGATGAAGCATTAGCTGTACTTTTGAAGAGTGTGGACAAAGGAGATTATGAAAATATTGTAGCAACACTAAAGAATGTACATGAAGTGAAGATACATGAGATAGAAGCAGCTCTACTAGAGCAAGAGAGCAGAGGCAAAGAGAAGAAAGAGCTCGACTCAACAGCAGGAGAGGAAAAAGCATTCTTCACCCGAGGAGGATTCTCTCGAGGACGAGGACGAGGAAGAGGCAGAGTAGGAGGGAGGACCTTCACTTGCCACAAATGTGGAAAGCCAGGACACATGGCGAGAGACTGCTACAGCAAACCCAGTGAAAAAGGAACGACATCGGTAAACTTCATGGAGGCTCCAAGAGAAGTGGAGTCGGATCATCTTTTCTGAGAGAGAGAGAGAGAGAGAGAGCCCACAACCCAATGTAACCTGCCCCAACAAAGTAAAACCACCTCTGAGCCACCGATGATGTAGGCCAAGTGGTAGATGTATGTGTGAGCACTTTAGTCAAGGTCACGGGCACTTATAGTAGCCTTGGACACATAGAGAGAGAGAGTGTCAAGGACTATGGAGTTTAGGGACTTGAGGCACTGGTCGCGGGCTATCAAGTAAGAGGGAAACTTGATACAGGGTCCAGGTGTGTTAGGATTATTCACTTGAGGGGAGGTGTTGAAATATACAAGTGAATAGGGTGTGTGTGGGAACAAGCTCTTGGATAGAGGCTGTAAAAGAGGAGATATAATTGTGAAAGAACCTGTGAAAAGGTTAGGAGAATCTACTGGGAGAGAATAATGGGTAGCATGAGGGAATTTAGGAGTGTGGAGATATTCTGGGAGATATTCAGGGAAAAGAGAAGAGGTGGAGAGAATCAGGCAAGAGGTGGAGATATTCAGGGAGTAAATCATGGAGAAATCAAAGGGATTTGATGCTTGATGTAAACACTATAAATTGAGGCATAGCCCTAATGAGAATTTGCTGGTTTTTGAGTATCCATGCCTACATTAATCTATGTGCTAATTATTCACTAATTACGTCTTAATCACTTGCTAATCACTTTGTTAATTATGCTGATTCTAGTGTTTGATCCACCATAGCTCATCATTTAGCTCAAATTTCAACAATTATTAGCCTGGGGGAAAAAACCTTCCATAAGGGAAGTAAAAAGTGCCCCGGCCCACCTACCAACCACCAGCACTCCCATAGAAGGTACAAGTATGAAGATAAAAACCCAACAAACCCCCTTGGAGTGATGTGTGGTGTATGTACATATACAGGGATGTAGCCTCAATCACCGAAAGGAAGTAAGTTCAAAAGCTGTTGAAAGCTCTCAAACTTATCACGAGGTAATGCCTTGGTGAAGATGTCTGCTACATTGTCGTGTGTCGACACATGAAACATGCTGATCTCCCCTGCTAAGAGTCTCTCTCTGACATAATGATAGTGCACCTCTATATGCTTCGTGCGAGCGTGAAACACGGGATTCTTGGCAACAGCCAAGGCACTCATACTGTCAGTGTAGAGGGATGTGGGAGCATGCTGCTCCATACCCAGATCTGCAAATAATCTCCTGAGCCATACACACTCAAGAGTAGCTGTGAAAGCAGCCCTGTACTCTGCTTCACAACTAGAGGTGGCCACAGTTGGTTGCTTCTTGCTAAGCCATGAAACACATGCATCTCCAATGTAGAAGCAATAACCTGTCGTGGACACCCTGGTGTCATAATCACCTGCCCAGTCTGAATCATTGAAACCATGCAAGCGTGATATTCCCCCCCTGGGATAGAACAATCCAAGATGCATAGTACCTTTCAAGTACCTAAACACCCGTTTCACTGCTTGCCAATGTTTTGTTCCTGGGCAGTGCATATATCTGCTTAATAAAGAGACCCCATATTGTATGTCAGGCCTAGTGTTGCACACATAAAGCAATGATCCCACAGCCTGCATGTAAAGAGTGCCATCAAACGGCTCCCCACTGTCCTCAAGACTCAACCTTGCACCTGGCTCCACAGGAGTAGCCACGGGCTTGCTATCCTGAAGGGAAAACCGCTGCAGCAAATTCTGAATATACATACTTTGCTGCAAAAATATGCCCCTCGCTGTCTGCATAAACTGTATCCCAAGATAGTAGTGCAAAGGACCAAGGTCTGACATCTCAAAGGTTTGCTGTAATTCAGCCTTAAAGGCTGCAATATGATCCTCTCGAGGTCCTGTAAGCAGCATGTCATCGACATAAAGTACGATGACGAGAAACACCCCAGTAGTACTCTTAATGTATAGAGTACTCTCTGCTGAACTCCGTACAAAGCCCTGTGAAAGCAAATGGGAATCAATCTTAGCATACCAAGCTCTAGGTGATTGCTTAAGACCATACAGGGCCTTCTGCAACCTGCACACCTTAGCTTCTTGTCCTTTCACTTTAAAACCTGGGGGCTGAAGTACATAGACCTCCTCTGTAATATCTCCATTGAGAAATGCGGTCTTTATGTCCAGCTGGTGTATAACCCATGCATGATGACCAGCCAATGCTATCAAACTCCTGACAGTAGTCATCCTGGAAGTGGGGGCAAAGGTTTCATCATAGTCAATGCCCTTCTGCTGTGTATACCCTTTGGCTACAAGACGAGCCTTGTATCTCTCCACTGAGCCATCTGCATGCCTCTTAATCTTATAAACCCACTTCACACCAATTGCTTTCTTGCCCACTGGCAAGTCTGTCAGAAACCATGTATCATTCTTCATGATTGCATCAAATTCTGATTGCATGGCTGCCATCCAATGCGGATCTTCTTCTGCCTCTTCAAAAGAGACAGGCTCTTCTTCATGACTTGTGCTCTCCAAAGCATACTCAGTACAAAGACCCTGAGCTCTGCGTGCACCCAATCTTGTCCTGCTTGACAAAGGCATATCGAGAGGGCTGTCCTTTAGTGTCTCGGTGAGCCACCTAGGTACCCTTCTGAAAGATTCAGGCACATCAACCTGTGGCACATCATGATTAGTTGGCTGCAAACCAACTGTAATTTCGTGCTCATTAATTTCCTGCACATTAGTGGGCTGCGTTGTTGTTGTCACAGGCTCCTCCACAGGCTCCAAATGTGGGGCTGTGTTTCCCTCCCTCTGAGGCAACAAAAACTTAAAGATGTCACGAGAATAAACTGCAGGCTGCTGCCTAATGGACTGCATTGGTAGGACTGAATCCTCCGCAAACATTACATCTCTGCTCACAATAATTTTCCGTGTACCTGGGTGATACAACCGGTAGCCTTTGCTTTCAGTGCTATATCCCACAAAAATGCATTTTTCAGCCTTATCATCAAGTTTTCCCCGCTTGTGCTCAGGGATAAGTGCATATGCCAGGCATCCAAATACTTTAAAATGCTGAACTGTAGGTTTCCTGCCTGTCCATGCCTCACAAGGTGTAATGTTTTGAAGAGCTTTGGTTGGACACCTGTTCAACACATAATTGGCGCAAATGATTGCTTCCAACCAAAAACTTGGGGGTAGGCCTTTAGCCTTAATCATGCACCGTGCCATTTCCATCATAGTACGGTTCTTTCGTTCCACCTTCCCATTCTGTTGGGGAGTGTATGGCACTGTACATTGATGTATAATTCCCTTTTCTGCCAAAAGACCATGAAAGGCATCTGACATATACTCTCCACCTCTATCAGTACGCAATGTACTCACCCTTTCTGAGGTTTGATTTTCCTGCATGGGAAGAAACTCTTTGAACGTGACAAACACCTCTGACTTATGCCTCAAAGGATACACCCATGTAAAGCATGAAAAGTCATCTATGAAAGTGAGGAAATATGCATAACCACCAAGACTGTGTGTCCTCATGGGACCACATACATCACTGTGTATAAGCTGCAATTTGCGGACAGCTCTTACAGTGGCATCTTTCGGGAATGGAGCTCGATGCATCTTTCCCAATATACACCCCTCACAAACATGTCTTCCAGGGGCATGTATCTGTGGCATGTCTAACACCATCTCATGTGCATGGAGTCTCTGTAAGCTCTTAAAGTTTAAGTGACCAAACCGTGCATGCCATAATTCAGCATTGGCCCTCTCCTCTGTGCTTACCACTGCCATAGCATCATGTGTACTTGCTGCATAATGATCCAGCCTATACAATCCTTTGCGGAGTGTGCCTGAAGCCACTATGGTGCATGCATCCTCAAGATCATGCACTGTGCATTTTGGTCCTGAGAATTTCACATCCAATCCTCCCAAGGCAACTGCAGGGACGGATATAAGATTCTTTCTGATACCTGGCACATACAACACGTGACTCAAGGTGAAAGAACCACCGTGGGCTGAATTCAACACAACCTTGCCAACTCCCTGCACTAGATAGCTGGAGTTATTGGCACATGTGACCATACCCCCTTGTGAGGTAGTCACAAAATCTGAGAATAGCTCTCTGTGTGCTGTAATATGCTTGCTAGCACCACTGTCAAAGTACCATTCCTGAGTACTAGCTACAGAGAGACATACATCATCATGCATAGAAGGATCATAGCTGCAAACTACCATAAATGCCCACTCCTCATCATAATCATCATCATGAGTAATGTGAGTGTAGTTTGCTACTTCCTGCTTCTCACTTGCATGGGTATCCGTTACTACAACATTTGCTTCTCGTTTTGTGCCCCTTTCTTTCTCCTTTGCAAGCCTCTTGCGACATTCATTGATGTGATGCCCTGGCTTCCTGCAATAATGACACTTGCCCTTCTTTTTGCCCCTTGCATCCTCTTTCTCCCCACTGGGAGAGGGCTGATTTGGTGCTGTTTTGCTTTTGTTTCCAGCTACTTTATTTGCAGCTTTCCCTCTTCCTTTCTGCCCTGCATAAAACGCCTGATCCCCTTCCTTCATAATATTCCGATTCTCTCTTGATTGCTCTTCTTGCAACAACACCTGCACCAAGTCATCAAGCTTGAAAGAGTCTGGGTTCCCTTTCATAATAAGACGCAATGTGGATGCAAGTGATTGATAAGAATCTGGAATACCATTTAGGATAATGGTGACCAATGAACCATCTGACATCTCCTCACCGAGAGAAATTAACTGTTCACGCAAGTCCTTGAACTTGGTGAGAAAATCATCCATAACATCTCCCTCGTGCATAACAAGATGCTCTAGTTGCCTTTTGAGATAGGCAACTTTGGCCTCATTTCGTACCTGGTACAAATTAACCAAACAATCCCATGCATCCTTTGCCGTCTGGCAAGACCGTATATGTGGAATAATACCAGTCTTCACAGACAATGCAATCATCACATGTGCTTTTGCATCTTTCTCATCCCACTTTTGCTGAGCCTCGGTGGATGGCACTGATGGTGAAGGAGGTGTTCTTCTACTATGTGTGACAGTAGAAGTAGTGGCAGAGTCATCATCATGTGGTGTAGCACGTGTACCGGGTCTAACCTCAGTACCGTCAACAATCTTGCTCAGCCCATTGGCTACAAGTATGTGCTTCATCATGTATGACCACAAAGGGTAGTTGTTACTGCCATCAAGTTTGTTCTCGGCTGAAATCAAGCACACCATCTTTCCCCATGGCAATATGTGTCACTGCAAAGATCACCTGCAAGGAGATAAAATAGAGACCTCAAATAAAAAATCTCTTCCGAGATGGGCACAACCTCAGTACTTCACCCTTTCACTGCACAAGAGCAATGTCACTGCTATAACTTGCTGTCCCAATCTGTAAATCCCTTCTCAGTGTCAAAACTGAGAGCAAAGCATCCCCCTTTTTGTTCCAAATGCACCTTTTAATTTCTGAACTGAATTAGGCATAAAATCCCCCCAATTTCGCACTCAATTCCTGAGTGGACGGGCACTTTTCTTGCTGTACCAAGCATAAACCGGGCATACAACAAAGAAAACACAGAAAGCCCCTTGTCTGGAAGGCAATGCCTCAACCAATAGAGTGCATACGTGCTACCCACACGCTGATTTCTGCTACTGCAGTTCACGGGAGTCAAAATCCCCAATTTCCAAGCCTGAAATGGACACCTGCAGGTACCCACAAGCTTCTGGAAGGGAGGAAACTGATTAAAAAAATGATTTTTATTTACCCACGTTCTGTAGAAGACTAGTGCGCAGCAAATTTGAGCTGGTTTGACCACGAACAGGGCTGGAACTTGTCGGGAACAGGCTGGAAATGATGCGCCCTGATTTTTGGAGGCTCCTGGAGGCTGAAACAGGCCGGTTTCTTGCTGGAAATGCTGCGCACCAGCACTAGAAGGCTGCGCACCAGCTCTAGAAGACCTCCCGATGCAGTTTCCGGCTACAGAAAGCGAGAGCAAGCTCCGTGCGCACCAGCTCTAGAAGACCTCCCGATGCAGTTTCCGGCTACAGAAAGCGAGAGCAAGCTCCCAGGTGCTGGAAAATAGGGCGGCACACTGTTTTGCAGTAGCTGCAGCAAGAAAACAGAACTTCGATGTCGTCTCTGAGAGTTCCTCGCGTGGGGAATGCGGTGGGGGAGCTCACGGGAGTTTAGAGCCAGGCTCTGATACCAAATGAAGGAGGTGGATGCAAGAGAATGAGGGCCAAAATGCAGGAGAGAGCAAAAAACGTCTGTTGTATTGCAGTAGTTGTTTAAAGAAAAAATTCTACAATGTAATGTTATGCACATAACCTAATAGATTAGGTTATGCCTACTAAGCACACCTCTAAGTGCTATCTAGGCCTAAAACAGAGTGCCCCTAGCCTCAGAATGAGATCACATGGGCTATTATTAGCCTGGGGGAAAAAACCTTCCATAAGGGAAGTAAAAAGTGCCCCGGCCCACCTACCAACCACCAGCACTCCCATAGAAGGTACAAGTATGAAGATAAAAACCCAACATTCCCATCATCTTCATTTATTCTCATCCAATCACATCATATTACATCTCATCACATCTATCCAAATCTATCCTCATCACATCACATCACGTCACATCCATCCTCATCACATCTCATCCATTCACATCTACCCATATCCACATCACATCCATTCACATCACATCTCATCCATTTACATCTACCTAGATCCACATCACATCACATCACATCTCATCCATTCACATCTCCCTAGATCCACATTCATCCACCTTACATCTCATCTATCCATTCACATGACATCACATCCATTCAGATATCATCACATCACATTCACATCACATCCATTCAGATATCATCACATCACATTCACATCCATTCACATCTCATCGCATCCATTTAGATATCATCACATCACATTCACATCACATTCACATCCATTCATATCTCATCGCATCCATTCAGATATCATCACATCACATTCACATCCATTCACATCTCATCGCATCCATTCATATGTCATCACACCCATTCACATCTCATCACACCCATTCACATCCGTAACACCCATTCACATCTATCACACCCATTCACATCCATCACATTCATTGCATCCACATCACATCACATACATTCCATCCACATCTATCCTTATCACATCACATTCATTCCATCCATATCACATCACATCCACATCTATCCATATCTCATCACATCCATTCACATCTCATCACATTCATCCACATCCATCCATTCATTCACATTCACATCTATCCACATCCATCCATTCATTCACATACACATCTATCACTTCACATCTCATTCTCACCCATTTACATCACATCACACCCATTCACATCTCATTCACATCTCATTCACAACCACATCCACATCCATTTACATCACATCACATCTTATCCACATCTCACCACATCCACATCCACATCCACATCCACATCCACAACCATTTACATCACATCACATCTCATCCACATCTCATCACATCCACATCCACATCCACATCCATTTACATCACATCACATCTCATCTGAATCTCATCACATCCACATCCACATCCATTTACATCACATCACATCACATCCATTTACATCACATCACATCTCATCCACATCTCATCACATCCACAGCCACATCCAACATCGCATCTTATCCACATCTCATCACATCCACTCACATCTTATCACATCCCATCTGAATCTCATCACATCCACATCCACATCCATTTACATCACATCACATCTCATCCACATCTCATCACATCTCATCACATCCACAGCCACATCCATTTACATCACATCGCATCTCATCCACATCTCATCACATCCACTCACAACTTATCACATCCCATTCACATCTTATCACATCGTATTCACATCGCATTCACATCTTATCACATCACATTCATATCTTATCATATCACATTCACATCTTATCACATCACATTTACATCTTATCACATCATCTTTACATCTCCTCTTATCACATTCACATCACATCTACTCACATTGCATCCATTTACATCCCGTCACATTCATTTGGCTCTACATCACACACCAATTCTTTGTAGAGGAAATAGTAAAAAACAAGTGAATTATCAATGAATTCAATGTTTTTGGCTCTGGGGAGGAGTAGAGTAACAGTGCATAAAACACTATTAACCTTTAAAAAGGGGGAGGCTTCTATTTATAGGAAAAAGTGATCCTCTAGCCAAGCAAACTGATTCTAGAATTTTCCAGATCAGTTTGGCCACTTTCTGACCATTTTTTTGTCAGTTTAGCTTATTTTTGGTTCTAAGTTGAAACAGGAGAGGAGAGATGAAAATATCTCATTATTTGTGAGTTTAAAACTCATCCACACATGTGAAATAGGTGCCTCCTTCATGAGGAGAATTCCCCACACTGAGGTGTCAAAAATGCATCATTTCCTCTAAATATCTCTTCTTTTATAACTAATAACATTGTCTTCATCTTATGTGAGTATTTACTCATTTTTAGGAGATTTTTCTTTTATTCTTCAATTTATCTCCTCCCTACATTTAGATTAATCTTATTGGTTCATAGGAGCCTTAATCCAAAATTTTGAGAAATTCTGGACCCTCAGGCTAAGGTCCTTTTTACCTATTTTCAATTTATTCCAATTGTACACTGGAAAGTTCTTTTTGAATTTTTGTTTCAGGGAAAATCATTTTAATAAGAAGAGATATTTTTTCATCCAAAGATATCTAGAATTTGAATTATCTCTCTCTAGAATATTTTCTCTCTCTAGGCCAATACAGATAGAAACAAGATTTGTTATTATTCTGAAAAGGGGATTGATTACAGGGGGAGAAAATGGACATCTTGAGGAGCTAGGGGAGGAATCTTACACAAAGAGAAGCTAGTTAATACACAAGCCTCACCAACAACTCGTAAATCCATCCACCCAAACTCAGAAAAGGGAAATAAGATAATGTTGAACTCTTACCATCCATCTCTCAAAAATCTTGGATTCCCAAATGCATTTAAACATTGGAATCTACCTTGGGAAGGGGGAAGCAAAGGATGATTCCACTTTAGCAGAACTTATTTTTCACTAAGAGAGGCCTCACATGTAGCTTCTTCATCAAGTTGACCCTTATCTCCATAGGTTTTGTATGATGAACCCACATCCCCTCCAAAAGAAGAACCCATAGTCCTAATTAGGTCTTATGAGAGTCCTTTGCCAGCATTACAACTAGATGTCAACTACTATGGTTCCAACCTACATCATCCTCAAGGAAGATGGACAAATTTACTTCAAAAGGCTTACATCACCCTTCGAGAAGTCCATGGATGATGAGAAGCAGAAAGGGGAGTATACAACCAACTTCTATATTTGTATCCCTAAATAAAATTTTTCTCCATGACAACTTATGTTCATGCAAAGTGCGAGGGGAAAATATTACTCCCACAAAAATAGTAAATATTAAAACCATAATAACACATACAACAAATGCATACCACATATTTCACAAAAAAAAACCCTAAAAAAGATGAAGAGTTGAGCACACAATAATACAAAGAGAATGCATGAAAGCACAAGGTTTTTAGAACTCCTTTGTCTAATGTACAAGCCTTGCACAATGGATCTCACTTGATGTGACACCAACGCACCAATTCTGGATCCGAATTGTCAAGAATGGTATTATCAAAGAGTGTCTAGCATACTACCTTTCTAAACACACTTGCATTACTTTTTTGCACCCTTAGGAGAGGATTCCATCCCATGCCTCCATGCCATACCTGTAAACAACATATGCTTCTTGCCACGTCCCACCTTTTTTAGCAATGTAGAACGTATTTTTAATGTTATGGGACAACTTTACTCTAGTCCATGTAGGGAGTAACACCAGAAAGGCATGATGACCTAAGTGTTCTTTACGTGATGGACCTAACCAAGTAAGAACACCCCAAGAGGAGGTAATGGAGAAATGTAGGCAAGAGTGTTTCCTTGCGCTCATCCCCCCACTTCATGAAGTGTTCTTACCAACACCATGTCTATTCAGGGTAGCAACAGTAGGCAAGTTTATATATGATCTCCAAGGCATAAGATGCTTGACCAACCTACTTGTAGTACCTATGCCCTTTCATAGACAAAATGCACAAAGACCATTGTTTTCCCATCTAGTCAAAGGTTATGTTTGAGGAAACCCAAGCAAGGGGGAAAATCAACCTAGTGACGTTGAATAAGAGGACGCTTATGAGATATGGCTATCTAACAATGAGCTTGCTAGATGAGTTTTATTTATGGGCTATTGAGGTGCAATTGTGTGGACTAGATCCATATTTACAACTTGGAGGACGTGCAACCTCGATATGGACTAGATTGTTTCACTTGCTTAGGTGTATCCTAACTTACTCTCAACTCTAAAATTGTTCTTGAAATCATTACATGTCTTAATAAAACTAAAAAGACCTTATGATTGGGTAAAATTTTAATTCTAATTTCCACTTTAAAAAAAATTTAAGGCCATATTCATTTTTAGACTTAGTAATGCCCCTACCTATCCATGATTGACCTTAAAATATGCCAATGGAGTATATGCCAAGTAATCTCAATCAGCTTTTTTAGTGACCTTTATCTTAGTTGTAAGTGAGAAAAAAAATGCATTAGGAAGGGAGGAGGCATGTTAACCCTCATTGGAGGCCTTGCCACCTCCAGCGTCGACGCCATCCACTGGCAACTGTCACTTCATTTGGCCATTGTGGCATTAGAAATGCTAATATTGTATATTTTGCATGTGTGATAATCTCTTGTGTATGAAAGGCACACCACGAGATTGATTATTAAGATTGCATGCTTAGATTAAGTGTTTTTCGAGTGCGTATGGCCCTCCGTTTTTTAATTCGCAGGCATTCATGGCTGCAAGAGGTCTTAAAGTTGCCATTGGGTGTATGTATGCAAATTGAGATCACTGGTTATGACCATTTGGGTGCAATATAGTACCGTGCAAACAATACATTAGTTTGTGTAGGTCAAACAAGAGTATTGTATTTGTGGTAAAATTTTGTTGTAGACAAGATGTCAAATGATGGAATAAACCAGATTGTTGTAGAGAAGCTTGATAAGAATAACTTCCATGCTTAGAGGTTTAGATTGACAAATTTCATGATGGGAAAAGGTTACAGGACTACATTGAAGGTGAACATGAGGAGGCACCAGAGATACCATAGATTAATCCAATTACTGCAACTATAAAAAAATTCAAGGATTGGAATCAAGAAGCAAGTAAAATTATGTATTGGCTTTCTATTAGTATACATTACACCATCATTGGGAATATACAAGATGCCAAGTCACCTAAGGAGGCATGGGACACCTAGGTGAAGCTGTATGAAACTAACACTAGGACACGAAAGATTCAGTTGAAGAATGAGCTTCATACTGTGGAGAAGAAAAATATGTCTATGAATGATTATCCCTTGAAGGTCAAGGGCATTATGGAATCCCTTGCATCTATCGGTGTTTTTATTGACGATGATGATAAGGTGGAAGTGTGTCTACGTGGTCTCGGGCCACAATACAAGGCATTCAAGATGTCTATTCAAACTTAGGAGAACATTCCCAACTTCACAGATTTGGTGTCAATGCTGATCATTGAAGAGAAGAATTTGGGTGAAGATCAATAGTCTTCACAAAACAAAAACAGTTTAGAGCAATAGGCCTTCTATTCAAATGCAGGTAGAGGATGAGTTAGAGGTCATGGATGTGGCTAAGGTGGTGGTTGAACAGGTAACCAGAATAATTATGGTCCTAGTAGCAACAATATGAGGATTTGCAACAACAAAAAATAGGAGGAAGAGGCCAGTTTAGATGTAGGGGGAGTGAAAGAGGTCATGGTAATTGGCAAAGGCAACATAATGATACACGAGGTTGTTTTTACTATGGTAAGCATGGGCATGTGCAGGCAGAGTGCTATAAGAAGCAAAGTGATGCGAAATGGAAAAGTGCAGCAAAATAACTATGCATCCTCCAGCAAAAATAATGAGGACAATGAGAGATTGTTTGTTATGCAACATGTGGTTAATGCTGTGTTTGGAAATGATATTGCAACATGTAAGGATGATGTATGGTATGTTGATTCAGGTGCTTCAAACCACATGATAAGTCATGGTGAGTGGTTGAAGGAAATGAAGAGTCTTGAAAGACTAGGTTTTGTTGAAATAGGGGATGACACTACTCATGTTGAAGATGTGCCATTGTCTATGCGGGATGGAAAGGTGAAGTACCTTTCAAATGTGCTTCATGTTTCAAACATTACAAAGAATCTGATTTCAATTGACCAGATGATTGAGTAGGGTTTGCAGATTTGGTTTAATCCTGATGGCTGTTATGTATAAGACTTTAAAGATAAGTACAGGTTGTTGAGACATCGAGCTCGTCAGATGTAGGGGGGAAGAGAGCTTGAGCTCTTGCAAGCACACACACACACTCACAAAACCCTAATAGAGAACACACAAGGTGAGAGGCTGAAATCTTCTTCTTCTCTACTCAACACTCAACACACCATATACCCGAATAAGAGTACACATAATATGAAAGGTACTCAACCAATACATACACGGGTTCTCTATAGTGTGAACCCGACTAAATGAGCTGGCGCTACAACTATGCTAGTCTCTAGAATGGCTGTCACACACAGCCTGTCATCCCACTGGCCGCATATCACCCAAGATCTCACCAACCATGCCAGTGGTGTAAATGTGGGGCCTATCCCCCAGGCGTGTCATCAGTGGCCACCGCCTCACTAGACGAGCTCGATGTCTCAACACTCCCCCTCGAGCTCAACTCCATCTCATGTACACCAAGCGAAGCCCTGAATCTGCGGAGCTTCTCTGTGCCCAATGCTTTGGTGAAGATGTCAGCTACCTGATCCTCTATGCTGACATAAACAAGGTCAAGGTCTCCTGCCAAGACCTTCTCTCTGACAAAGTGGTAGTGGACCTCTATGTGCTTCGTACGAGCATGAAAGACTGGGTTCCTGGCCAACTGTATACTGCTAATGTTGTCATAGAAAATGACAACTTGTCTATCCACTGATAGACCCAAATCTACAAGTAGCTTTCTCAACCAAGCTACCTCACATGCTGCCATAGCAGCTCCTCTGTACTCGGCCTCTATACTCGGCCTCTGTACTCGATAGAGCAACCGTAGGCTGCTTCTTGCTGCTCCAAGTCACAGCAGCACTCCCCAAAGAAAGCATGAATCCACTGGTAGATCTTCTATCTGAGATACTACCAGCCCAATCAGCATCTGTGTACCCATGTACACATATCTCTGTCCCAGTCTCATAGAATAGTCCACAATGCAAAGTAGACTTCACATACCTCACTATGCGTCTCACTGCATCCAAATGCGGTTTTCGTGGAACCTACATAAACTGACTCACCAACCCAACAGCATAGCTCAAATCTGGTCTGGTGATCATCATGTAGATCAAACTTCCTACTATGCACCTATACATAGTAGGATCCTCCAAGATCTCTCCTGAATCTGCACTCAACTTGCCATTCTGATCCAATGGCACAGAAATAGGCTTACGGCTTGTCATACCATACTTGGACAACATGTCCAAGCCATACTGTCTCTGCAGTAATGCAATACCATGTGGTGACCTAATCAACTCAATGCTCAAGAAATATCTGAGCTCCCCCAGATCCTTCATCTCAAACTTCTGGCTTAGCAAGATCTTTACATCAAAGATCTCTGCATCATGGTCCCCCGTAATGATCAAGTCATCTACATAGATGACAACAAGCACAACTCCTCTATCACCATGTCTCACATACAATGAGAAATCTGCATTGGCTACATGAAAGCCAATAGTGACAAGATATTCAAAAATCTTGTCAGACCATGCTCTTGGTGCTTGCTTTAAGCCATACAAGGTTTTCTTCAACCTGAAAACATGCTCGGGGTGACCACATCCTCATAACCAGGTGGCTGCCAACAGATACACCTCGTCTTGCAAATCCCCATGCAAGAATGCATTCCTTACATCCATCTAATGTAAAGACCATTGCTTTGACGCAGCCACTGCTATCACAACTCTCACCGTTGCCATCTTAGCAACTGGGCTGAAAGTTTTCTCATAATCAATCCCATATGTCTGCGCATATCCTTTGGCTACCAATGTAGCCTTGTACCTGTTTATGCTTCCATCACTGTTATGTTTAACTTTGTACACCCACTTGCATCCAATGGCTTTCTTGCCTTCAGGCAATTGCACTAAATCCCAAGTTTCATTTCCATATAGTGCATCCATCTCCTCATCCATGGCTTTCTCCCAACACACATTTCCAACAGCCTCATCAATGCATGTGGGCTCTACAACCTACACAACCTTTGCCATATATGCATAGTGATGTGCCACATAACCATCATATGTAAATCTCTGCACAGGGTTCTTCACTCTCCCTGATCTTCGCAGCTTCTCATTCATGGCTTCCATAGCCTTCTTTACACCAGGTGTTCTCATAGCTGGGATCCCAAGCTCCTCATCAAGGCTCATATCTGAGCCACTAGACTCTCCATCAACATGAGAATGCCCTGCAGAAATGTCAGGCATACCAAGGGGCTCAACCACTTTTTCTTTTCCTTTACGTGATGTAGTAATCACATTTGCAGGTCTGGTATTATGATGCAGCCTGCCACTCCATGGTCTATCAATAGACCCACTAGATGAGGACTCTCCTGGTCCACTCAAAGACTGTGATTGCTGACCTGCATTTTGTGCAACCACACTTCCACTCACATCAGCCCCAACAGCTTCTTTTTCAGCAACATACCAGCTGCTCATCTCATCAAACACAACATCCTTGCTTACCCTCAACTCATGTGTAGCAGGGTTATAACACCTGTATCCCTTTTGCTCAAGGGAATATCCAATAAACACACATTTTTTAGCTTTCGGATCCAGCTTAGTTCTCAGCTCATCTGGCACATGCACATGTGCAATGTATCCAAAGACTTTCAGATGAGACAAATCTGGTTTTCTGCCAGTAAACCTCTCCTCTGGAGTTACATCATGTATGGCTGCAGTTGGAGTCCTGTTCATGATGTATACTGCTGTAGAAACAGCCTCAACCCAATAGCAATGCAGCATATTCTTCTCTTCCATCAATGCTCGCGCAATCTCTGCAATGTGCCTGTTTTTTCGCTCAGCAACTCCATTTTGCTGCGGAGTGTATCTGCATGTGAACTCTCTCCGAATACCATTCTTCTTCAAAAATTCAGAGAACTCATTGGAGAAGTATTCTCCCCCTCCATCTGACCTTAGGCACTTGACATATTTCCCTGTTTGCTTTTCAACCAAAACTTTGAAATTCTGAAAGTGAGTGAACACCTCACTCTTCTCTTTCATGAAATATACCCACACTTTCCTTGTGTGGTCATCAATGAAAGTCACATAATACCTGCAGCCTCCCATAGATATGGTCTTCGTAGGACCCCATACATCTGAATGCACAACATCTAGTACATTTCTGCTCACATATCTGTAACGTGGAACACATGCTTTGTTTGCTTCCCAAATTGGCATGCTTCACATATTTTTTGCATACCTTCCACTTTAAATTTTGGCAGCCCTGTCACAATTCCTTTTGTCTGCATAGACTTCAATCTTTGCACATTTACATGTCCAATTCTTTTATGCCATATGTCTGTGTCTGCAACAATTCTTGGACCATTTGCAAACATCGCAGCACTCATTTCAGGCATGTCTACATTTAATGTAAACATTCTGCCCACTCTGTTGCCTTTTGCAACCAACCTGCACTTCTCTTTGAAATCTTCAACATAACACCCATCAGGGTTAAGCCGAACTTGCAAACCCTGCTCAATCATCTGGCCAACTGAAACCAGATTCTTTGTTATGTTCGGTACATGAAGTACATCTGCAAGGTACTTCACTTTGCCATCCTGCATAGATAATGGCACATCTCCAACGTGGGCAATTGGATGAGTAGTGTCATCCCCTGTTTCCACAAAACCTGGTCTTTTCGGGTTTTTCATCTCCTTGAACCACTCCCCATGACTCGTCATGTGGTTCGAAGTGCCTGAATCCACATACCATACATTATCTTTTTGCGCTGCATCAACATTTTCAGACATGGCATTCACGACATGCTGCATAACAAACAACCTCTCATTATTCTCATTATTTCTGCTTGAGGATGCATAGTTGTTTTGCTGCACTTTTCCATTTTGCATGTCAGCTTGCTTCTTATAGCATTCTGCCTGCACATGTACAGGCTTACCATAATAATAACATGTCAGCTTGCTTCTTATAGCATTCTGCCTGCACATGTACAGGCTTACCATAATAATAACATTATATTGCCTTTGCCAATTTCCACGGCCTCTTTGACTCCCCCTGCCTCTGAATTTGCCTCTTCCACCTACGTGTTGTTGTTGTTGTTGATTCTGGGGCTGTTGTTGTTGCTACTGCTACTGGCCATAATTTTGATTACCTATTCGGCCACCTCCTTGACCGCGTCCACGGCCTCCTCTACCTCGTCCTCTTCCTGAACTCGTGTAGAAGGCCTGTTGTTGCAATGTTTGCAAATGGTTCTGGAGTTGTTGCTGCAGATACAAACATTTGGCATAAGAGAATTGGGCATGTAAATGTGCAAAGAATGAAGTCTATGTAGACTAAAGAAATTGTGACAGGGCTGCCTAAGTTTAAAGTTTAAGGTATGCAAAAACTATGTGAAGCATGTCAATTTGGAAAGCAAACAAAGCATGTTTTTCTATATGACAAAAATGTGAGCAACAGTGTACTAGATGTTGTGCATTCATATGTATGGGATCCTACGAAGACTATGTCTATGGGTGGCTTCAAGTACTACGTAACATTCATTGATGACCACACCATGAAAGTGTGGGTGTATTTCATGAAGGAGAAGAGTGAAGTGTTCACTCATTTTTAAAATTTTAGAGTGATGGGCTGAAAAACAAACAGGAAAGCATGTGAAGTGCCTAAGGTTAGATGGAGGGGAAGAATACTTCTCCAATGAGTTCTCTGAACTCTTGAGAAAGAATGGCATTTAGAGACAATTTACATGTAGATACACTCCGCAACAAAATGGAGGTGCTGAGCAGAAAGTCATGGACATTGCAGAGATAGCACATGCATTAATGGCATAGAAGAATATACCACATAGCTATTAGGTTGAGGCTGTGTCTACAGCAGTAGTTTATATCATGAACACAACTTCTACTAGAGCCATACATGATTTAATTCCAGAGGAGAAGTTTATTGGTAAGAAACCTGATTCGTCTCACTTGAAAGTTTTTGGATGTATTGCATGTGCCATATGAGTTATGTACTAAGCTAGATCCAATGGTAGAAAAATATGTCTTTTTCGGGTATTAATTTGAGAAAAAGAGATATAGATGCTATAATCTTGGTGCACATGAATTGAGGGTAAGTAGGATGTTGTATTTGATGAGAAGAGTAGTTGGTATGTTGCTGAAAAAGATGTTGGGGTTGATGTAACTGGAAATGTGGTTGCACATAATACAAGTCAGTAATCATAGTCTCATTGAATACTAGGAGAGTCCTCATCCAGTGGTTCTATTAAACCATGAAGTGGAAAGGTGCATCATAATACTAGTCCTGGAAATGTTGTTAGTACATCACATAAAGGCAAAGAGAAAGTGGTTGAGCCCCTCGGTATGCTTGATATTTTTGTAGGGCATTCTCTTGACGGAAAGTTTAATGGCTTGGAGATGAGCCTTGATGTAAGATTCCTTCCTCTTGCTTTTGAGGTGTGCATGTGTAAAAACCTCCCCTTTTGATCTTATAATTATTCCCCTCTCTGAAATAAAAGAAAGATCCTGTTTTACCCTGTTTTGGCCTAGAGAGAGAAAATATCTAGAGAGAGGTAATTCAAAATTGAGATATTTTTAGATATAAAAATCCTTCTAGTGTCTAAAATGGTTTCCCCTGAAACAGATATTCAAAAAGAAATTTTCAATGTGCAATTGGAATAAATTGAATCCAGGTAAAAAGGACCTTAGTCTAAGAGTCCAGATTTTCTAAAATTTTTGAATTAAGGTTCCTATGGACCAATTAGATTAATCTAAATGTAGAAAGGAGATAAATTGAAAAATAAAAGGAAATGCCCCCAAAAATGAGTAAATACTCACAGAAGATGAAGAGTTGACTAAGGACAAGGTTATAAGTTAAAAAAGAAGAGATATTTAGAGAAATGATGCATTTTTGACACCTCAGTGTGGGGGAATTCCTCTCATGAAAGAGGCACCTATTTCACATGTGTGGTTGAGTTTTAAACTCACAAATAATGAGATATTTTTATCTCTCCTCTCTCCTGCTTCAACTAGATCCAAAAAGTAAGCTAAACTGACCTAAAAATGGTTAAAAATTGACCAAACTGATCTGGAAAATTCTAGAATCAGTTTGCTTGGTTAGAGGCTCACTTTTTCCTATAAATGAAGCCTCTCCCTTTGTAAATGGTTAATAGTGTTTTATGCACTGTTACTCTACTCCTCCCCAGAGCCCAAAACAATGAATTTATTGATAATTCATTAGTTTTTGACCATTTCCTCTTCAAAAGAATTGGTGGCCACTCTTGTTGCAAACAAGAGTAGATCCCTCAAGCCATCAAGCCAAAGGAAAGCTCACAAAATTTCATGTAAGCTAGAAATCCTACTTTTTCTTTATTCCATTTGGTTATCTAATTTTTGTTTTCTTTAAAATGAAAAATGATGCTATGCCTTGTTGGAAAGGCTTTCCCCCTCTCTTCATTCTTGAATTCAGCCTTTCTTTATCCTAGATGAGTAATCAAATTGTTAGAATTAAACTTTTCATATTCTTTCTCTTTTAAAAGTGGAATTTGATTAGTTTAGAATGCTTTAAACCATTTGGGATAATTTTTAAGTAACTTGAGGATAGAAAAAATTGAAAAATGGTCAGCCATACAAAGGAGGTTATGGTAAAATTTTCTTAAGTTTTGTGAAATAAGTTTTATCTTTTATTATTAAAAAGAGTAATCCCCACCGCTTGTATATTCTAAAAGTGTTATTTTTATTATATGCATAGAAAAATGCATATTAGAAATATTTTTATAATAAAAGTGTTATTTTCAATAGAATTATTTTCTATGCATAGAAAGATGCATATTGGGAATATTTTGATTACAAAAGTGTTACTTTCATCAAAATTGATTTTTATGCATAAATAGATGCATAAAAGAATTTTTTTAATTGTAAAGTGTTACTTTCATCAGAATTGATTTTTATGCATAAAAAGATGCATAAAAGAATTTTTCAATTACAAAAGTGTTAATTTCATCAAAATTATTTTTTATGAATAAATAGATGCATAAAAGAATTTTTTTAATTATAAAAGTGTTACTTTCATTAAAATTGAATTTATGCATAAATAGATGCATAAAAGATTTTTTTAAAAGTGTTTCTTTCATCAAATTTTGATTTAATGCATAGAAAGATGCATAAAGAAATTTATTTTTATTTTAAAAGAGTTATCCTCATCAATTTTGATTTATGCATAGAAAGATGCATAAAGAAATTTATTTTTATTTCAAAAGAGTTATTCTCATCAATTTTGATTTTATGCAGAGAAAGATGCATAAAGAAATTTATTTTTATTTCAAAAGAGTTATTCTCATTAAAATTGAATTTATGCATAGAAAGATGCATAAAAGATTTAATTTTATTTCAAAAGTGTTATTCTCCTTAAAATTGAATTTATGCATAAATAGATGCATAAACGAATTTTTATAAAAGTGTTATTTCCCACTGAAGTTGTTCTTATGCATAAATAGATGCGTAAAGAATCTTTATATCAAAAATAAGAATTCTCTTACATTCTATAAATAGATGTGATAAGATGTGATATAAATCAGATAGATGAGAATGAATAGAGGATGGATGTGATGAGAATAGAAGTGATGAGAATGAAAGGTAAATAGATGTGATGAGATGGGATGCGAATTAGATAGATGGGAATGAATGGATGGATGGATGTGATGAGAATAGAAGTGATGAGAATGAGAGGTAAATAGATGTGATGAGATGGGATGCAAATCAGATAGATGGGAATGAATGGATGGATGGATGTGATGAGATGGGATGCAAATCAGATAGATGGGAATGAATGGATGGATGGATGTGATGAGAATAGAAGTGATGAGAATGAGAGGTAAATAGAAGTGATGAGAATGAGAGGTAAATAGATGTGATGAGATGGGATGCAAATCAGATAGATGGGAATGGATGGGATGGGGGGATGGATGGATGGATGGATGTGATGGATGTGATGAGAATGAGAGATAAATAGATGTGATGAGATGGGATGCAAATCAGATAGATGGGAATGGATGGATGGATGTGAATGGATGGATGTGATGAGAATGAGAGGTAAATAGATGTGATGAGATGGGATGCAAATCAGATAGATGGGAATGAATTGATGGATGGATGTGATGAGAATAGAAGTGATGAGAATGAGAGGTAAATAGATGTGATGAGATGGGAAAGAATGAATGGATGGATGCAATAAGAATAGGAGTGATGAGAATGTGAGGTGAATATATGTGATGAGATGTAATGCGAATCAGATAGATGGGAATGAATGGATGGACGGATGCGATGAGAATAGGAGTGATGAGAATGTGAGGTGAATAGATGTGATGAGATGTAATGTGAATCAGATAGATGGGAATGAATGGATGGATGGATGGATGGATGGATGTGATGAGAATAGAAGTGATGAGAATGAAAGGTAAATAGACGTGATGATATGTGATGCGAATCAGATAAATGTGAATGAATAGATGAGATGTGATGTCATGTGAATCAGGATGTAAATGAATGATATAGGATGTGAATGAATGTGATAACATGTGAATCGAGATGTGAATGAACGATAAGGGACATGAATGAATGTGTTAGAATGTGAATCGGGATGTGAATGAATGAGATGTGATAAGATGAGATGTAATCTGGATAGATGTTAATGTATGTGAAGTGATGAGATGTATGGGTAGATGCAAGTAGATGTGATCTGATGAGGATAAATGAGGAAATAAGTGATGAGATAGAAAAAGATGTGATTAGAAGAGAATGGGAATACTTATGAAATGAATGTGGATTGATATGTGGGTAATGTGGATTGATGTGTATGGATGAGTGGATAATGTGGATTGATGTGTATGGATGAGGGATAATGTCGATTGATGTGGATGATGCGGATGGATGTATGGATGATATGGATTGATGTGTGAATAATGTGGATTGACGTGAATGGATATATGGATGATGTGGATTGGTATGGATGATGTGGATGGATGTATGGATGATGTGGATTGATGTGTGGATGATGCGATTGCATGTGATTTGATGTGGGAATGATGTGATGTGATAGGAATCGATGAAAAAAAATGTGGGAAGATGAGAAAAGATGGGGACTAATGTGAAAGGATGTGGAGTGATGAGAAAAAATGGAAATATTGTTGGAACTGTATTTGTATGTGAAATTTGTTTTTAAATGGCTGTTTTATGTCAAGAATGCTGGGGAAGCATTTTGACCATCTTGTGAATGAGGTCGTGGAGACCTATCTGTTAAAGTTGCAAGCTGACAAAGAGTGTAGGATTCATCCCTCCGGCTTTTGAGGTGTGTAGGTGTAAGAACCTTCCCTTTTGATCTTATAACTATTCCCCTCTCAGAAATAAAAGAAAGATCATGTTTTTACCCAGTTTTGGCCTAGAGAGAGAAAATATTTTAGAGAGAGATTATTAAATTTTTAGATAATTTTGGCTAGAAAATATCTCTTCTTATTAAAATAAATTCCCCTAAAACAGAAGTTCAAAAAGAAATTCAGAAGGTGCATTAGAAATAAATTATAATCTGTTCAAAAGGCTTTAGCCTAAGGGTCCACATTTTCTGAAAATTTTAGATTTAGGTCCTGAGGGGCCAATTAGATTGATCCAAATGTAGGGAGGAGATAAATTGAAGAAATAAAGAAAATCCCCCCAAAAATGAGTAAATACTCACATAAGATGAAGAGTTGACTAAGGACAAGGTTATTAAAGAAGAGGTATTTAAAGAAATGATGCATTTTTGACACCTCATTGTGGGGGAATTCCCATCACGAAGGAGGCGCCTATTTCACATGTGTGGTTGAGTTTTAAACTCACAAATAATGAGATATTTTCATCTCTCCTCTCTCTTGCTTCAACTAGATCCAAAAAGTAAGCTAAACTGACCTAAAAATGGTTAAAAATTGACCAAACTGATCTGGAAAATTCTAGAATCAGTTTACTTGGTTAGAGGCTCACTTTTTCCTATAAGCCTCCCCCTCTGTAAATGGTGAATAGTGTTTTATGCATTGTTACTCTACTCCACCCCAGAGTCAAAAACATTGAATTTATTAATAATTCATTAGTTTTTGACCTTTTCCTCTTCAAAAGAATTGGTGGCCACTCTTGTTGCAAACAAGAGTAGATCCCTCAAACCATCAAGCCAAATGAAAGATCACAGAAATTCATGTAAGCTAGAAATCCTACTTTTTCTTTATTCTACTTTATTGTTTTCTGATTTGATTCCTTTAAAGTGAAAATGGATACTATGCCGTGCTCCGAAGGTTTTCCCCCTCTCTTAATTCTTAAATTTAGCCTTTCTCTTTATCCTAGATGAGTAATCAAATTGTTAGAATTAAACTTTTCATATTGTTTCTCTTTTAAAAGTGGAATTTGATTAGTTTAGAATGCTTTAAACCATTTGGGATAATTTTTAAATAACTTGAGGATAGAAAAATTTGAAAAATGGTCAGCCATACAAAGGAGGTTATGGCAAAATTTTCTTAAATTTTGTGAAATAAGTTTTATCTTTTATTATTCAAAAAGTCTAGATGGAAGTACTGCAATTATATGGATTCCCTGACTTTCTTGAGGCCTAGACATGATGGTATTTACCTTATAGTTTTGAGGACCGTGACTACCCGTATATACCGAGGGTATAACTTCAAGTCTTTATTGGCAGTATATACAAGTAAATCTAAGATCTTGAAAGTATAAGCTAAAATGTTGTCCAGATGATGAATTCGAATGTAGTTGATATGATTTTAAAATTTTGGTTGAGAATTGATGAGTTAAATTGGATTTTGATTGAAAAATAATGACTCCTGAATTTTGATTGAAATGTATTAAACTGAGCAAAATCACAATGAGGATGAATGGGACGAGTCCCTTTGATGATGTTCGTAGTAGCTGGAATGACGTTAATGACTTCACCAAATCACTATGAGATTAGTGGATTGTGCTGGGCAGATTGCTCCTGTTAACACTTGACCCAGTGGATCAAGTTAAGGGGTGTCAAATAAAAAATCTGTAAAATTAAAAATTACCATGGAGGACAGTTCAGATAGAAATTTTGGTCTAATGGACTATTGTGATAAGGATTTGAATGTTATGATCTGAGTGAATTGTTATCTGATGATGAGTTTTATATAAGGGATCTTTATCCTAGGATTCTGTTGGGTTCTCCAGACTATAGGAACCCTAGAATCAGTTGGATCTTAGGGAAAAGAGTTCTCCTCTGATTTTGCGCGAGATGAGGACATCTCGCGTTTTTTAAGTGGGGTAGGATGTAAGATTCCTCCCTCCGGCTTTCTAGGTGTGCAGGTGTAAGAACCTTCCCTTCTGATCTTATAACTATTCCCCTCTTGGAAATAAAAGAAAGATCCTGTTTGGCTTAGAGAGAGAAAATATTCTAGAGAGAGGTTATTCAATTTTTAGATATTTTTGGATGGAAAAAATCTCTTCTTATTAAAATAAATTTTCCTGAAACAGAAGTTCAAAAAGAAATTCAGAAGGTGCATTAGAAATAAATTATAATCTATTCAAAAGGCCTTACCCTAAGGGTCCACATTTTCTTAAAATTTTAGATTAAGGTTCTGAGGGACCAATTAGATTAATCCGAATGTAAGGAGGAGATAAATTAAAGAAATAAATAAAATCCCTCCAAAAATGAGTAAATACTCACATAAGATGAAGAGTTGACTAAGGATCAGGTTATTAGTTTTTTTAAAAAAAATATTAGAGAAATGATGCATTCTTGACACCTCACTGTGGGAAAAATCCCCTCATGAAGGAGGCACCTATTTCACATGTGTGGGTGAGTTTTAAACTCACAAATAATGAGATATTTTCAGCTCTCCTCTCTCCTGCTTCAACTAGATCCAAAAAGTAAGCTAACTGAGTCCCTAAAAATGGTCAAAAATTGACCAAACTGATCTGGAAAATTCTAGAATCAGTTTGCTTGGTTAGAGGCTCACTTTCTCTTATAAATGAAGCCTCCCCCTTTGTAAAGGATGAATAGTGTTTTATACACTGTTACTCTACTCCACCCTAGAGCCAAAAACAGTGAATTTATTAATAATTCATTAGTTTTTTAACTTTTCCTCTTCAAAAGAATTGGTGACCACTCTTGTTGCAAACAAGAGTAGATTCCTCAAACCATCAAGCCAAAGGAAAGCTCACAGAAATTCATGTAAGCTAGAAAGCCTACTTTTTCTTTATTCTATTTTATGGTTTTCTGATTTTTGCTTCTTTTAAATTGAAAATGGATGCTATGCCTTGCTGGAAAGGCTTTCCCTCTCTCTTCATTCTTCAATTCAGCCTTTCTTTATCCTAGATGAGTAATCAAATTGTTAGAATTAAACTTTTCATATTCTTTCTCTTTTAAAAGTGGAATTTGATTAGTTTAGAATGCTTTAAACCATTTGGGATAATTTTTAAGTACCTTGAGGATAGAAAAAATTAAAAAATGGTCAGCCATACAAAGGAGGTTATGGCAAAATTTTCTTAAATTTTATGAAATAAGTTTTATCTTTTATTATTAAAAAGAGTAATTCCCACCGTTTGTGTATTCTAATTTAAGTGTTATTTTCATTCTAGGCATAGAAAAATGCATAGTAGAAATATTTTTATTATAAAAGTGTTATTTCCTTTAAAATTAAATTCTATGCATAGAAAGATGCATATTGGATAATTTCTTTTTATTATAAAAGTGTGATTTCCATTAGATTAAAATTCTATGCATAGAAAGATGCATATTTGATAATTTCTTTTTATTATAAAAGTGTGATTTCCATTAGATTAAAATTCTATGCATAGAAAGATGCATATTTGATAATTTCTTTTTATTATAAAAGTGTGATTTTCATTAGATTAAAATTCTATGCATAGAAAGATGCATATTTGATATATTTTTTATTTTTAAAAGTGTTATTATCATTAAATTTAAGTTCTATGCATAGAAAGATGCATATTTGGGAATATTTTTTTTATAAAAGTGTTACTTTCATCAAATTTTGATTTCATGCATAGAAAGATTTATAAAAAAATTTATTTGAAATTTATTTTTATTTCAAAAGAGTTATTCTCATTATTTTGATTTTATGCATAGAAAGATGCATAAAGAAATTTATTTTTATCTCAAAAGAGTTATTCTCATCAATTTCGATTTTATGCATAAAAAGATGCATAAAGAAATTTATTTTTATCTCAAAAGAGTTATTCTCATCAATTTTGATTTTATGCATAGAAAGATGCATAAAGAAACTTATTTTTATTTCAAAAGAGTTATTCTCATCAAAATTGATGCATAAACGGAGTTTTATAAAAGTGTTATTTCCCACTGAAGTTTTTCTTATGCATAAATAGACATCCCTCTTGGTTGGAAGGATGTATTTGGCTACCCTACAGTAACATTGGTTTGCACTAGAGTGGTTGGCTGGTAGCACTCTAGGTGATGAAAGTTGTGCTTAGGACTGGACCTTTGGATATCTGCACATAGCAATGTCATGGTTTCCCAATCTTTGACAGTGAGCACAATAGAGTAATCGCCTTGGTCTAGAGTGAGGGAATTTTGTGCTTGTGTGATTTTGTCTACAAATTGAGCACCAAATCTCTCTGGGGGTAAAGATGAGCATTCAGTGATGCTTATCTCCCATCCCTGACTTTTAATTTCTCTAAGATGACATTACTGAGATCTTCCACTCTCATATTGCCAACTTGCTTACTCTTGGCTCAAGTGTCTTGACGACTGAAGACTTGCGATGTTGCCACTACTAAAGCTCCCTTGGCATCTTCTAGTTCGGTAACTCAAGCATATTGTCCTCATATTCAATTGCCAGCTTACAACAAGTATCTAGAGTAGTTGGTCAGGATAACACTAGATAATAATGCATCTTATGATCTCTCAGAATCCTCTCCAGAAGCAAGGCAATAATTGATCACTGATCATTAGTTAGCCTTTCTCTCAACCTACATCTTGAATTCAAGTGCTTGAGCCAAGAAACATAATCCCACATGGACTCATTTTCCTTTTGCTTGATATTGTGGAGCTAAGCCATAGGGCCCCATCTATCACCACTTTTTCACTATGAACACATTTTTAAGTCGAGTGAAGTTGACTTTATCGTCCGGTTTTAAGGTTTGATACCATTGATGAGCCTTCCCTTCTAGGGTTAGACAAAAAGCATGTTTCATGGTTATATCACTCACTAGCCCACAAATTTCACAAGTGGATTCAAAAAGATCTACATGTTGGATTGGATCCCCATCCCCCAAGAATTTTGTCACAAGCTTTGAAATTATATGTGACTTGATTTGGGATGTTCTGGATTTGAGAGCACTACCTAGTTCCCTAACCATACTTCAACCCATTTCCACGGCAGCCATATTCAACAGATCTACACTTGTGACTGTATTTAGATCTATGTTGGGATCCAAAATTGGCCTCCGAGGAGCTACCCCCTACCTAGACCACGTCCTCTTCTTGGATAGGTTATTCTATTCAATTCAGGTCTATGTCTAGGTCTGGGTTGTTTCTCATTGCCTAGCTCATTGTTGTTAGCAGTCTCATTCCACCTTTGTTGGATTAGGAGTTCCATGCTCTACAAGAATGTGGGATCATTGATCATTTCTTGTATATCCTCTTTTGTATAGAGACGATCCTCATCTCCTACATGTGCCCTAGGTAGATAATCCTCCTCTTCTTGTATTTCAAGGTTTTCATCAGCCCTTGGTTCCTCATTGATGGGTTCTAGAGTTGGTATCACTCCTTCTACTATTCCCATCCACATCCTATCAATGGCATTTCTAGATGTTTCTAGTTCTTTATCACGTGGTCAAAACGGATGAAATCCTCCATTTCACCCTTTTTCTTCACATATAGAGCTCTTGTTTTCTTAAGCTCAATAGCCAAAATTTTTGCTCTACCTGGCAACCCTCTTCAAGTGGATTTTCATTTTCTCTAATGTGGGGAAGAAGACTTGACCTTTCCTAGTGGCACTTTCCTTATCCCTTCTAACCCTGGGGGTCATTCCACTAATCCTCACTATGTTAGCATTCCTGGGGCGAGGAGGTTGGGTTGGTGAATCTGATCTTACACTGTGTCCTGTGCTTGTTAATGGTCCCATGCCCACAAATTGTGCTTCATCTTTCAAGCCGTGGTGGGAGACCATAAAATCCCTTGGCCATATCAAATATTCCTTTGGATCTTGCTAGAGAAGAGGTTTTTAATTCCTCTCCAAGGATAGAGAATCTTAGCCCTTCTTCCATGATTCCTCGCTACTTCTTTCTATGGTGGTCAGATTGCTCCAAGCTGAAACACTTAATTAAGTGCTCACTGACTGGCCTGAGAGCCAACACTTTGTTGGTAGAAAGAACTTGGCTGATTTGATGCATTGTCGTCGGGGCTACGATCGTCTCCAATGAGTTTCATGGACCTCAAGTGCATGAGAATGTGTTTCAATATGCGAAATCATTACTCCAATTGTTTCACTTAGTTTTCTATCTAAATGTCTTTTCTAGTCATGAAATAGCAAATCTCCATGAAACAACAGACAATGGTTCACACTGTGAAGTAGCAAACTACTACAGTTCACGTCATGAAATGTTTTTCATGCTACGGTAACTTTTGTTTCATGTTTGAAGTTTTTGGCTCAGAATTACTGTAATATGAGTCGGATAGACTCCAATGGTGTAATTAGGGTACTCTCTTACCTCTAGTTTAACAACCCTTGATTCGTGAACTAGAAGTCCGTGAAAGGTTATTTCGTGTGAACTCCTAACACGTGAAGGGTTAAATCGTGAAGCATTAACCCGTGAAGTAACAAGTTATAGCAAACTATAGTTCTCGTCGTGAAGTAGACTATGCTTTTCACGTCATGAAATAGAATGTTGTTCACGTCATGGAGTGCTTTACTAATATTTCACGAGACACAATTTTTTTGTTTCATTGTGTCATATGTGTCAGTATAAGGCGCCCTATTTTTAGTAAGGTAATCTGGAGATTCTCAGTGCTAATTGAGGAAAGTGTTTCATGCCGTATAGCAGGTTATGGTTCACGTCATGAAAAGTTTCCTGTACTTTCATGTGTTTACAAACCGCGTCGACAGGAAGAATGATGGTTATAGGGTGATTTCTCTATCCAATTTATCCAGAAAGTTTGTGCCAAGGATTAGCAATGTAATGCAAGATATGAACACAACTAATGGCTCGTTTTTTATAGTTTTTGCGATTCTAAGAAAAAACAATACATTGCGTATCACCAACTCCTAGCTCCTCACGCTGTAGGAATTGGTGACGGAAAACAATAAAATTGAATGTAAAGCAAAGTGTAGCTTTCCACTAGGTACTACCAAGTACTCACCCACACTTCCAACACACGATTTTCCAAAACTACTCTATTTTCTTCTTTTCCACTCAAACCTTATCTACACAATTTCTTCACAATGCACCTTCCAAATGCAAAGGCAATAGTTAATCTTGCATAATGGGAGCTGGAGCTCTAAGAGGATGGAAGAAACAATGGTGTTTCCCTGGCAAACGGTGCCAAAAATGTTATGGGCTACCACACCTCCCAAGCGACAACTCTACCCATTCACAATCGAAAGAAGCAATAGACAACAACTATCATTGGGTACTTACCAATGCTTTGAGCTTAGGCCTAAGCTTGCTTTTGGAAGATCCAATCCTCCAATCAACACCTCCATGTTATCATCGTAGAGTCTCTCTCACCATAATGCAAGGCAATCTACCTCACTCTTCCATACACACATGCATAAAAGAGGAACATGCACTAGAGTACACTCTAACTCTCTCTCTTTCAGTCACAAGACAAAGAAAGATCTCTCATAGCACAAAGGGGGATTGTTTCCTTTCATTATTATGAGAAATTTCCTTTTATACATCTTACCTTTATTCACACTTAGGAGCACAAAACTTACTAAGGCCTTGGGTGGTCAGTATGTCAAAATGTAGAACTTTTATAGTACCTTTATGTAACACTTAAAAATGTTCTCAACTGGAGGAGAATCTTTGTTAATCCAAAATGGGATTTAAAATTCTTTAAAAACTTTAAAATTCTAAACCAAGATTCTTAAAATTTTACTCTACATAGTAAACTTTGTCCAAATCTACAAATTGTAACTACACAGAAATCAGCATAAAATCTACAAATTGTAACTACACAGAAATCAGCATAAAATCTTTAATAGAACTGTAAACTTCACATAGATCTACTTAACCTGTCTATAAATTGTTATCTTCACACTTTCTTGATACCAAAACACCATATTAGAGAATTTAAAAAAATCCCAATTCTCATTTTGCAAGATTATAAAAAAGAGACCATGGTGAACCTTTTTAAGCTTTTGTCAAAACCCCCTCATGTGACATATCATTGGAAAGAGCATAAAACGTAGGTTCTAAATGCACATTCTCTGACAACTTTCAAGTTTGTATGCTTAAGAAATACTAAAAAATAGATTAAAAAGAAAATTCCCAAAGTCTTGGAATTTTTCAAAATTCTCCAATATGGTAATCCAAGATTTGTAGTGCAATCTTCAATATCCTCTAAACTTCCAAGATTCCCCATATAGGTTAATATAGAAGGAAACTAAGGTTTATGAAAATATTTGATGGAAAGAAACAAAAATCAAGAGATTGTGTACTAAACTTTGAGAATATGATTTTTGAAAATAGTGATTAGCATAGATTTGAAAATAATTAACACTAATATCAATGCTAATCTACATAAATTAAGATACTACCAATCTAACTACATAAAACTTAATCCAAAAATGATCAAGTCTTCATCACTCTCTTAATATAAAATCTAAGAGCTCTTATACTAATCCAATGAAGCTATGATACTATTGAAATGAAGCTCTGATATCACTGAGATGAAAGAAAGCTATATCTGATTAGCCTAGATTTGTCTTCATTAGCCTCTCTTAGAGAGAAAGCTAAAGATGTTTGGACTAGCCTAGACTAGAGAGACAAACCTCAAGATGCCTAAGGTGTAATGTCACAAAGGTAAAAAACGTTCAAAGATATCTCAAAAGGTACAATATTCCTCGGGCTAGTGCCTTTTATAGTCCCAAGGCCCACATGCCCTAACACTATAAGAAAAGCAAGCAATAGCGACGTTTATTTGAGGCATTTTTGAAAGAAAGGACGGAGGAGGGACTCGATAATGTGGAGTCTAGACTCATTAGAAATCATTTACATGGAGTCTAAGGACATGGTTGAAGGTCATCATGGAAGCTTGCATGAGCAAGGCTCGAATGGATATTGAGTAAAAGATGATAAAAGTGATTATGAGTTGCTACCACTTGGGGCTTAGAATTGCCTTATATACTTTTTCCCATGTTCACACACACTTACTCCATGGCCCATGAGAGAAAGGAGGGAGGAGGGACTCATTAATGAGGAGGCTAGAAACATTAGACATCATTTACATGGAGTCTGAGGGCACAGGTGAAGGTTACCATGGAAGCATGCATGAGCAAGGCTGAATTGATATTAAATAAAAGATGATAAAAGTGATTATGATTTGATACAACTTGGGGCTTATAATTGCCTTATATACTTTTGCCTGTGTTCACACACACTTACTTCTTGTCCCCTACATTTGGCCATGCCCATGGTCCCCTTTTGGCCCTTGGATCCTTTACAAAATCTTGCCCACTATCCCCTTTGGCCAAGTGATAGTGTTCTAGCTTTGGCACTTCATTACAAACCACCCCTACTACCCACCATAGGTTTCATCCTCGAAACCTTGTAGCATTTTAGCATAAGTGCAAGTACTTTCCAATGCATATAGCATAATTCTCCAATGCATCGAGGCATTATACCAACCTACTTGAACCACATTGTTCTTTTGCATAAAACCCAATGCCTCCCAGATCAAATGGAAATCTACAGATCAAGGTGCTCAAAGCACATGATATGACCACAATATACCCCATCCATACATAGACATAGTGTGCCCAAATGTAGGTTAAGTAGTTCCCTTTAAACACCAAGACAAATCCCAAGTCTTCTAGAGATATGTGATGCCTAGGCAACTAGCCTATCCAAGAGAGTAATCAACCACCTTTAGGGCTGTAAATCACATCAAAGTTTTTCAAAACTTCCCACCAAGTGTACTTGATGCCTTCACACGACTCTCTTGAATTTTCCAAAGCATGAGTGTCCAACAATTCTATCCAAAAGGCTCTACTACATGAATGTACAACCCCAATGAAAATGGTAACCCTTAAACATGTAACACTAATAACCAAAGTATCAACCTTTGCCAAACGTACAATGCATCCACATTGCAACAAAAGTCCATGGCATAGGTATCTCCAATGGATGTAACCTCCCGGGTCAAACGGAATCCTAAGAAACCATGCATCATGCCAATCAAGAGCAATGTCCTCTATGCCTAGATCAAATGCAAACACAAGTTAAACAGTTGAATTAAATGTATATCCAAGTGTGTCTAGGTCAAGTGTAGAATCCAAATGACCACCCAGATCAAACACAAATCCATGAGTGTCTACTTCAAATGTAGATCCCAAATGACCACCCAGATTAAACACAAATCCATGAGTGTCTACTTCAAATGTAGATCCCAAATGACTACCCGGATCAAACACAAATCCAAATATATCCTCGAACGAAGTCTCCAATTAACCACCCGGATCTAACACAATTCCACTTTGATCCATGCCCACTCCATTTGTCATTGTGGCTCTTGCATCAAAATACCAATTCTCTATCCAAATGACCACCCGGACCAAACACAAACCCATGAGTGTCTAGGTCAAATATAGATCTCCACTCCACTTGCCATTGTGTCTCTTGCATCAAAATACCAATTCTCAATCCCGTGGCCCATATTTTCAACCATATCCATGTTAGAATGAGCATCTACATAAACCTCTTCCACAAAGTGATCCGCATTCTACCCTTCTTCAATGAACATCATCATGATGATCCACATATGCATAGGTACTATCTCCCACCACAAGATCATTATCTGCATGTTGTCCCAAACTATGGAATGTCCCCATATCACCATGATCCCCATCCCCAAGAGTGTAAATGGGTGAAAAAGATGAGCTTCCTTCATTATCTTCACTAGGACATCCATAAGGCATACCCATAGTTGTAAGCATATCCATGGATGAATTGAAAGATTCTTGTGATTAACAATCCAATGCGTAAATAAAAAAAGAATGCATCAAGGAAAACAAATCCATGTCATACAAAGATGATAACACCTTGCAAAAATCCATCCAATTCATCACTAGCCACTTGCTTGCCTTGTTTCTTTTCACAAGAATTGAAATCAACATATGTTTAATAACCCTTCTCTCAATGTCATGTCCTCATGACTCAATGCATTATTGATATTTAGCTTCCCAATAAAATGTTGAGATTCAAGCTCGATGTCAGTGTGAGCTAGCTATGCTATGTGCTGGCATGTTAGGTAGGAACATGTGTGAGACATAAATGACCGCATGTCCAGCTGGTCATAGTGTGTGGACATTAGCTAGGGTTAGTAGTGTGGACACAACTCATAGAGTGTTGTGTGTATAATGGATGATGGCTTTATGCATTGTGTGAGAGAGAAGGGAGATGGCTTCCCTCTATGGTTAGGGTTTGCAATATACATTAGGGTTTACTCCTGGGTGTGTGTTTCCTCTGCCTCTACCGTTCTTTCAACATGGTATCAGAGCCAGAGCCTGAACTACCTCGACAACCTACACATCAGTAGAGCAGCAGGTTATTGCTCATAAGCAATGGTCAGAAAGAGCATTCAAAGTGCTGCATTATCTGTCTATATGTATTTCGGATGCTATGCTCATACACATATAGGATGCTGAGAATCCCAAAGATGCATGGGATACTTTGGTAAACATGTTTGATACAGACACGAGTGCTTGAAAGTCTCAATTGCGACAGCAGATACATAATGTGAAGCAGAATAAAAGGAGCATCCATGATTATGTGCAAGAAAAAAAGAAGTTTGCAGATGCATTGGCAACAATAAATGCCCCCATGCCTGATGATGATTTGGTGGATATTACCTTGCGTGGTCTTGGCAAGGAATATAAATCTTTTGATACATCCATCTCGGTTCGCAGTACAGGTTTACCAGACTTTGATGAGTTGGTTTCACTCTTACTTATTGAGGAAATCAAACTCAGTGATTCATTTCTGGATGCATCTACTAGCCATGATGATAATGGCAGAAATCAGGCTTTCTACTCGCAGAGAGGTTTTAGAGGCAGGGGGAGATTTGTATCATGTGGCCGTGGTGGTAATGGTAGTGGATGGTAGGACAGGTCACCACAACAAAATTTTCAGCCTTCATATGGTGCTAGAGGTGGTCATGGATATACACCTCAGAGAGACAGAGGTAATCCTCGTGGTAGAGGACGTTGGCAAGGCCAACAAACATCTATGCAAGATGTGGAATGCCATTACTGTGGGAAGTTTAGTCATATGGCGAGAGATTGTTTCCGTAAACAGAATGATTTGAGAGGGGGTAGAGCACAACGTGGTGGTCATTATGGTGGAAATTATGCACAACATGGTGGTGGAAATTATGCATCAAGCAGTAATGATGGCAGTGCAAATCACTTGTTTGCCATGAAACATGTTGTTGGATCTATGATGACAAATGCTGAGAATGATGATACTTGGTATATGGACTCTGGAGCATCAAACCATATGACTTGTCATGGTGAATGGTTTGAGCATATGAAGCCTATGGATGTGAAAGGCTATGTGGAAACAGGTGATGTTGGAAGTGTACCATTGGTTTGAGCATATGAAGCCTATGGATGTGAAAGGCTATGTGGAAACAGGTGATGATACCCAGCATGTCATTACACATGTTGGAAGTGTACCATTGGTTATGCACATTGGTCAAAAAAAATCTCTGTCTAATGTATTGTACGTGCCTTCTATCACAAAAAGCTTGACCTCAGTTGGTCAAATGGTGGAACAGGGATTACAGGTTCGTTTCAACGAGCATGGTTGCTTCGTTGAGGATTTCAAACATGGATGTAGAGTCATCGCTAAAGACAAGAAAGAAGGCAGGTTGTTTAAGCTGGATGCTGGAATTCCTGAGTTAAAATCAGCCATGTTTTCTAAAAATAGAAATGCGGTACAGGACATTGATATGTGGCATAAGAGAATTGGACATGTCAATATACAAAGATTGAAGAACATGCAGACAAGAGGCATTGTCAGTGGGCTGCCTAGATTCAAGTATGATGGGCATATGCATGGTTGTGAAGCCTATCAGTTTGGAAAGCAGGCAAGGTTACAGTTTCCTAGAGAAGGAAATATGAGTAGCAGGCCACTTGAGATAGTACATAGTGATGTATGGGGTCCTGCACAAAACCCATCTATCAAAGGCAGTTTATACTATGTGACATTCATAGATGATTTCAGCAGGATGACATGGATATACTTTCTCAGAGAGAAAAGTGAAGTGTTGAAAAAGTTCACGGATTTCAAAGCTTTTGTAGAAAAGCAATATGGCTGTTGGATTAAATGTTTAAGGACAGATGGAGGTGGTGAATACACCTCAAAGGCTTTTGAGCATTTCTTGAGAAAGCATGGTATAAGAAGACAATTGACTTGTAGGTATACACCTCAGCAAAATGGTGTGGCTGAGAGAAACCGAAACAAAACACCTACAATAGCCATACATGGAAGTACGCCAGAGATGCGACTTACAGGTTATAGGCCAGACATTGGACACCTCAAAGTTTTTGGATGCATAGCTTATGTACATGTGCCTGATGAGAGAAGGAGAAAGTTGGATCCTAAGGCAGAAAAATGTGTATTTGTTGGATATGCATAGGATCGAAAGGTATACAAATGTTACAATCCACAAACTAGACAAGTGGTCATCTCATGAGATGTGGTGTTTGATGAGCTTGCTAGTTGGTACAAAGCAAAGGATGAGGGTGTCATTGAGTCACTTGAAGCTGATATGCATGTAAACTTGCCACAAGCAAGTTCTAGTTCTACTACTATGTCTGGGCCAGCAGTAGCAGATGCTGAGAGTAGTACCATACGTCCATGGTCAGGACGTTTGAGGCATGAGAGTGTGAGCACTGGGAGTACTGCTGTGGATAAAGGAAAGAAGAAAGTAGAAGGAATTGGAATTACAGGTTATGAGTCATCTAGTTCAGAGAGTTTGGATGAGGAGCTTGGCATACCTGTTTTACGCACACCTGGTCCAAGGCAGGATAGATATGTGCCACCACATGCTATAGTGACAGGTGTACAGAGTGATCCGCATGCATTTCGGAGATCCCAGAGGGTCAGATATCCCGTCGTCAAGACAGGTTAACATATTGAGATTTTGCTATGCATTATGCATATATGACATCTATGGTGAAGCATGTGGAACCTACATGCTATACAGAAGCTATTGGAAAGCATGTATGGGAGAAAGCAATGGATGTTGAGATGGACGCATTGGTTCATAATGACACATAGGATTTGGTTGCATTACCAAAGGACAAGAATGTTATTGGCTGTGAATGGGTTTACAAAGTGAAGTGCAAATCTGATGGTTCCATTGAGAGACATAAAGCAAGATTGGTAGCAAAGGGTTATGCACAAACCCAAGGTCTGGACTATGATGAAACATTCAGTCTAGTGGCAAAGATGGGAGCAGTGAGAGCAGTCATTGCTATGGCTGCAGCTAATGTCTGGGAAATGCATCAAATGGATGTCAAGAATGCATTTCTAAATGGTGATCTACAAGAAGAAGTGTATATGGCACAGCCAGAAGGTTATATACACCCAAGATATCCCACTCATGTATGCAGATTGAAAAAGGCATTATATGGTTTGAAACAAGCACCTCGTGCTTGGACTGATAAGATGAGCAGATATCTTATCTCTCTTGGATTTCAGGTTTCTACAACAGATTCTTCACTCTATGTGAAGAAGACAGATCATGGGATTGTTTTACTTGTTAGTGTGATGCATGTCAAGAAAGCTTTGAGTGGGCAATTTGACATGAAAGACCTTGGTGAGTTGAGATACTTTCTTGGAATTGAAGTGATCAAAGATCATGCAGGTACATGGTTAGTGCAGCGCCAATATGCATTGGATATGTTGGCAAAATATGGCATGACAGTACACCTTTGGAGCAAAATGTGAAGTTGCGGGCTGATTATGGTGAGGAGTTGGATGATCCATCTATGTACAGAAAGATGGTTGGTAGTCTCATTTACATGACTATCACACGCCCGGATTTGAGTTATGTTGTGGGGCTAGTAAGCCAATTCATGCAGAGCCCCAGAAAACCACATTTGGATGTAGTGAGACGCATCATGCGATATGTAAAGACCACTGCACATTATGGTCTTCTATATGAGAGTGGTAAAAGCTTAGATATACATGGCTACACAGATGCTGATTGGGCAAGTAGCTCATATGACAGGAGGTCTACTAGTGGTTATGCTTTTACACTTGGAAGTGCCGTGGCGAGTTGGAGTAGCAAGAAGCAACCTACAATTGCTTTATCTAGTACAGAGGCTGAATACAGAGGTGTAGCCATTGCTACTTGTGAGGCAGTATGGTTAAGAATCTCTTGGCAGATTTGGGTGAGCCTATTGATGGGAAAGTTGTACAGTTGGCCAAGAATCCAGTATTTCATGCGAGGACCAAACACATAGAGGTCCATTATCACTTTGTCAGAGAGAAGGTGCTGGATGGTACAGTTGATCTACAGTATGTGAGAACTGAAGAGCAGGTGGCAGACATCTTTACAAAGCCACTTAGCAGGGAGAAGTTTGAGTACTTCCGTACTATGTTGGGAGTACATGGGATGAGCTTGAGGGGGAGTGTTGAGAGCTTTGATATCCCAAGCTCATTTACATCTTCATCGGCGTACATCATGAGCTTGAGAGGGGCTATTGAGATTCAAGCTCGATGTCAGTGTGAGCCAGCTATGCTATGTGCTGGCATGTTAGGTAGGAACATGTGTGAGACATAAATGACCGCGTGTCCAGCTGGTCATAGTGTGTGGACATTAGCTAGGGTTAGTAGAGTGTGGACACAACTCATAGAGTGTTGAGTGTATTGTGGATGATGGCTTTATGCATTGTGTGAGAAGGGAGATGGCTTCCCTCTATGGTTAGGGTTTGCAATATACATTAGGGTTTTCTCCTGTGTGTGTGTCTCCTCTCCCTCTACCATTCTTTCAACATAAAACACCATGTTGATGGATTTTTCCATGTGATGAAGGGTTTATCCCATTCTTTTATGAAGCATGATGGGGCTGATTCGCCTATCCATGCCATGGGCTCTCATATTGATGATGGTTTTCATTATAGTATATTCTTAAGGGACGTGATCACTGCCTCAAGGGACGTGATCCTAAAGTATTGGTAAGTACCCAATGATAGTTATTGTCTATTACTTCTTCCAACTATGGATGTGTGGAGCTCCCTCTTATGAGATGCAGAAACCCATAACATTAATCCCGCCAAGTGTGCCTGTGTACTGTCACACGTGGATCCCTGATAGGGCACATAGTATCTACAAACAAACTGGCAGTAGATCCAACCAAGGTCGAGATCATTGTAAAGCTGCACCACCCAAGAATTCCAAAGAACTTGCTAGATTCCTAGGAGTGATCAAATGGCATAGAAGATTCATGATGTTCCTGGCAAATGTGACAATACTCTTGTATAGCCTGATGATGAAAGATGTAGAATAAGTCTGGTCTGGATTCTGTCAGGAGGCATTCTAGAATCTAAAGTGGATATTGTCCTCACACCCATTCTGCAACAACAATTGAACTTTGATCTAGTGTTTCTTGTATTTGTTGATGATTTTGATTTCACCATTGGTAGTGCTTTGATGCAGGAATGCCAAGAGGGCTAGTTTTTTGATTAGTTTACTACATAAGCAAAAGGCTTTCCAAGATAACTACTCTACCACAGAAAAGTAGTCATTGGGGATGATGTACTTGATCAAGAAATTCTGGCACTATCTGTTAGGAAATTTTTTTGAATTTCATGTGTTAGGAAACATGTTTGAATTTCATTTAGACCACAAAGCACTCTTGTACCTAGTGAACAAACCAGACCTAGTAGGAAAATCAGCTAGATGGATACTATTGTTACAAAAGTTTGAGTTCACTATCAAGCACACCCCAGGAAATAAGAACCTAGTAAAAGATTTCCTCTCCAAACTATAGTCAGGACTCAGGAGAAGATCCAACAAGGGGAAAAGATGACTGCCCGGATGCTCAACTCTTCATCATATATGGAGAAAAACCCACTTGGTATGATGAGATGTTGCGGTTCCTCTCTAATTTGTCTTTTCCAAAGTATATTTCTAAAGATGAGAGGAAAAGGATGACTCTCTTGAGCAATTCATTCATGGTGGTAGTAAGCCAGCTCTATAAGATGGTCATTTTTCAAATACTAAGAATATGTGTCCCAGGGCATGAATAACAGGCTGTGCTGGCAAAAGTACATCAAGATATAAGTGGAGGGCACTTATCTGGAGAAGTCACAAGGCAGAAAGTGTTCCAAGTAGGATTATATTAGCTAACGGCATTAAAAGCTACAGAAAAATTTACAAAACAGTGCGATATGTGCCAGAGGCTGGGCCAGCCTAATGAATGCCTCACACCCCAATATTGCCACTAGCACCATTCCAAAAATGGGGTATGGAATTTGTTGGCCCATTCAAGCCAGTAGCTTAGAGAACATGAAATAGATACATTTTGGTAGGCACAGATTGTTGCGCAAAATAGGTAGAAGCGAAGGCTTTGAAATACTAAAAATCATTGTCAATAGCAAAGTTTCTTAATGAAACTATCATGACAAGACTCAGATGCCAAGAATAGAGATAGTTAGTGAGACCAAGGGAGCCACTTCCTCAATGAAGTGATTAAGAAGCTGATAGAGCAACATATGATCATACATAAGAAGTCAACAGTATACTTCTTGCAAGTAAATGGGAAGGAAGAATCCACACAAAATCTTGTGTTGGCCTATGAGGGGGTGGTTGGTTTGGGAGCTCTCTATTATATACCGGAGCCTCTTCAGTGGTTCTCATGTTGGAGACCGAAGAGCATGGCGGCTCAAGGTAAGTAGTTGTTTGGAGGCTCATCTTCTATATGAGTTTGGTAATCCCTGACCAATTCTTGGGCCACCAAGAGTCTTTCCTTCTCTCCTCGATGGCATTAGGGTATTCGGCAAGCTTTTTAGGAAGCTAGTTAGTGTCAATCGGTTCCCTAGATTGGGTAGCTGAATGTAGCAGATGTTCTTCTGACGAATAGGTTGGTGCATGTGTGGTCATGCCATCTTTTGAACCACACTTAATAACTACCTGGCTACCCCTTCGCCGATCTTCATGGTTTTCTTTCTTGAGCGTCTAGTTGCTCATGCTTGTTTTCAGGGACATTCTTTGAAGCGAAGACCCTTGCATGTCTGAAATGGATCTAGAGCAAAATATTGAATCAAACACATCAAAGCAAGAATCTAGTATCCATTAATCATGAGATTAGTTATCAAATGTCTCATCACATGAATATACAAGAGAGAGAAAATCTATAAGTGCATGTAACAAGAGAAGATGCACAAATAGCCTAAGTGTGTTTAACCTCTCACCAAGAGGATGGCTTTCATGTTAGCCATGAACTTGACCATGGAAGGCCAAATCTCGATTGATGGAGCCCAAAGGTACAAGATGACCAAAATTAGTAAAAGTGTCAAAAGATCCTACCAATGTACCCCAAGCCCTATTTATAGTCACTTTCTCCTTTTGCCCATGGGCCCCTATGTACATGTGGAAATCAAGCTCTATGGTTCATGACAAACCATCCCTTCCTGAAGATTTTGTCCTCAAAATCATACAAGATATTTACAATTAAATCGCAATCTCAATGTAAACCCATGGGAAGTAGAGAGGTCTTCAAAAATGCACCTCGAATACATTTGGAATAGGGAAACCAAATGTAGTGAAGCCGGCAAACTTTTTTTCCAAAAATAGCATGTAGGACTGTTATGGCAGCCATGTTGTCGATGAAGCTTCCCTTGAAATTCTTCATGAAACCTCCATAAAAATGAGCTGCAAATGATGCATAGCCACACTCAAAAGGGTCCCACATATTTATCATCGAACCAAATGATCTTCCAAGTGTGTTGGAGTAGATTGGTAACCCCAACAATAGATCCAACCAAAGCTGTCCAGAAATTACAGCACATATAAAACCTCATGATATGCCCATTCTTCACATATAAAACCTCATGATATGCCCATTATTCACATAATAATCATGCCACTTGATCAAGGAATACTTCCACCAAGTAAACCATGTTGTTGAACATACTCCATTGATTGCCAAGTAGCCTCATCTATGGGCAAGCGCTTCCATTTCACAAGGAATTCATCAATGTTCCAGTTCCTCAAAGCCCTTGTCCTCTTGTCCACAATCCTCTTCGTCTCATAGATAATCTCTCCTCCTTCATCCATCGGTGGTAACTCTTCAATCTCTTGAGGAAGAGAGCCCACAAACATCTTAAGGTTGGATACATGAAACACATTATGAATCCTTGTAGAAGGAGGTAGGTCAAGCTTATAAGCCAAGTCACCCACTTTCTTGACTACTGATCCATAGTATCTATGTGCCAACTTGGAATTGGAAGACCCTTTGAGAATATTGTGACGGCTCTTAGGTAGCCTGATCAACACATAATCACCTTCCTTGAACTCCGTTTTGCGTCTATGCTCATCCGCATTTGCCTTCATGACTTCTTGTGTGTGCCTTCTTCATATTATCCTTGCATAATTGAAGAAGCTGTCTCATCCTTTCCAACTCTTCCTTGGCTAAAGGATTATCCATTTTATCCTCATGGAAGGCAATAGATGGCACATGCACTTGATACCCATAAAGAGCCTCGAAAGGTGACATCCCAATTGATACTCAAATGCTTGCTTGAATTATGACAAAATTCAGCAAGGTAAAGCCATTCATCCCATGATGCTTGCATGCCATAATAATAGTGCCTCAAGTACACTTCGAGCCATTTGTTTGTGCACGCCGTTTGCCCATCCGTTTGAGGGTGATAGACTGCAAAAGGAGTGATTTGAGTCCCCAAGTTCTCATACAATGTCCTCCAAAAAGTGCCCATGAACTTGGTATCTCTATCACAAACTATGTTGAGTGGCAAACCATGTATCTTGAATACATGCTCCATAAATTGCTTGGCAATGTGAGAGGCCCCATAAGTATTCATGGAAGCAATAAAATGAGCTGATTTGGTGAGTCTATCCACCACCACAAATACTTGATCCCATCCATGCTTCATCTTTGGCAAGCCCGTGATGATGAAGTCCATGGAAATGTGAGTCCATTTCCATCCAGAATAGGCAAAGGATGAAGTAAACCACTTGGCAATTGGTGACTATCCTTATTCCTTTGGCATGACACACATTCCAAAACAAACTTCTTGACATCCCTTCACATGCCTTTCCAATAGAAGCTTTTGCTCACTTTGTCAAATGTCTTGAGAACACCAAGATGACCCGAAAGCGGGGAAGAATGCATCTCATGAAGCACCTTGGGAATGTAGGATGAGGTTGGAACCAAATACACCTTATCCTTGTGCCATAGTAGACCATTCCAAAGCTTATAATGAGGAAATTCTTCACCATCTCCTTGCTGTAATTTTCTGTAAATATGGGCAACACTCTCATTGACAAGATACTCCTCTTGTATCCCTTTCATCCATTCACTATACACTTCCATAATTGATGTCAAGGTGCAAGCCCACATTCTAGACAATGCGTCCACTACTATGATCCCTTCCACCGGGGTCGAAAGGAAACTCATCCTCTTCTTTGACAAAAGAATGACCCTCCAAGTCTTCTTCACGTGTCTCCTCGCTAAAATCTTCAAACTCTTCCACATCATGAGATGACTTGGAATCATCATCCTCATCCATAATGATCATAGTAGCCACCACTTTCTTTGATTTGCAAATGTGCCTGGGTGACCACTTCTCTTTGCATTTAAAACATAGGCCTTTGCTCCTCAATTCCTCAATCTTAGGATCATCCATCTGTTGAGTCTTCTTGAATGGTTGATGAGGAGGCTTCTTGACAAACCCATTGCTCTTCTTAGCATCATTATGAACTCCACTTGTGGACTGTCCACTTCCAAAAGATGTATGGAATTTGGAAGTGTAAGTGGATGTAGAAGAAGGTAGACTTTTCCCCACATTTGAAGAAGTGTGAAATGGCTTATGAAAAGGTACATTTGGCTGAACCCTCTTATACTTTGGCTCATATAGCTCCACCAACCTCATAGCCTCTTTTGATAGTGCTTGGTCTTTGTGCCGAGACATCCGCTTTGATGTATGAATCTAGACCATGCACAAACTTCTTCAATCGCATGCCTTCATTGAGTCCATCCACAAACATAGAGAGCCTCTTGATATACTCCCTAACCGACATGCCCTTTTGTATGAGTTCATACCATTCTTCATGGTATCGGTCAAGAACCAAAGGCGACACAAATGTCATATTTATTTCATGCTTGAGTTCTTCCCAAGTATGTGGCATAACTCCTTCCTTGAGCATATGTCTCCACCATTGATGTGCATAGTCTTCCAAATGCAAGGATGCAAAATGCACTTTGTCCCTTTCATTCTTTGGATAGAGCTGAAAGTATGTATCCAACTTATTCATCCATTCTTCCAACTCATGTGGGGCTGAGCCATCACCCTTGAACTTAGAGAGTGAAATCTTGTCCTTTACATCCTTTGACGACACGATTGACGATGCATTCGCATGATGGTGCGAGGGCTTCTGCTTTTGCATTTGCACAAAAGATCCAAGAAATTGTGCAAAATCCTTGTACTTCCTCTTGAGGAAATTTGGCATTTCCATCCACCTATCATGAGCTTCTCTTTGTCTCTCAATGAATGACATATGTTCCCAATCAAGCTCAACCACATCATCCATATCATACACCTCCTCTTCAAGCGTGGAGAACTGATTTGCTTTGGGATGCAAAGGTACTCTCCTTGGATGATCTCCAAAATTTGACTCCTCATGTCTGAATGTAGGTGCATGTTGCTTTCCATCCAATTAAGAAGAACCCGCTTGGAATGTAGTAGGCTTCATCTCCCACATAGAAGGCCTCCTAGCATCCGCCATGAATCCGAAAGTGACATTCTTGGTGGAATGCTCATGTGTTACCTTGGGAGAAACCTCGTGTACAATGGGTAGCTTGCCTTCCCTATGGCCTTCAAAAGCTGTCCCAAATTGCTTGCCTTCATGTAAAGCACCATGACCATTATTATAGGAAGGTTGGCTCATTGGCCAAGCGACCCTCTCTTCCAAAACTTCCATCCTTGTAGCCATAGTGTCAAGCCTACCATTGACTTCCACCCTTGTAGCCATCGTGTCCATCTTAGCATTCATTTCCATCAGCATTTGCATGATCGAATCGATGGGGATGGTATGCGAAAATTGTGGGGTGTGCTTATGGGCACTTCCGACATTTAACTCCTCATTCCCTTCTCATGAAGTATGCCCAAAAGCATCCCCTTCTCTTGAAGTATGCCCAAGAGTATCCTCCGGAGCATCCAAAATTCCTTGTTCCATCATTGCCTCTTCACCCTCTACCTCGTCGGAAGCCAAAGTGTTGCGCTTTGGTCGCCCTTTTGGCTTTGGCCCCATGGAAACCTTCGGTTTCAGAAATTTGGCTCTAAATTGAGGTAGGGATGTCTGATTGAAGTGTTCTAAAGCTTGTTGGAGAGCTAATGAAGTGTACTAGACCACTATGCAAATATCCGTAATAAGAGATGAGGTGTGCTACTATTCTCCGTTTTAGGGTTTACAGGGTTATAGGGCTGAAACGGTATTTTGGGTACAACTTGAGCTAGAGATATCCAAATGCAAAACTTTTTAGCTCAAATGAAAGCCTAGATGAGTACTACAAGCCTATGTAATTAGATCTAGAAGACCTTCAAACCCTTGTGAGACTGAATTAGGGTTTATGATTTTTACAAAAACCCTAAATTCTACCCTAAAGAGATATCGAAATGCGGAGGTGAAGGGCTCGTTGGGTAGCTCTAAGGAAGCACTAAGAGCTTATATGGTCCCTTTTAATTCATTCCAAAAGGGTTGGGACTGAATCAGGGTTTTTGTGAATCTGCAGATTCTTGCCAAAGTGACCCTTTTTGTGCCCAATTGATCTTTGTTTGCTCCCAAACCAATGTCAACACCTTCTGCACCTCATTGGCATCCCAAGATTTGCAAATTATGCTCCACAAGCTTCAATTGTCCATGTATGACCAGAAATTTGAGAAAATTTTGACATAGTCTCCTTTGTTTTAGGAGCTAAATCTCAATTTTTCTCAAGTAGCAATGTAAAAATCCATAATCCTCTTATCAATTCCCATCATTACATAGCATGTGCCTCAACTTGCATCACCAAAAGGCATACAAATTCCTTGCAATTCCAAGCATTCACCATATGTTTCCCATGGCATAATGCAAGATCAATTCCCATGAGATGTCCATATTAAGGTGCCATTGCCATGTACATAAACCAAGAGGATGATTGTGCGAAGAAGATCGTCGGTGTAGCACGTTGAAGCTTGCCGATCTCCCGGCCAAGCTCTTCTCACCCCCATACCTAGTTCAAACCAAGGCACGGGTTGAGGCCAAGTCTTCACCTCCACACCTAATCCTCCACCGTACCACTTTACCACGGCACTCACGGCACGGTGGATTCAAGCCATGCCCCCCCCCCTCCCCCCCCCGGGCCTCCCCGCCAACACCCGGGGTACCCTCGCCAACATATCTAGTTTCTGGAAATTGAAGTGAGTGCAAACAATTGTGAGGTGCATATAGTTTGAATATGAAAATGAGGCGGATCACTTACAAGGATGTAGCATGACTCATGCCCATTACAATATACTCATAAACCATTATGCATGAACTCATGCTTATCCACATAGCTCCAAATGTCCGCCATTCATCCAAAGATCCAACATCAATCAATAAGCACAAGTGAGGTAATACCATATACCAATGATATCAATATCCAATTGGTATCACTCCCATAAGCATTTAATTGGCATCAAATGGCATTCAAGGGCATCAACTTGCATGTGAATGTAGCATTACCAATTGATTCCAATCACACATCAAGCTCTTCCAATGCTCAATAGCATCAATCCAATGCATGAAAGCATCATGTCCATAGCAAAAACCTTCTCATTATTACCCAACATCCACTCCATGCATGTGGCTCAATCAATGCATCTAAGCATATGCATTCCTTCATCCATTTATGCATGGATTCATCAAAGAATCCTGCATTTGTCTCACAAATGGCCACATGACATCCAAATGGGTGTGATTAAAGAAAAATGTTAAAATTCTATAAATTAGGGTTTCCTTTCATGAATAACCCCAATTTGTCCATAGCATGAGGATTAATCACCAATGCTTGAGAAAATGGCCATAGCAACTCACCAATGGTATTCCGAAAGCTTCAATGGTTGGATTGTTGCTTGATAGAGCCTTCAATGGATCCAAATCTTGAAGATTTTTGCAATTTTTGAGAGCTGCTCAAACCTCCTCTTCTCCCTCTCCAAAAGCAATGAAGAACTCCCCAAAATCCACCAAAAAGATGCCAAACATCATAGCTAACAATCTTGTGCCAAATGGAATAGATCTTGTGCCAAATGTAATAGGTCTTGTGCTAGCCTTCTATGGCTTTGAAGCAATAGCTTCATATGCTAACAAAACAAAGCTTAATGGCCACAATTTGCACCAGCAGCAGTTCAAGTATCAGAAGCAGCAGCCGGTAGTGCTGGAGAGGAGATGACCTTTTTTTTTTCATGAGCAGCAGCACACGAATCTCTCTGTGGTGTAATGGATCTTCTTCTTGTTGTCATGGGCAGCATTACCAGCTAGCTCAAGCACCTCGGGCCGCCAGGTATTCAAGGACCGCTGCAAGGTAGATGGGAGCGCCGGAGCCGATTCTCTGAGCATAGCAGCCCTTCTTGAGACAGCAGCCCTTCTTAAGATAGCAAACCAAGCGGCCCACAGGAAATTGCAGCCCTGCTTTCAAAGTTTTGGACACAGCCTTCTTCTTGGGCTTACCACGACCTCCCTTGCTCCCACCTTTGGCGTCCATGATCGACACAGCCACAAGCAGTATGAGTGAGTGGAATGGGATAACACTTGCAATAGGATAACACTTGCAGCCATTAGAATGAGTGGAGATGGAAAATGGTGAGCTATGTGAGAGAGATTAGGGTTTGTAGCAAAGGGAAAGAAATTTTCAGAAAAATGCATGTAAATTGGTACTCTATGTGTTCCTCTCCTCAAGATCAACAAAAGCCCTAGCAAATGGGAGCAAAACGGGGGAAAGATGAGAAGTAATGGCTATGGAAAGCTTGGAAAAGAAGCACAAAAAGATAAACATGATTAACATAGAGATTAATAGGTGATTAATTTAAAATTTTCTCAATTTTTGTACCTCGCTCCAAATAATTGGTCCAGGGTGCCCAAATCAGGTCCAATTGAGCTAAATCTCCATGAAATCACATGGAATCATGCCTCCTCTCCACTAATCTCTAAAGATTAAGTAGAAATTAAGCAAGATTAAGCCAAAACTCCAAGAAATCAAGAGAAAATTCAGAAAATTATCAAGAAAATGACTAATCTCATGCCCAAAACCTTGATAATGGATCAAAGTCAAGGCTGTGATACCAAATGAAATGGATCTAGAGCAAAATATTGAATCAAACACATCAAATCAAGAATCTAGTATCCATTAATCATGAGATTAGTTATCAAATGGCTCATCACATGAATATACAAGAGAGAGAAAATCTATAAGTGCATGTAGCAAGCAAGAGAAGATGCACAAATAGCCTAAGTGTGTTTAACCTCTCACCAAGAGGATGGCTTTCATGTTAGCCATGAACTTGACCATGGAAGGCCAAATCTCCATTGATGGAGCCGAAAGGTACAAGATGACCAAAATTAGTAAAAGTGTCAAAAGATCCTACCAATGTACCCCAAGCCCTATTTATAGTCACTTTCTCCTTTTGCCCATGGGCCCCATGTACATGTGGAAATCAAGCTCTATGGTTCATGACAATGTCCCTCGTCTCATGAGGTCAATGCCTCTACTGCAACATGAGCTATGACACTTTGTCTATTCTACAATTTGGTCAAAGTGTTGAGAGGGATTGTATGGATGAAGTCGTCTCTTACACTCAACACATTAATGCTAGTGCTAGGATTAGCTTCATGAGCTTTTTCTATTGTTCATGGTCTCAGCAGACAATCCTTATACATATGGTCTATCTCACACCCAATGCATAAAGGGCTTAATGAGAAGCACCTATAGAGGTACTTTCCATCCCTTCCTTGATTGGACACTCAACCACTCGGGGAGGTCCTGCGCACTTGTAGCATTGCATGGGTGGTCGTTTAGCCATTGTATTCATGTCCTGGCCTCGTGGGATTGGGGTGTGGCTAAGTATACTGGGAACATTTGGTTTCCCTCAATCATGTAGTGGCGTAGAATTTGGGAGGGTGGACTAGTTGGCGCTCGAGGGGTCGTAGGTGGGACCTTCACAAAGTTCCCCCTCATCCCCTTCTTCAAAGATTTATGTCATGGTGGTTATCTAATGAACAGGTGTGATTCGTGGCAATGGGGGTTGAGGTGGGAGAACTAGGGGTGGTAAGGGCATTCAGAGGACTCAGAATTCCTCTTTGGGCTACTTCTTGGCCTGGTTGAGGTACGTTGTGAATAGCAGGTGCTGGAAAGAACAACGGTTGCCTTTGGTTTGCATGCAAGGCTTGAGGTAGAACACGGGCTTGATCAGCCCATAGGAGTTTGTGACTTCATGTTTGCCCCATGTTTGGAGATATGTGCAATAGAGGGTGGAACGGGGTCACAGATGTGGACACTCCGTGATGGTATGGTTAGCTCGACAAATTGGGCACCATATTATCTCCCTCTTTGGATAGAGATGGGGTTGGCCAACGTGATCCCGGCCTTCGTCAGTTCTCCACTATTGGGTCATTTGCTGCATTAATGCAGTGGCCAAGTGCTTGACCTATTGTCCAGAGGTGGACTCCTTGCTCTTTCCATCAGATCTTGTGCTGGTGGCCTTGAATGCGGCTTCTGATGTACCCTCATGGAGTTATCGAGAACGTGTTTCCCTCAAAGTCCATAGCACTCCTACAACATTGCTCGAAGGAGGTATGGTCCAAGGAATACAAGGAATTGTGTAGGGTTACATCATCTAGACCTTTCAAAAATATCCCTATTAACCTTTCATCAAAGAACTTGTCTCTGGCACCACACGAGCGTGGAGATATCTGACTCTGTTAATGTAATCTCAGATGGTTTCACCATCCTTTTGTCTAACATTGTGTAGTTGCTCAATAGGACTCCATCTGGTTCCCTTGACGAGAATATCCAACCTTTAAGTCCTCTTTCAAGGCTTTGAAGGTGGCCTTATCTTATGTTTTCAAGGGCCTAAACGATTGACTAACTTTATCATCTAGGGTGAGGCCAAAGGAACTCACCTTGACTTGATCGTCCACATGGCTAAAAGCGTCACAGATCTGGGTGAATGTCTCTAAGTGCGGAATGGGTTCTCCAGTCCCATCAAACTTAGTAATTAGCTTCGAGATGTTTGTAGGTTTTTTCTAATCTAGTCTGTGTCTTGGTATTATTTGAGCTGACGCTGGGGGCGTGATGCCAGTAGCCACCCCCTCCCTATTTCCATGGCTATTCTCAATATTTCTGGTGTTAGCCTGGGAGTGGGTGCTGGTTAGGGAACGATGGGTGGAGGAGCTAGGCCAGGAAGATAATAGACCATAGGAGGTACTTGTCTTATGGGTGGATTGTGCCTCATGTGGCCCCATGTGGTATCCTGGGTATACTCCCTGAGGTGGATATTGTTGATATACAGGTGGGCCTAGTGGATGTGACAGGGCTGGGTAGGCCCTTTCTCTCTGATACGACTTTTTAGGCCCTTGGGAAGCTAGATATGGACCCAGGTTTGGTATGGGTATGTAGGCTCAAAATGAATCAGCGACCCTCGAGACGGGCATGGCTCTCCACACTCGTGGACGAGGTTTGATGGCTCTCACTTTGCCCTATATCTGCTCTAGGATCTAGAGGCGGCATGGGCTCTCTTTCCTATTAGTGTTTCATACCTCTCGCCCTGGGATGTGGCTCTTTTGACTATGCGTTTCCCATGATAAAGTTGTGGAGCCTCAAAGTAAGGCTTCTTTGTGAATGTGTGGGGAGCTAGGGTCTTTCTCTTGGATAGGTGGTCTCTCTATACACTGAGCTTCAAGTTCTGGTGTGTCGAGGGTAGGCGTATCTTGTCTCATGCAAGGACGATCTTTGGTCGTCTCATTGGTGTTGTCAAAGATTAGCACCATTTGGCTCCAAGCTGTATTGACCGATGGGTCTGACCTTATGAGCGAGGGAGCTTCAAGATAATTTATATCATCAAAGAGAGGGTTGTTTCACACCAATTTTCCTTAACATAGGTGTATAAATGTGTGTGAATTATTGTGTAGGACCCCCCTGTGCTGAACATGGGGGTCCTACATGTGTGGAATTACTGTGTAGGATCCCTTGTATTTGGGAAATAGTATGGCCATACGCTTTAAGATGGTATGGGCATACACTTTGTTGAAGACATAGGCATATGCTTCTCAAAAAGAAGATGAACCAAGCGTACGCTTCTTGGAAGACATGGACGTCGCTTCAGGAAGGAGTGAACAAACTCTTTTGAATGATGAAGGTACGGGCATGGCAAAAATGACATGGGCATGGCAAGGTTGCCACGGGTGTATGCTTTAGAAAGGAGAGATGGTACAGGTGTGGAAAAAATAACACGGACGTACACTTGTTGTAGCCATGGAAAAATAAAATGACACGGGCATGGTGAAACTGACACGCGCATGGCAAGTTGAAGGAAACAAGTATATGCTTTGGAAAGGAACAATTGTGCGCTTTGAATGGTATGGGTGTATGCTGTAAATGGTGCGAGCATTCACTTAGAAATTTTCATAGATTTGAATTATGCACGTCTGACTGCCACCTACAAATATTCTGTGACAGTGCAGATGTACCCCTTGTTTAAATGCAATTTATGCTTACTCAATGCAATTATTCCTTTTTTAACGCACAGTGCTAAATTAATGGCTAGAGATCTCACAAGATTTTCCCAGGAGGAATGGACGGGCGTGGCAAGTTTGCCATGGTCCCTATGAAGAATGAAATGGGCGTTCACTTCTGAGAGTTCATCCAGAATGGGATTTTTACCTACGTTCCTACTCTGAATTTTATTGATTTAGACATTCCCAAAATATTTTTTGAACTTTTGTTTTTATGGGGAGCTAGAGCTAGTCTCTAGCTACCTATTGATACCTAGAATGCATAAATAAACCTAATAAATTAAGAATAATTTGATGATTAAGCTATTGTGAAAACTCAACAAAAGATGAACAAAAAATAAAAATTGTATGAATGTCAAGAGCAAAAATTAAACACTTACTTGTGTCTCTCACACTTGTTGGTGAAGACGTCAATGCTCCAATGCTCTCGTTGACCTCCATAGCTCAATTGAACACAATCAATCAAACAAACAACAAACTAAAATAACATGAAACCAATCAGTGGATTTGTACTCCTATTGGAAAAAATGAACATGAAATATGTGGATGAACCCTAAGCTAAGTGCTATCTCCGGTAGTGGTGCCAAAGATGTTAATCTAAATATACAACCTTGCACACAAGAGAGGGGAAGAAGAAGAGAAACACCCATGCAAGGGTCGAGTCAGAGATGTGCATTTAGCCAACCCTAATGAGGGTTAACTCCCCTTTGTGAGGCCGCTAGGGGCTCACTCCACCACCACTTGTGTCACCCAAGTGGAGATTCACAAGCTAGGTGAGGAGCAAAGAAGAAGGGAGCTATGGAAAGCTCAACCTTCACTCCAAGGGATCTTGGTAGAGAGACAATAGAGGGGAGAGGAGAAGAGAAGCTAGATCATTACCATCCCTAACATGCACACACAACAACAATCAAGCATGTAAACATTTACAACACAAGCAAGCATCCACAAGCTCAAGAGAGTGAGAGAGAGAGAGAGAGAGAGAGAGAGCAAAACTTAATTGAGACTAATGGGATTGTCCCTTTTCATATTCCATAAAATGTCTTATATACAAAAGCTCTCATTTTACAATGGCTGGTCGCCCATTTACAATTGGGGGCCCAAAACTAGCTTCCTAGCTCTATGTACATCGCATTCCTATGACTGGCATTACACAAGCCGTAAGCTCAGTCATCCCATATCTCTTTTATCATTCAGCGCTTTGCGTAGTTACAAAAAAATAAGTTACAAGAAAGCATGGGCCACAATTTAAAAATAATGTTAATAACTAGAGTGGTTAACAACTAATATTAACTCAAAGAGGAATATAACCATTAGTGAGAATGGCAATAATAAAGTAATTTTATAAAATTATAACATGCACCTTTTCATGTCATGTGTGTGAGATACAATTTTTTGGAAATAGGTGTGCCTCATCTTGAGAAAAATGTTAGATGAAAATTCACAATAGCCAGTTCAGGGATTCTCTTTAAAGGAATTGAGCCGATTGTAGATAATGCAATAGTAGTGTAATATTTTCAAAAAGTATGGCTATTCTCTTGAATTTTTTGGTTTCACCAAGAGTGAAGCAAAAGGAAGTGTGTATATTTCTCAAGAATAACACTATTGCAAGGGCTTCTTAGTAGCAATCGCTAACTTAAGCTAGAGTTTATGAGTCGAGCTCCACGCCTAATGTGATATAAATTCTTTCTTACTATTAATAAAAAACCTCTTTTCTCTTAAGAAAAAATGTGTATGGTTTTTTTGGCCAAAGATGGGTAATGAAGGAATTTGTGTTCAAGGTTTGATTTTGAACATGAAGGAATTTATATTCAAGCAAGCTCTTGAGTCTTTGCTTGAGAGCCACCAGGCTATACCAACTTATCCCAACTCACTAACGCACCTTGGAAATGTGTATGGTTACCAAAAAAAAAAAAAATCCGAATCAAAGGCCAGAAGCATGTAGATGATCACCACCAGTGCTCACATAACCCGGTTTGTAGTGTAATTTTTCTAGCCGAAATTTAGAAATCTTGGTTGGAGTTTGATATTGTATTTAATTTTAAGGGTATAAATTTGTACATTTTAGTTCTTAATCCCCTCAATGTAGTTTTTCCGATCGAAATTTAGAAATCCTGGTTGGAATTTGATATTGTCTTTAATTTAGGGGTTGAAATTTATACATTTTAGTTATAAATCCCCTCAATTGTACAATTTCTAGTCATTTGCAAGACTATGCCCCATCAATTGCATGATTTTTAATGATTAAATTAAATTCTAAATCCCAATTAAGCCTAAGCGTAGCCTTTAATTTTTGAAGGGTTAAAAAAGCTATTTTTTTCGAGCACTTGATCACCACCTTTGAAAACAAATCTCCCAAATTGAACGTGATGACATTTATGTGGTCTTACTGCTTTTCCCAAACTTATCGAACTCAAAGCTGGTGTGACACGTTTACGTACTTGAGAACGATGGTGGGAGCGTGGAGTGTGCATGGGAAGAGGGGACGTGTATGAGAGTCTCGTGCTCTCGCAAAGACAACATCTGCGCATTTATGGCCCCCCTCCCCCCCAAAAAAAAAAGCAGAAAAGCAAAAAAACCCACCAAAAAAACACGCTTGCCTATTTAGTCCAAATTGCTTCTTATTCTGAGCATTCTTTCATCATCGCCATGGATCCTGACTCCTTCTTGAACCTCCTTTCTACTGATTTTGATGAGTTTGATGACTGGTACAGTGCAGGCGCACAATCTAGTGATCCTTCTCTCTCTACCCACAACGTTTGTGAAAGGAATATTGGTACTAAACCGCCAGCTATGGATTTTGAGCCCCTAGAGAAATCTGTGACCAGTAGTATCGGCACTCCCTTCACATCTGTGCTCAAGATTTCCGACATAGCCTGCGCCCTTGGGAAGTTCTCAAAGCCTTCTCTATGCTCGGAGTCTTTAAACTCGACTGCTGCGGCCGGTCGTGAGCTGGACGTGCCCATGGCCGGTAGCCTCAGTAAGAAGCCGCCCACCGGCAATGGCCATGCCCATGCCCATAGCCAGATTATCAGTGAGAAACGCAATCTTTTGCAGGTGGTGGTGGATAATAATGAGATCAGTGAAGATGTTAAGCCTGAATTACCTACAGCTTCTAATTCCTTTCGTCTATGTTTTCCATTTCCCTGCACGCAAAGCTGTAGCCCTGCGAAAAGGCCCAAGATCTCTCAAAGCTCTAAGTTCGGATTAGACATTAACACTGCTTTGAGGGCTGATATTCTTGATGTGGGTAGAAAACCTGCCAACAGAGAAGGCCTGTCCCAGCGAGAAGCCCACATTCAATCTGAGAGGCTCAGAAGGAAGAGTATGTCAGATAACTTCACTATATTGCAGTCTTTGGTGCCTAGACTCAAGCTTAAAGTAAGTTAAACGAGCCAATTAAGTTATAATCTACTTGAACTTATTATAGCAGTAAGTTAATCTGGTTTAATCAGCTTCTCTTGGCCTTATAATAATCAGCAGATGTCAGTAAGTTAACCCAGCTTAATTTATATCAGCTCTCTAAGTGTTCTAAAATTTATTTTAGCCGTGTGTTAATCTACTTTAATAAGCTTCTTGTAGCCTAATCACATGAAAAAAGGTAAGTTAATCTACTCTAATTAATCTGACGATAGTACAGTCAACCTTCTCGTTGGCAATGAACATGGGTCGTACACTTTGATATTATAATGTCATACTCTCGCCTGGGTGTGTGTTCATATTCGCGGTTTGATGTAATCATATCCTTAGTAATGATTTGATACCTAATCTACAATAGGATTTTGTTAATAATGAGGGACTGTTATTCGTGTTTGAGCTTAATCAAGAGTAATTATCATAAATCATCATATGATGATCATGATTGTTGAGGCTGGAAGTGTCAGGACGGAATTCAAAATGCTTAATGAGCTTAATCGTAAATAATTAATCATATGTCGAGAGATTGAGCTTGCAGATCATGAATGATCATATACTGACTGAGATTAAGGATGAGGGGAAGTATAACTGTTTGAGCTTAATCATGACCGACGACATGCTGTTTTCTGAGCTTAATGAAGATGAGGGGCAGTATTCATGTTTGAGCCTAATCATCTAACATGGTGATTTATGGATGTGTTAAGGTTGAGAATGAGGGACTGTGGTGTGAATATTAATGATTGTTCAGAGTGCCAATGGGATGAGAAATATATGATGTAATCAAAGTGTGTGCTTATTGATGAAAGGTATTAATTGCATGCCTTGCTGCAATGCATGGATTAGTGTGTCACAAAAATGAGATAATGTATGCAGTTAATTTATTTACGTGAATGTGATAGTTGTTTGCTGAAGGCAGTACACAAGCTTATTAATTGAGAATATGGTGATTAGTGAGTGGGTGAGATGATCAACGTGAGATTAATTGATAATATGGTGATTAATGAGTGGGTGAACTGAACTACGTATTGAGATTATGGATGTGCAGCATACAGACCGGATCACGATCTTGACAGAGGTAGTCGCCTACATTGAATCTCTGCAAGGAACGTTGAAAGAGTTGGAACAGAAGAAGGTTGATTTGCTCACGATATTGGGCTTGTCGGAAGAGGATTATTATTACACGAGCCTGCAAGCTGAACACATGCAGAGGGGCTTCATGAGTTTATCCGATCGAAGGGCGAGGAGAAAGCCCTACAGTAGTATTGATAAAATCCAATTATTGGATTGCCATGCAGAGGTTACTGTTCGCATTTCTGGAGTTGACGTCTTTGTCAGTCTTAATTATGCTCCTAAGCAGAAAGGTGTTTGGTCTAAGGTCTTGCTTTTGCTCCAACGACACGGCATTGAAGTTGTCAATGCCACATTGGCCGCCACCAGTGGCGATAACAATTTCCATTGCATCCGTGGCAAGGTAATTAGTCATTAACCCTCCCTTAATTATGCCATTGTACTCAGTTACCTTAAGCCATGGTTTCGTATAACCTCACTCAAGTGTGCTGATATCCTATGCATGTAGCTAATCCATGGATTGATTGCTAACCCAACCCGTCGATTAATTGTTTACTTCACGTGTGCTTTAGTTTTTCACTGGAATCATGTGCTAATGAATGCAATCAACGTCTAACTCGTTGCTTAAATGCATGGATTAGTGCCTCACTTAACTGTGTTGATGCATGCAAATAGCTTATCCATACGTGACTTCTTAACTTTAATTGCATGGACTAATGTCACGTTTGAATGTGCTAATGTATGAAACTAGCTTAATCCGCAGGTTAATTTCTTAATCCATAAGTTATTCTAATAATTTCCACGATTATCACATCAGTGAAAGCTGTTCACATGCCTTTCGATTGTCAAGCAGGTTGAAAACATCTCCGAGGTTGGATGCGTGGATCTGCAGGAGAAGCTGGAGGAGCTAATTGCCAAGGAATTGAGCAGGAGACCCAGATCATGATATCTAGATTGGTTTAGTAATCGAGCTAATGATATCTAGACTGGTTTATTGATTAACCCAATCGAATGGTTATATATGGTATTTGCTATTGTATAGTTACCTTATCTCATGTAGCATCCTTACATTTCATGTCGTCAAAACATGTGATCTTCTGTCAAAAAAATGGAGCTATTACTCTAAGCATGGGTTTTTGTGAGGCGTGGAATTTTTGGGATTTCTATCCAGCCTCACATGGTGCTTTGGAGGTATGCTTGGACGCCCCGAATTCTTTGCATCTATATGGGAGTACCTTGAGGTGGAGTAATGTGGCCTATAGCCCGACCTCTCCTACCTTCGTTTAGATTACAAGACAGCTTGTAGGCAAGGGATCCCGTGCCTCGGATACCCGCAAGTCATTTTCTCTCATCATTCTTGTGATCCCATTGTAATCTCCTCGCATGTTGGCATTTTATCAATACAAGTTTTGGGTTGGAAGCCCTCATTTGGGTGACACCGTTTTCCATTGCCGTTCGTACGTTTTTGGTCATAACTCCTTCTCGATTTCGAAGTTCTAGTACTCAAAATGACCGGCTCGTCGTCCTCTTTGAGACGAACTGTAGGTCTTGGTGTGCACCATTTAGCAAGTACTCTCTGTTTTCACTTTTGTACTAAATTTTCTAGTCCCAAGCGGGAACTCGCGCCCAGAACGTGACCCGAGATCACCGCTCCGTGACACGTGGTATCAGAGTACGAAACGCCGCGTCGCAGTGAGTTTGATCAAGACCACGGAAGGTGGCTACTTGGACGCGGAGGAAGCCACCAGAATTGAGGAGGAAGCAAGGCAAGAAAGAGAGGCAGAGCTTGACGCGCCGAAGTAACAGCTTGGATTCGACGTGAAAGGCACAACAGAAGTCTCGAGTCAAGAGCAATAGATACTCGACAACACCAAATGGATGACCCAAGGGATCCAGGGCGACTTGGCAAGATCACCAAGATGACAGACTGAACCGGCTAATAGAAGGCATATTGGCCTCCTTAGTCGAGCAACTACACAAGAAGGATGGCAGTCGACCTTCGTCGCCAAGACAGATGAGGTCGAGGTCCCCTCCCAACGTCAACACAGAAGATGGAATGACAAGACTCAGAGTCATCACATGAGGGATACGGGAAGTACAAACCGTTATCCCCAGAGAAGTATACTAGGCAAAGAGATTCATTTGTGGTGGTGACAAGGTGGATCCGTGAGACAGAGGATTATCTCACCATGAACAAAGTGTCTCATGAACACTCGATCCGTGTGGCGTCGCGACTGCTATCAGTGGATGCATACACATGGTTTCTGGCAGGTGAGGCAAAAAGGCCATGGACAAGGTGGGATGATTTTACCAAGGACATGGCCGAGTATTTTGTACCACGGAATGAAGTCTTCAGGGTATGTGATGAATGGCGTAACCTCAAACACACAAATGGAAAACTGCGAGATTATATCAACAAATATAGGCAACTTATGCTGCAAATTATGGATATGCATTCTATAGATAGATTACACGGGTTCCTACTCGGATTGTGTGACTGGACCCGCGCAGAGAGATTGAGAAGCAGGAGCCTGAAAATTATGAGGCGGCACTCACAATGGCGGAACGGCTATCCCCGACACTAAGAGCAGAAAGTGGCAAAGTAAAAACAATGCAACAGGAATAGGGGGATGGAATGGTGCCAAACCTCAAAAAAAGAATGATAACTCCTCCAATGAAACCCGAGAAGAAAATTCTGGGACAAGTACAAGGGGGGCAAGGTTGAGTGGATCTTGCATACCCCGAACCTATGGGAGCAATACCCCAATCAACCAATAAAAGGGGATTTTTCAATATTGCAAGAAGGCGTCCTCTTCCTCCCCGACATGCCTGTGCAAAAGTTGCGCGGGCAAACATTATGACAGTGAATGCCCTCGCGTCGACCTGCACAAAGCCGAGTTACCACCGTTCAGGCCGCCCAAGGGCAAGGAGATAATTATGAACAGGTGGATCGACTGAGGATCACCGAGATTGAGGATACAAAGACCTCGTCTTGACGAGGCAATAGCCCACCAAGGGTAGGTGCCATGCAGGCAATACGGAAATGCATGGCAGCACAGTGATCGACAGTGCAAAATGTGTATTTCGAGGCTCATGTGAATGGCCTAAAGCAAAACATCATGTTGGATATGGGAGCCACCCATAATTTCATCACCCCAAAATGCGCTAAGAAGCTGGGAGTGAAGGTGTGCGACTCCAGTAAACTCTCAGTGTCGCTTGCACAAGGACAGGATGACAATGTAAAGATGGCATACAATGTGCAGGTGCAGGCACGCGCATGGAAAGCGCGATTGGATTTCATAGTTGTGCCCATGGATACTTTCAAAGTGATTGTTAGGCTCACTTGGGTCGACAAATATCTCATCGCCTTTATAGGAAAGGTGTAAATAACATGATACTGGATATGCAGGGTACAGGAGTCAGTGTGCCATGCATCCGTCCTCACTCAGGGGATAAAACAGTCAACAAGGACATTGGAAGCAAAATCCAAGACACCCCAATGTATGCAGTAGGGTCGAGTAAGGCTCGAATAGTAACAGATTGCCGTGGAAAGATGCCGGAATGGTGCAGTGCCAAGCACGCAGAGAGGGCAACTAAGGAGGGCTGCCAAATACATTTATGCATAATTAAGGTCAAGAATGCACATCAGACGAAGTGCAAAATTGGTGAAGCAGAAATACACGAAGTGTTACATGAGTTCCAAGATGTCTTGCCCAAAAAATTGCCAACTGGGTTACCGCCAAAAGGATAAGTGGATCACAAAATCGAACTCTTGCTAGGGCATAGTCCTCCAGCTAAAGCTCCATATAGGATGGATGCTACAAAGCTCAAGGAGCTCAAGGTACAGTTGAACGAACTGGCTGAAAATGGAATGGTCCGCTCCAGCAAGTCGCCGTATGGTGCACATGTGTTGTTTGTCACAAAGAAGGACGTGTTAGCTAGGTTATGCACCGATTACAGAGACCTCAATAAAATCACCATCAAGAACCGCTACCCCATACCAGTAATGAAGGAACTCTTAGAACAATAGGCGGGAGCGAAGTACTTCAGTCGAATCGACTTACGATCCGGATATTATAAGATACGAATCATCGAAGACGACATTGAGAAAACGGCGTTTCGCACAAGGTATGGAAGCTACAAATGGTTGGTGTTGCCATTTGGGCTAACCAACGCCCCGGCCATCTTTTGCACGATGATGAATGATATTTAAAGATTATCTAGATAAGTTTTTGATCATATATATAGATGATCTGCTCATATATAGCGAAGACTTTGAGTGAGCATAAAGAACACTTAAGAAAGGTCTTCCAAATGTTACGGCATCACAAATTGTATGCCAAGCCAGAGAAATGTGAATTTGAAGTCACTGAAGTGGAGTTTCTAGGCTTTGTGGTCAATCAAAAAAGGGTACAAGTAGACCCCAAGAAGATCGAGGTAGTGGTGAAATGGAATGCACCCAAAACTGTGCGTGAAGTTTGCGAGTTTGTAGGTTTCACACAATTCTGTCGAAAGTTTATCAAAGATTTTAGCAAAATCGCCACCCCACTCATTGATATAACTAAAGGCATCAAGCCTTTTAAGTGGACAGATATAGAAAAGAGCACTTTCGAAAAGATGAAAGTCGCAATGTGCAGTACCCCGATGCTTAAGCTCCCAGAGTTCAACAAGGAGTTTGAGATCCACACGGACGCATCGGACGGGGCCCTTGGAGGAGTTTTATTACAAGACGAGCACCCTGTCACATATGAGTCTCGCAAGTTCAGCGATGTAAAATGCCGATAGACCACACGGGAAAAGGAAATGCAAGCAGTGGTTCATTGCCTTAGGAAGTGGCGTCATTATGTGGTGCAAGACAAGCACACGAAAGTTCTTATAGATAACATATCTCTCAAGGACTTTCAGACGCAACCCAAGTTGTCACCAAAACAAGGCAGATGGCAGGATTTCATTGCAAAATTTGACATAGATATTATTCACAAGACGGGGAAACATAACTTGATGCCAGATGCTCTAAGCCGTAAGCTGTAGTTGAATGCAGTGAGTGTTGCAAATGGGGCGGTGTTTGACAAGATCAGAGATGCTCAGAAGTTAGATGCAGCAGTCATTCGCATGGCCACAGAGTTGCACAGTGGTACTTCAACCGTGGGTTTATTTGAATTCAAAGATGGAATATTCTACGTCCACCAAAAGGTGTATGTGTCCAATGACCCGGACCTCAAAGCCATGCTACTTTGGGAAACCCACGACTGTAAGCTGGTCGGGCATGGTGGGCAAAATTGCTCGCTCGAGCAACTTTGACGTCATTTCTTCTAGCCACGCATAACTGAGGATGTCATCGAATATGTTCGTACATGCCCAACTTATCAACTCGTGAAGGCACAGCGAGTCAAATCGACTAGTTTATTGCAAACCATGCCCATCCCGTCAAGGCCGTGGGACATTGTCAGTATGGACTTTATTGTGGATCTCTAGGAGTCCCATGGATACAACACCATATTTGTGGTAGAGGATATTTTAGTCAAGTGTTCAAATACCATGGACTGCCAATGGCTATTGTGTCAGACTGGGACAACAGATTCATAAACAACATGTGGAGAGAACTGTTCAAGTTAATAGACACACAATTGTGCATGTCTTCAGCATATCACCCACATACAAATGGTTAAACGGAGCAAATCAATCAAGGCATAGAAGACTACATTTGCAATTACGTTCATGCCGATCAGAAGGATTGGGCGAACTACCTAGAAATTTTAGAATTCCATTTTAACAACTCCGTGCATAGTGCTACCCGGGTACACTCCGTTTGAGCTGGCCACCGGTAAAGAGGTCAATACACCTCTTGCCATTGCCACTCACAAGAGATGTGCATGCCGAAGATGCAGATACAGAGGAATTTTTATAGAAATGGCAGAAGAGAATGCGGGTTGCACAGCAGAATCTAGAACAAAGCAAAGTCATATATGTCAAACATGCCAACAAGAAGAGACGTGATGACGAATTTCATGAGGCCCGAGACTTGGTCCTGGTTAGTGCCCAAAACATTGCACTACCTGCCAACCTCACACCGAAATTCAACCATCGCTTCTATGGCCCATACAAAGTGCTCAAATCTTATAATGGAGTCACCTACAAAATAGAGGTGCCCGCAACAGTACACATACATAATGCATTTCATATAAGCATACTCAAGAGGTTTGTTGCCCTCGATACCAGGTTTGGTCGCCATGTATCAATGCTTGCAGATGGTGCAACACCCACCGTTACGCCTTTTGAACCAGAACTGATATTGAAATCACGGTTCTGGCGAGGAACGCCAGAATTCTATGTGAAATGGAAACATCGCCCCATGACAGATTGCACATGGGTGCCACAAGGAAAAATGATTCAAATGGCACGTCCATTGGTTCTGCAGTTTTACAACATAGTGCCCGTTGAGGATGATGTACATCCAGAATAATGGCTTGAAAGGGACTTCAAGCTCTTCAAAAGGGGGGTGTATGTGAGGCGTGGGATTTTTGGGATTTCTATCCAGCCTCTTGATAGTCGGCCTATGAGGTGATCTGGATTGGCCTATTGGTTGGCAATATAAGCTTTTCCTTGGCCATAAAATCTAGCAGAAAAAACCCACCAAAAAATCAAGAGATTTGGATAGGTCAAAAACCCACCGAAAATAGGAATTAAAAAATGAACTTCTAGCATGCACAACAAAGAAGAAAATTTTTGAGTTCAATGCTTCCATTTAGATGCACACAATGTATCTCATTGAAATCCAATTGAACTTTGTGAGATTTGTTGTTTTGAAAAATGATGGAACATATGTAGATGATCCGTTGTTCAATATAGGATTAAATTCGGTAGGTGCCACACTTGGACTTCATTCATTTTGGGAGGTGGCCGATATTAAATTTGTGCATTAAGGGATGTTCTTTTTCCTAAAAAAATTGGTAGTTGGCGGTGACTGCTGGCCTCGAGTGTCAGTGAGGGAATATTCTATTGTGTTTATTTTATCCATTTATGAATGAATGCACAACGTTATTATCTTGAACATGAAACCATTGTGGAAGTATGTTGTTTGTCGAAAATGAGCCTTGCATCTAGAAGCAATATCGACAACAAATCCTCTAGATATCCACTCCGTCATCTCTGCTCTCCCAGTCTTTAAGTGTGTGTGAAATGGAGGGAGAATCTCAGCTTCTTTCAGGATGACGTAAAAAGCGTAAATCTATTGTGCATGTCGAAAATCGTGGAGCCATAAGTGAGGAGAGACCCACAACCTCAACTCCAGCTTGGAGGGGTCTTTTTGAAGACCCTGGAAATGTCATTTTAGAAGGAGATGAAGAAGAGGCCAATCATGCCAAGACTACCTATGTTGCAGGTCATGGAATGGGACCTCTAGAGAAATGAGTGGAAGGAGATGATGTCAGCCTTTATGAGGATGATAACGGCCATGGGACGACTCATGGAGGAGAATGAAGGGCATGATTTGGAGGATGCCATGCAGACAGAGGAGGGTCTTGAGAAGAAAGGGAAGGCATAGATGAGACACAAAGTAGCCAAAGCGAGGGCACAGGCACAAAGGACACCTCCAAACAGGTCAGAAAAATAGAGATTTTTGGGAAGATGATGAGAACTAGAAGCCACAAGGATGGACCATTATTGTGTTAAGGATATGAATGTTCTATATGTTCTGAATGAATTGTTCTCTAAAAATGAGTTTTGTATGTTCTTCTTGTAGAAGGGATCTTTATCCTAGGATTCTGTGTGGGTTGACCAGACTATAAGGAACCCCAGAATCAATTGGATCTTAAGGTGAAAGAGTTTATCCCCCAACTGCAAGATGAGGACATCTCGTGTTTTTTAAGTGGGGTAGGATGTAAGATTCCTCCCTCTAGCTTTTGAGGTTTAAAGGTGTAAGAACCTCCCCTTTTGTTCTTGAAATTATTCCCCTCTTTGAAATAGAAGAAAGATCTTGTTTTACCCTGTTTTGGTCTAGAGATAGATAATCCAAAATTGAGATACCTTTGGATATAAAAATCCTCCTAGTGTATAAAATGGATTCCCTTGAAACAGAAGTTCAAAATGAACTTTCCAAGGTAAATTAGGAAGTAATTGAAAATGTGTATAAGGGACCTTAGCCTAAAGCTATACATTTTAAGAGTTTTTTGGATTATGGTCGAATTAAGGTTCTAATGGGCCAATTGGATTGATCCAAGTGTTGGAATGAGATAAATCCAAAAGAATAAAAGCAAATATCTAAAAATGAGTAAATGCTCACATAAGATGAAGAGTTGACTGAGTACAAGGTTTATTAGTTAAAAATTATGAGATATTATAAAAAAATGATATATTTTGAAATAATGATGCATTTTTGACACCTTGGTAAGGAAAGGAGGACTCTTGAGGTAGGCACCTCTTTCACATGTGTGGAAGGGTTTTTAATTCAAAAAAGTTGTGATATTTTTATCTCTCCTCTCTCTTGGATCAAACCAAATGAAAAAGGGAGCCAAACTGGTCTAAATCTTGTCCAAATTGAGTCAAACTGAACTTGGAAAATTCTAGAACCCAGTTGGACTTCGTTAGTGGCCTACCTCAACTATAAATAGACCCTCAATCATTTGGAAAAAATATTGAAGCTATACCATGCCAGTATTATATTAAAATAATCATATTTTTTTGTTATCTCTTAAATTTTCCTTTCTTGAGAGCTTGAAGCTTTCTCTCTCTACAACACTTCTTGGAGTTGCTCTTCTCCTCTTGGTGGACCAAATAATTATTCAGGGGCTTCACTGCAATTAGAGAATCAAGTTAAACTTGGAGGTAAAATCAAATTTTATGGTTTTTTTCAATTTATCTCAATGACTTTCCTCTTCTCAACCCCTCTTAAGCTTTAGAAGATTTCTAAATAATTGTTTTAATTCAAATCAAACTTTCCCTAGGTTTCTTAATGTTTAATTAACATTAAGTTAACCTTTATGTTTAAATTATAATGCTTTCTTAAGTAAATCTCTCTCTCTAAAAGAATAGCCATCTTTATGGCTAAATCCCTTGAAAAAGAATGCTTCTCATTGATAGTCTCTTAATTCAAAGCTAAACTCTAGGCTTGATAAGCTAGAGATTAAGAAAATGGTATTTTTATGATTTTGTGTTAAAAAAATAATGGTTATTTCTTTTAGATTATTTATAAGTAGTTAAAAACTACTTTGATTGATTCTAAATAAGAAATAGATTATCCTATCGATTTGGAAAAAGAAAAATAATGGAATTAGCTTAATCTAGTGGAATATTCATAATTAATTTATGATTATGGTTAAAATTATGATTTAAATTCGTAGTTTGATTTTATGCATAAAAGAGGAACTACTATCATATTTTCATATTACAAGCTTTTATTCTTTAGAAAAAAATTGAGAATTATCAGTAATAGCAACGAAGCTATGACAAAAGTTTCAAAAAATAATACATATCTTATTTTTATGCATAATGATAAAAGAAAACTTCCTACCATATTCTAGGATTGGACATCCTATGCAAAAAGAATGATTTTCATCATATTCATGAGAATTTTTTTTTTTCTAATTATGCATAATTAATTGATTATGAGAAAAGAGTAAATTTTGGTAAATTTATTTTTATGCAAAAAGAGAAATTTCCATGATAATTGAGATCCAAGTAATTAAATGGTAAAAGAGGAATTCTTGGCATAATTCAAATTATGAGTATTTATCAAAAGTGAAATTTTGAGCATTATTAATTTTATTGGAAAATATGTGTACAATTGATTTTTCTAAATCCCATGAATCTTTTACTCAAAAGAAGAATATTGAATAGATTTCATTTGAGAAATTTGAGAAAGAATATGAAAATATCCATGGAGAAAAAGTACCTTTAACTAGGCCAATCAATTGGCAGAAACTTAGAGAAGTCCCATCGATATATCGAAAGTAGAAAATAGTAGTAAAAGTGGATGTGACAAGATGTGATGTAGAGCCAAATGAATGTGACGGGATGTTAATGAATGCAATGTGAGTAGATGAGATGTGAATGTGATAAGAGGAGATGTAAACATGATGCGATAAGATAAAAATGTGATGTGATAAGATGTGAATGTGATATGATAAGAAATGAATGTGATGTGAGAATCAAGCTAAACTTGGAGGTAAAATCAAATTTTATGGTTTTTTTCAATTTATCTCAATGACTTTCTTCTTCTCAACCCCTCTCAAGCTTGAAAAGATTTCTAAATAATTGTTTTAATTCAAATCAAACTTTCCCTAGGTTTCTTAATGTTTAATTAACATTAAGTTAACCTTTATGCTTAAATTATAATGCTTTCTTTAAGTAAATCTCTCTCTCTAAAAGAATAGCCATCTTTATGGCTAAATCCCTTGAAAAAGGATGCTTCTCAATGATAGTCTCTTAATTCAAAGTTAAACTCTAGGCTTGATAAGCTAGAGATTAAGAAAATGGTATTTTTATGATTTTGTGTTAACAAAATAATGGTTATTTCTTTTAGATTATTTATAAGTAGTTAAAAACTACTTTGATTGATTCTAATTGAGAAATAGATTATCCTATCAATTTGAAAAAAGAGAAATAATGGAATTAGCTTAATCTATTAGGATAATCATAATTAATTTATGATTATGATTTAAATTCATAGTTTGATTTTATACATAAAAGAGGAACTACTATCATATTTTCATTACAAGCTTTTATTCTTTAGAAAAAAACTGAGAATTTTCAGCGAAGCTATGGTAAAAGTTTCAAAAAATAATACATATCTTATTTTTATGCATAATAATAAAAGAGGACTTCCTACCATATTCTAGGATTGGACATCCTATGCAAAAAGAATGATTTTCATCATATTCATGAGAAATAGTTTTTTTTCTAATTATGCATAATTAATTGATTATTAGAAAGGAGTAAATTTTGGTAAATTTATGTTTATGCAAAAAGAGAAGTTTCCATGATAATTGAGATCCAAGTAATTAAATGGTAAAAGAGGAATTTTTGGTATATTTCAAATTATGAGTATTTATCAAAAGTGAAATTTTGAGCATTATTAATTTTATTGGAAAATATGGGTACAATTGATTTTTCTAGATCCCATGAATCTTTTACTCATCAGAAGAAGAATATTGAATATATTTCACTTGAGAAATTTGAGAAAGAATATGAAAATATCCATGGAGAAAAAGTACCTTTAACTAGGCCAATCAATTGGCAGAAACTTAGAGAAGTCCCATCGATATATCGAAAGTAGAAAACACTAGTAAAAGTAGATGTGACAAGATGTGATGTACAGCCAAATGAATGTGACAAGATGTTAATGGATGCAATGTGACTAGATGAGATGTGAATGTGATAAGAGGAGATGTAAACATGATGCGATAAGATTTAATTGTGACGTGATAAGATGTGAATGTGATATGATAAGATATGAATGTGATGGGAGAATCAAGCTAAACTTGGAGGTAAAATCAAATTTTATGGTTTTTTCCCATTTATCTCAATGACTTTCTTCTTCTCAACCCCTCTCAAGCTTGAGAAGATTTCTAAATAATTGTTTTAATTCAAATCAAACTTTCCCTAGGCTTCTTAATGTTTAATTAACATTAAGTTAACCTTTATGCTTAAATTATAATGCTTTCTTTAAGTAAATCTCTCTCTCTAAAAGAATAGCCATCTTTATGGCTAAATCCCTTGAAAAAGGATGCTTCTCAATGATAGTCTCTTAATTCAAAGCTAAACTCTAGGCTTGATAAGCTAGAGATTAACAATGGTATTTTTATGATTTTGTGTTAACAAAATAATTGTTATTTCTTTTAGATTATTTATAAATAGTTAAAAACTACTTTGATTGATTCTAAATGAGAAATAGATTATCCTATCAATTTGGGAAAAGAGAAATAATGGAATTAGCTTAATGTATTGGGATAATCATAATTAATTCATGATTATAGTTAAAATTATGATTTAAATTCATAGTTTGATGTTGTGCATAAAAGAGGAACTACTATCAAATTTTCATTACAAGCTTTTATTGTTTAGAAAAAAATTGAGAATTATCAGTAATAGAAGCGAAGCTATGGCAAAAAATTTAAAAAATAATACATATCTTATTTTTATGCATAATGATGAAACAAGACTTCCTACCATATTCTAGGATTGGACATCCTATGCAAAAAGAATGATTTTCATCATATTCATGAGAACTAATTTTTTTTCTAATTATGCATAATTAATTGATTATGAGAAAAGAGTAAATTTTGGTAAATTTATTTTTATGCAAAAAGAGAAATTCCCATGATAATTGAGATCCAAGTAATTAAATGGTAAAAGAGGAATTTTTGGCACAATTCAAATTATGAGTATTTATCAAAAGTGAAATTTTGAGCATTATTAATTTTATTGGGAAATATGGGTACAATTGATTTTTCTAAATCCCATGAATCTTTTACTCAAAAGAAGAATATTGAATATATTTCACTTGAGAAATTCGAGAAAGAATATGAAAATATCCATGGAGAAAAAGTACCTTTGACTAGGCCAATCAATTGTGGTAGAAACTTAGAGAAGTCCCATCGATATATCGAAAGTAGAAAATAGTAGTAAAAGTGGATGTGACAAGATGTGATGTAGAGCCAAATGAATGTGACGGGATGTTAATGGATGCAATGTGAGTAGATGAGATGTGAATGTGAGAAGAGGAGATGTAAACATGATGCGATAAGATGTAAATGTGATGTGATAAGATGTGAATGTGATATGATAAGATATGAATGTGATGTGAGAATCAAGCTAAACTTTGAGGTAAAATCAAATTTTATGGTTTTTTCCAATTTATCTCAATGACTTTCTTCTTCTCAACCCCTCTCAAGCTTGAGAAGATTTCTAAATAATTGTTTTAAATCAAATCAAACTTTCCCTAGGTTTCTTAATGTTAAGTTAATCTTTATGCTTAAATTATATTGCTTTCTTTAAGTAAATCTCTCTCTCTAAAAGAATAGCCATCTTTATGGCTAAATCCCTTGAAAAAGGATGCTCTTCAATGGTAGTCTCTTAATTCAAAGCTAAACTCTAGGCTTGATAAGCTAGAGATTAAGAAAATGGTATTTTTATGATTTTGTGTTAACAAAATAATGGTTATTTCTTTTAGATTATTTATAAGTAGTTAAAAAAGATTATTTTATGCATAAAAGAGGAACTACTATTATAATTTCATTACAAGCTTTTATTCTTTAGAAAAAATTTGAGAATTATCAGTAATAGCAGCGAAGTTATGGCAAAAGTTTCAAAAAATAATCCATATCTTATTTTTATGCATAATGATAAAAGAGGACTTCCTACCATATTCTAGAATTGAACATCCTATGCAAAAAGAATGATTTTCATCATATTCATGAGAAATACTTTTTTTTCTAATTATGCATAATTAATTGATTATGAGAAAAGAGTAAATTTTGGTAAATTTATTTTTATGCAAAAAGAGAAATTCCCATCATAATTGACGAGATAATTGAGATCCAAGTAATTAAATGGTAAAAGAGAAATTTTTGGCATATTTCAAATTATGAGTATTTATCAAAAGTGAAATTTTGAGCATTATTAATTTTATTGGAAAATATGGGTACAATTGATTTTTCTAAATCCCATGAATCTTTTACTCAAAAGAAGAATATTGAATATATTTCACTTGAGAAATTTGAGAAAGAATATGAAAATATCCATGGAGAAAAAGTACCTTTAACTAGGCCAATCAATTGGCAAAAACTTACAGAAGTCCCATCGATATATCAAAAGTAGAAAACACTAGTAAAAGTGGATGTGACAAGATGTGATGTAGAGCCAAATGAATGTGACGAGATGCTAATGGATGAAATGTGAGTAGATGAGATGTGAATGTGATAAGAGGAGATTTTAACATGATGCAATAAGATGTAAATGTGATGCGATAAGATGTGAATGTGATATGATAAGATATGAATGTGATGGGAGAATCAAGCTAAACTTGGAGGTAAAATCAAGTTTTATGGTTTTTTCCAATTTATCTCAATGAATTTCTTCTTCTCAACCCCTCTCAAGCTTGAGAAGATTTCTAAATAAATGTTTTAATTCAAATCAAACTTTCCCTAGGTTTTTTAATGTTTAATTAAAAAACCTTTATGCTTAATTAAGCATAAAGGTTAACTTAATGAACATTAAGTTAACCTTTACGCTTAAATTATAATTCTTTCTTTAAGTAAATCTCTCTCTCTAAAAGAATAGCCTTCTTTATGGCTAAATCCCTTGAAAAAGGATGCTTCTGAATGATAGTCTCTTAATTCAAAGCTAAACTCTAGGCTTGATAAGCTAGAGATTAAGAAAATGGTATTTTTATGATTTTGTGTTAACAAAATAATGGTTATTTCTTTTAGATTATTTATTAGTTAAAAACTACTTTGATTGATTCTAAATGAGAAATAGATTATCCTATCAATTTGGAAAAAGAGGAATAATGGAATTAGCTTAATGTATTGGGATAATCATAATTAATTTATAATTATGGTTAAAATTATGATTTAAATTCATAGTTTGAATTTATGCATGAAAGAGGAACTACTATCATATTTTCATTACAAGCTTTTATTCTTTAGAAAAAATTTGAGAATTATCAGTAATAGCAAGCGAAGCTATGGCAGAAGTTTCAAAAAATAATCCATATCTTATTTTTATGCATAATGATAAAAGAGGACTTCCTACCATATTCTAGGATTGGACATCCTATGCAAAAAGAATGATTTTCATCATATTCATGAGAAATAATTTTTTTCCTAATTATGCATAATTAATTGATTATGAGAAAAGAGTAAATTTTGGTGAATTTATTTTTATGCAAAAAGAGGAATTCCCATGATAATTGACGAGATAATTGAGATCCAAGTAATTAAATGGTAAAAGAGAAATTTTTGGCATATTTCAAATTATGAATATTTATCAAAAGTGAAATTTTGAGCATTATTAATTTTATTGGAAAATATGGGTACAATTGATTTTTCCAAATCCCATGAATCTTTTACTCAAAAGAAGAATATTGAATATATTTCACTTGAGAAATTTGAGAAAGAATATGAAAATATCCATGGAGAAAAATTACCTTTAACTAGGCCAATCAATTGGCAGAAACATAGAGAAGTCCCATCGATATATCAAAAGTAGAAAACAGTAGTAAACGTGGATGTGACAAGATGTGATGTAGAGCCAAATGAATGTGACGGGATGTTAATGGATGAAATGTGAGTAGATGAGATGTGAATGTGATAAGAGGAGATGTAAACATGATGCAATAAGATGTAAATGTGATGTGATAAGATGTGAATGTGATATGATAAGATATGAATGTGATGGGAGAATCAAGCTAAACTTGGAGGTAAAATCAAATTTTATGGTTTTTCCCAAGTTATCTCAATGAATTTCTTCTTCTCAACCCCTCTCAAGCTTGAGAAGATTTCTAAATAAATGTTTTAATTCAAATCAAACTTTCCCTAGGTTTTTTAATGTTTAATTAGAAAACCTTTATGCTTAATTAAGCATAAAGGTTAACTTAATTAACATTAAGTTAACCTTTATGCTTAAATTATAATTCTTTCTTTAAGTAAATCTCTCTCTCTAAAAGAATAGCCTTCTTTATGGCTAAATCCCTTGAAAAAGGATGCTTCTCAATGATAGTCTCTTAATTCAAAGCTAAACTCTAGGCTTGATAAGCTAGAGATTAAGAAAATGGTATTTTTATGATTTTGTGTTAACAAAATAATGGTTATTTCTTTTAGATTATTTATAAGTAGTTAAAAACTACTTTGATTGATTCTAAATGAGAAATAGATTATCCTATCAATTCGGAAAAAGAGAAATAATGGAATTAGCTTAATGTCTTGGGATAATCATAATTAATTTATGATTATGGTTAAAATTATGATTTAAATTCATAGTTTGATTTTATGCATAAAAGAGGAACTACTATCATATTTTCATTACAAGCTTTTATTCTTTAGAAAAAATTTGAGAATTATCAGTAATAGCAGCGAAGCTATGGCAAAAGTTTCAAAAAATAATCCATATCTTATTTTTATGCATAATGATAAAAGAGGACTTCCTACCATATTCTAGGATTGGACATCCTATGCAAAAAGAATGATTTTCATCATATTCATGAGAAATAATTTTTTTTCTAATTATGCATAATTAATTGATTATGAGAAAAGAGTAAATTTTGGTAAATTTATTGTTATGCAAAAAGAGAAATTTCCATGATAATTGAGATCCAAGTAATTAAATAGTAAAAGAGGAATTTTTGGCATAATTCAAATTATGAGTATTTATCAAAAGTGAAATTATGAGTATTATCAATTTTATTGGAAATTATGGGTACAATTGATTTTTGTAAATCCCATGAATCTTTTACTCAAAAGAAGAATATTGAATATATTTCACTTGAGAAATTTGAGAAAGTATATTAAATTATCCATGGAGAAAAAGTACCTTTAACTAGGCCAATCAATTGGCAGAAACTTAGAGAAGTCCCATCGATATATCGAAAGTAGAAAACAGTACTAAAAGTGGATGTGACAAGATGTGATGTAGAGCCAAATGAATGTGACGGGATGTTAATGGATGCAATGTGAGTAGATGAGATGTGAATGTGATAAGAGGAGATGTAAACATGATGCGATAAGATGTAAATGTGATGTGGACATTAGCTAGGGTTAGTAGAGTGTGGACACAACTCATAGAGTGTTGTGTGTATTGTGGATGATGGCTTTATGCATTGTGTGAGAAGGGAGATGGCTTCCCTCTATGGTTAGGGTCTACAATATACATTAGGGTTTGCTCCTGTGTGTGTGTCTCCTCTCCCTCTACCATTCTTTCAACATAAAACACCATGTTGATGGATTTTTCCATGTGATGAAGGGTTTATCCCATTCTTTTATGAAGCATGATGGGACTGATTCGCCTATCCATGCCATGGGCTCTCATATTGATGATGGTTTTCATTATAGTATATTCTTAAGGGACGTGATCACTGCCTCAAGGGACGTGATCCTGAAGTATTGGTAAGTACCCAATGATAGTTATGGTCTATTACTTCTTCCAACTATGGATGTGTGGAGCTCCCTCTTATGAGATGCGGCAACCCATAACATTAATCCAGCCAAGTGTGCCTGTGTGCTGTCACACGTGGATCCCTGATAGGGCACATAGTATCTACAAACAAACTGGCAGTAGATCCAGCCAAGGTCGAGATCATTGTAAAGCTGCAGCCGCCCAAGAATTCCAAAGAACTTGCTAGATTCCTAGGAGTGATCAAATGGCATAGCAGATTCATGATGTTCCTGGAAAATGTGACAATACTCTTGTATAGCCTGACGATGAAAGATGCAGAATAAGTCTGGTTTGGATTCTGTCAGGAGGCATTCTAGAATCTAAAGTGGATATTGTCCTCACACCCATTCTGCAACAACAATTGAACTTTGATTTGGTGTTTCTTGTATTCGTTGATGATTTTGATTTCACCATTGGTAGTGCTTTGATGCAGGAATGCCAAGAGGGCTAGTTTTTTTATTAGTTTACTACATAAGCAAAAGGCTTTCCAAGATAACTACTCTACCACAGAAAAGTAGTCATTGGGGATGATGTACTTGATCAAGAAATTCTGGCACTATCTGTTAGGAAATTTTTTTGAATTTCATGTGTTAGGAAACATGTTTGAATTTCATTTAGACCACAAAGCACTCTTGTACCTAGTGAACAAACCAGACCTAGTAGGAAAATTAGCTAGATGGATACTATTGTTACAAAAGTTTGAGTTCACTATCAAGCACACCCTAGGAAATAAGAACCTAGTAAAAGATTTCCTCTCCAAACTATAGTCAGGAGAAGATCCAACAAGGGGAAAAGATGACTTCCCAGATGCTCAACTCTTCATCATATATGGAGAAAAACCCACCTGGTATGATGAGATGTTGCGGTTCCTCTCTAACTTGTCTTTTCCAAAGTATATTTCCAAAGATGAGAGGAAAAGGATGACTCTCTTGAGCAATTCATTCATGGTGGTAGTAAGCCAGCTCTATAAGAAGGTCATTTTTCAAATACTAAGAATATGTGTCCCAGGGCATGAATAACAGGCTGTGCTGGCAAAAGTACATCAAGATATAAGTGGAGGGCACTTATCTGGAGAAGTCACAAGGCAGAAAGTGTTCCAAGTAGGATTATATTAGCTAACGGCATTAAAAGCTACAGAAAAATTTATAAAACAGTGCGATATGTGCCAGAGGCTGGGCCATCCTAATGAATGCCTCACACCCCAATATTGCCACTAGCACCATTCCAAAAATGGGGTATGGAATTTGTTGGCCCATTCAAGCCAATAGCTTAGAGAACATGAAATAGATACATTTTGGTAGGCACAGATTGCTGCGCAAAATAGGTAGAAGCGAAGGCTTTGAAATACTAAAAATCATTGTCAATAGCAAAGTTTCTTAATGAAACTATCATGACAAGACTCAGATGCCAAGAATAGAGATAGTTAGTGAGACCAAGGGAGCCACTTCCTCAATGAAGTGATTAAGAAGCTGATAGAGCAACATATGATCATACATAAGAAGTCAACAATCTACTTCATGCAAGTAAATGGGAAGGAAGAATCCACACAAAATCTTGTGTTGGGCTATGAGGGGGTGGTTGGTTTGGGAGCTCTCTATTATATACTGGAGCCTCTTCAGTGGTTCTCATGTTGGAGACCGAAGAGCATGGCGGCTTAAGGTAAGCAGTTGTTTGGAGGCTCATCTTCTATATGAGTTTGGTAATCCCTGACCAATTCTTGGGCCACCAAGAGTCTTTCCTTCTCTCCTCGATGGCATTAGGGTATTCGGCAAGCTTTTTAGGAAGCTAGTTAGTGTCAATCGGTTCCCTAGATTGGGTAGCTGAATGTAGTAGATATTCTTCTGACTAATAGGTTGGTGCATGTGTGGTCATGCCATCTTTTGAACCACACTTAATAACTACCTGGCTACCCCTTCGCCGATCTTCATGGTTTTCTTTCTTGAGTGTCTAGTTGCTCATGCTTGTTTTCAGGGACATTCTTTGAAGTGAAGACCCTTGCATGTCTGAAATGGATCTAGAGCAAAATATTAAATCAAACACATCAAAGCAAGAATCTAGTATCCATTAATCATGAGATTAGTTATCAAATGGCTCATCACATGAATATACAAGAGAGAGAAAATATATAAGTGCATGTAGAAAGAGAAGATGCACAAATAGCCTAAGTGTGTTTAACCTCTCACCAAGAGGATGGCTTTCATGTTAGCCATGAACTTGACCATGGAAGGCCAAATCTCCATTGATGGAACCCAAAGGTACAAGATGACCAAAATTAGTAAAAGTGTCAAAAGATCCTACCAATGTACCCCAAGCCCTATTTATAGTCACTTTCTCCTTTTTGCCCATGGGCCCCTATGTACATGTGGAAATCAAGCTCTATGGTTCATGTGACAAACCATCCCTTCCTAAAGATTTTGTCCTCAAAATCATACAAGATATTTACAATTAAATCGCAATCTCAATGTAAACCCATGGGAAGTAGAGAGGTCTTAAAAAATGCACCTCGAATACATTTGGAATAGGGAAACCAAATGTAGTGAAGCCGGCAAACTCCTTCTCCAAAAATAGCATGTAGGACTGTTATGGCAGCCATGTTGTCGATGAAGCTTCCCTTGAAATTCTTCATGAAACATCCATAAAAATGAGCTGCAAATGATGCATAGCCACACCCAAAAGGGTCCCACATATTTATCATCGAACCAAATGATCTTCCAAGTGTGTTGGAGTAGATTGGTAACCCCAACAATAGATCCAACCAAAGCTGTCCTGAAATTACAGCACATATAAAACCTCATGATATGCCCATTATTCACATATAAAACCTCATGATATGCCCATTCTTCATATAATAATCATGCCACTTGATCAAGGAATACTTCCACCAAGTACACCATGTTGTTGAACATACTCCATTGATTGCCAAGTAGCCTCATCTATGGGCAAGCGCTTCCATTTCAAAAGGAATTCATCAATGTTCCGGTTCCTCAAAGCCCTTGTCCTCTTGTCCACAATCCTCTCTGGCTCATAGATAATCTCTCCTCCTTCATCCATCGGTGGTAACTCTTCAATCTCTTGAGGAAGAGAGCCCACAAAAATCTTAAGGTTGGATACATGAAACACATTATGAATCCTTGTCGAAGGAGGTAGGTCAAGCTTATAAGCCAAGTCACCCACTTTCTTGACTACCAAATATGATCCATAGTATCTATGTGCCAACTTGGAATTGGAAGACCCTTTGAGAATATTGTGACGGCTCTTAGGAAGCCTGATGAACACATAATCACCTTCCTTGAACTCCGTCTTGCGTCTATGCTCATCCGCATTAGCCTTCATGACTTCTTGTGTGTGCCTTCTTCATATTATCCTTGCATAATTGAAGAAGCTGTCTCATCCTTTCCAACTCTTCCTTGGCTAAAGGATTAACCATTTTATCCTCATGGAAGGCAATAGATGGCACATGCACTTGATACCCATAAAGAGCCTCGAAAGGTGACATCCCAATTGACACTCAAATGCTTGCTTGAATTATGACAAAATTCAGCAAGGTAAAGCCATTCATCCCATGATGCTTGCATGTCATAACAATAGTGCCTCAAGTACACTTCGAGCCATTTGTTTGTGCACTCCGTTTGCCCATCTGTTTGAGGGTGATAGGCTGTAGAAGGAGTGATTTGAGTCCCCAAGTTCTCATACAATGTCCTCCAAAAAGTGCCCATGAACTTGGTATTTCTATCATAAACTATGTTGAGTGGCAAACCATGTATCTTGAATACATGCTCCATAAATTGCTTGGCAATGTGAGAGGCCCCATAAGTAGTCTTGGAAGCAATAAAATGAGCTAATTAGGTAAGTCTATCCACCACCACAAATACTTGATCCCATCCATGCTTCGTCTTTGGCAAGCCCGTGATGATGAAGTCCATGGAAATGTGAGTCCATTTTCCATCCAGAATAGGCAAAGGATGAAGTAAACCACTTGGCAATTGGTGAGTATCCTTATTCCTTTGGCATGACACACATTCCAAAACAAACTTCTTGACATCCCTCCACATGCCTTTCCAATAGAAGCTCTTGCTCACTTTGTCAAATGTCTTGAGAACACCAAGATGACCCGAAAGCGGTGAAGAATGCATCTCTGGAAGCACCTTGGGAATGTAGGATGAGGTTGGAACCAAATACACCTTATCCTTGTGCCATAGTAGACCATTCCAAAGCTTATAATGAGGAAATTCTTCACCATCTCCTTGCTGTAATTTTTTGTAAATATGGGCAGCACTCTCATTGACAAGATACTCCTCTTGTATCCCTTTCATCCATTCACTATACACTTCCATAATTGATGTCAAGCTGCAAGCCCACATTCTAGAAAATGCGTCCACTACTATGATCCCTTCCACCGGGGTCGAAAGGAAACTCATCCTCTTCTTTGACAAAAGAATGACCCTCCAAGTCTTCTTCACGTGTCTCCTTGCTAAAATCTTCAAACTCTTCCACATCATGAGATGACTTGGAATCATCATCCTCATCCATAATGATCATAGTAGCCACCACTTTCTTTGATTAGCCAATGTGCCTGGGTGACCACTTCTCTTTGCATTTAAAACATAGGCCTTTGCTCCTCAATTCCTCAATCTTAGGATCATCCATCCGTTGAGTCTTCTTGAATGGTTGATGAGGAGGCTTCTTGACAAACCCATTGCTCTTCTTAGCATCATTATGAACTCCACTTGTGGACTGTCCACTTCCAAAAGATGTATGGAATTTGGAAGTGTAAGTGGATGTAGAATAAGGTAGACTTTTCCCCGCATTTGAAGAAGTGTGAAATGGCTTATGAAAAGGTACATTTGGCTGAACCCTCTTATACTTTGGCTCATATAGCTCCGCCAACCTCATAGCCTCTTTTGATAGTGCTTGGTCTTTGTGCCGAGACATCTGCTTTGATGTATGAATCTAGACCATGCACAAACTTCTTCAATCGCATGCCTTCATCGAGTCCATCCACAAACATAGAGAGCTTCATGAACCTCTTGATATACTCCCTAACCGACATGCCCTTTTGTGTGAGTTCATACCATTCTTCATGGTATCGGTCAAGAACCAAAGGCAACACAAATGTCATATTCATTTCATGCTTGAGTTCTTCCCAAGTATGAGGCATAACTCCTTCCCAAGTATGAGGCATAACTCCTTCCTTGAGCATATGTCTCCACCATTAATGTGCATAGTCTTCCAAATGCAAGGATGCAAAATGCACTTTGTCCCTTTCATTCTTTGGATAGAGCTGAAAGTATGTATCCAACTTATTCATCCATTCTTCCAACTCATGTGGGGTGAACCATCACCCTTGAACTTAGAGAGTGAAATCTTGTCCTTTACATCCTTTGACATGGTTGACGATGCATTCGCATGATGGTGCGAGGGCTTGTGCTTTTGCATTTGCACAAAAGATCCAAGAAATTGTGCAAAATCCTTGTACTCCCTCTTGAGGAAATTTGGCATTTCCATCCACCTATCATGAGCTTCTCTTTGTCTCTCAATGAATGACATATGTTTCCAATCAAGCTCAACCACATCATCCATATCATACACCTCCTCTTCAAGCATGGAGAACTGATTTGCTTTGGGATGCAAAGGTTTCCCTTGAAATTCTTCATGAAACCTCCATAAAAATGAGCTGCAAATGATGCATAGCCACACCCAAAAGGGTCCCACATATTTATCATCGAACCAAATGATCTTCCAAGTGTGTTGGAGTAGATTGGTAACCCCAACAATAGATCCAACCAAAGCTGTCCAGAAATTACAGCACATATAAAACCTCATGATATGCCCATTCTTCACATATAAAACCTCATGATATGCCCATTCTTCATATAATAATCATGCCACTTGATTAAGGAATACTTCCACCAAGTAAACCATGTTGTTGAACATACTCCATTGATTGCCAAGTAGCCTCATCTATGGGCAAGCGCTTCCATTTCACAAGGAATTCATCAATGTTCCGGTTCCTCAAAGCCCTTGTCCTCTTGTCCACAATCCTCTCCGGCTCATAGATAATCTCTCCTCCTTCATCCATCGGTGGTAACTCTTCAATCTCTTGAGGAAGAGAGCCCACAAACATCTTAAGGTTGGATACATGAAACACATTATGAATCCTTGTAGAAGGAGGTAGGTCAAGCTTATAAGCCAAGTCACCCACTTTCTTGACTACCAAATATGATCCATAGTATCTATGTGCCAACTTGGAATTGGAAGACCCTTTGAGAATATTGTGACCGCTCTTAGGAAGTCTGATCAACACATAATCACCTTCCTTGAACTCCGTTTTGCGTCTATGCTCATCTGCATTTGCCTTCATGACTTCTTGTGTGTGCCTTCTTCATATTATCCTTGCATAATTGAAGAAGCTGTCTCATCCTTTCCAACTCTTCCTTGGCTAAAGGATTAACCATTTTATCCTCATGGAAGGCAATAGATGGCACATGCACTTGATACCCATAAAGAGCCTCGAAAGGTGACATCCCAATTGATACTCAAATGCTTGCTTGAATTATGACAAAATTCAGCAAGGTAAAGCCATTCATCCCATGATGCTTGCATGTCATAACAATAGTGCCTCAAGTACACTTCGAGCCATTTGTTTGTGCACTCCATTTGCCCATCCGTTTGAGGGTGATAGGTTGTAGAAGGAGTGATTTGAGTCCCCAAGTTCTCTACAATGTCCTCCAAAAAGTGCCCATGAACTTGGTATCTCTATCATAAACTATGTTGAGTGGCAAACCATGTATCTTGAAAACATGCTCCATAAATTGCTTGGCAATGTGAGAGGCCCCATAAGTAGTCTTGGAAGCAATAAAATGAGCTGATTTGGTGAGTCTATCCACCACCACAAATACTTGATCCCATCCATGCTTTGTTTGCCCGTGATGATGAAGTCCATGGAAATGTGAGTCCATTTTCCATCCAGAATAGGCAAAGGATGAAGTAAACCACTTGGCAATTGGTGACTATCCTTATTCCTTTGGCATGACACACATTCCAAAACAAACTTCTTGACATCCCTCCACATGACTTTTCAATAGAAGCTCTTGCTCACTTTGTCAAATGTCTTGAGAACACCAAGATGACCTGAAAGCGGTGAAGAATGCATCTCTGGAAGCACCTTGGGAATGTAGGATGAGGTTGGAACGAAATACACCTTATCCTTGTGCCATAGTAGACCATTCCAAAGCTTATAATGAGGAAATTCTTCACCATCTCCTTGCTGTAATTTTCTGTAAATATGGGCAATACTCTCATTGACAAGATACTTCTCTTGTATCCCTTTCATCCATTCACTATGCACTTCCATAATTGATGTCAAGGTGCAAGCCCACATTCTAGACAATGCGTCCACTACTATGATCCCTTCCATCGGGGTCAAAAGGAAACTCATCCTCTTCTTTGACAAAAGAATGACCCTCCAAGTCTTCTTCACGTGTCTCCTCGCTAAAATCTTCAAACTCTTCCACATCATGAGATGACTTGGAATCATCATCCTCATCCATAATGATCATAGTAGCCAACACTTTCTTTGATTTGCAAATGTGCCTGGGTGACCACTTCTCTTTGCATTTAAAACATAGGCCTTTGCTCCTCAATTCCTCAATCTTAGGATCATCCATCCGTTGAGTCTTCTTGAATGGTTGATGAGGAGGCTTCTTGACAAACCCATTGCTCTTCTTAGCATCATTATGAACTCCACTTGTGGACTGTCCACTTCCAAAAGATGTATGGAATTTGGAAGTGTAAGTGGATGTAGAATAAGGTAGACTTTTCCCCACATTTGAAGAAGTGTGAAATGGCTTATGAAAAGGTACATTTGGCTGAACCCTCTTATACTTTGGCTCATATAGCTCCGCCAACCTCATAGCCTCTTTTGATAGTGCTTGGTCTTTGTGCCAAGACATCCGCTTTGATGTATGAATCTAGACCATGCACGAACTTCTTCAATCGCATGCCTTCATTGAGTCCATCCACAAACATAGAGAGCTTCATGAACCTCTTGATATACTCCCTAACCGACATGCTCTTTTGTGTGAGTTCATACCATTCTTCATGGTATCGGTCAAGAACCAAAGGCAACACAAATGTCATTCATTTCATGCTTGAGTTCTTCCCAAGTATGAGGCATAACTCCTTCCTTGAGCATATGTGTCCACCATTAATGTGCATAGTCTTCCAAATGCAAGGATGCAAAATGCACTTTGTCCCTTTCATTCTTTGGATAGAGATGAAAGTATGTATCCAACTTATTCATCCATTCTTCCAACTCATGTGGGGTGAACCATCACCCTTGAACTTAGAGAGTGAAATCTTGTCCTTTACATCCTTTGACACGGTTGACGATGCATTCGCATGATGGTGCGAGGGCTTGTGCTTTTGCATTTGCACAAAAGATCCAAGAAATTGTGCAAAATCCTTGTACTCCCTCTTGAGGAAATTTGGCATTTCCATCCACCTATCATGAGCTTCTCTTTGTCTCTCAATGAATGACATATGTTCCCAATCAAGCTCAACCACATCATCCATATCATACACCTCCTCTTCAAGCATGGAGAACTGATTTGCTTTGGGATGCAAAGGTACTCTCCTCGGATCTCCAAAATTTGATGTCTGAATGTAGGTGCATGTTGCTTTCCATCCAATTGAGAAGAACCCGCTTGGAATGTAGTAGGCTTCATCTCCCACATAGAAGGCCTCCTAGCATCCGCCATGAATCCGAAAGTGACATTCTTGGTGGAATGCTCATGTGTTACCTTGGGAGAAACCTCTTGTATAATGGGTAGCTTGCCTTCCCTACGGCCTTCAAAAGCTGTCCCAAATTGCTTGTCTTCATGTAAAGCACCATGACCATTATTATAGGAAGGTTGGCTCATTGGCCCAGCGACCCTCTCTCCCAAAACTTCCATCCTTGTAGCCATAGTGTCAAGCCTACCATTGACTTCCACCCTTGTAGCCGTCGTGTCCATCTTAGCATTCATTTCCATCAGCATTTGCATGATCGAATCGATGGGGATGGTATGCGAAAATTGTGGGGTGTGCTTATGGGCACTTCCAACATTCAACTCCTCATTCCCTTCTCTTGAAGTATGCCCAAAAGCATCCCCTTCTCTTGAAGTGTGCCCAAGAGTATCCTCCGGAGCATCCAAAATTCCTTGTTCCATCATTGCCTCTTCACCCTCTACCTCGTCGGAAGCCAAAGTGTTGCGCTTCGGTCGCCCTTTTGGCTTCGGCCCCATGGAAACCTTTGGTTTCAGAAATTTGGCTCTAAATTGAGGTAGGGATGTCCGATTGAAGTGATCTAAAGCTTGTTGGAGAGCTAATGAAGTGTACTAGACCACTATGCAAAGATCCGTAAGAGATGAGGTGTGCTACTATTCTCTGTTTTAGGGTTTACAGGGTTATAGGGCTGAAACGGTATTTTGGGTACAACTTGAGCTAGAGATATCCAAATGCAAAACTTTTTAGCTCAAATGAAAGCCTAGATGAGTACTACAAGCCTATGTAATTAGATCTAGAAGACCTTCAAACCCCTGTGAGACTGAATTAGGGTTTATTGTTTTTACAAAAACCCTAAATTCTACCCTAAAGAGATATCAAAATGCGGAGGTGAAGGGCTCGTTGGGTAGCTCTAAGGAAGCACTAAGAGCTTATATGGTCCCTTTTAATTCATTCCAAAAGGGTTGGGACTGAATTAGGGTTTTTGTGAATCTGCAGATTCTTGCCAAAGTGACCCTTTTTGTGCCCAATTGATCTTTGTTTGCTCCCAAACCAATGTCAACACCTTCTGCACCTCATTGGCATCCCAAGATTTGCAAATTATGCTCCACAATCTTCAATTGTCCATGTATGACCAAAAATTTGAGAAAATTTTGACATAGTCTCCTTTGTTTTAGGAGCTAAATCTCAATTTTTCTCAAGTAGCAATGCAAAAATCCATAATCCTCTTATCAATTTCCATCCATTACATAGCATGTGCCTTAACTTGCATCACCAAAAGGCATACAAATTCCTTGCAATTCCAAGCATTCACCATATGTGTTTCCCATGGCATAATGCAAGATCAATTTCCATGAGATGTCCATATTAAGGTGCCATTGCCATGTACATAAACCAAGAGGATGATTGTGCGAAGAAGATCGTCAGTGTAGCACGTTGAAGCTTGCCGATCTCCCGGCCAAGCTCTTCTCACCCTCGTACCTAGTTCAAACCAAGGCACGGGTTGAGGCCAAGTCTTCACCTCCACACCTAATCCTCCACCGTACCGCTTTACCACGGCACTCACGGCACGGAGGATTCAAGCCGTGCTCCCCCCGGGCCTCTCCGCCAACACCCGGGGTACCCTCGCCAACATATCTAGTTTCTCGAAATTGAAGTGAGTGCAAACAATTGTGAGGTGCATATAGCTTGAATATGAAAATGAGGCGGATCACTTGCAAGGATGTAGCATGACTCATGCCCATTACAATATACTCATAAACCATTATGCATGAACTCATACTTATCCACATAGCTCCAAATGTCCGCCATTCATCCAAAAATCCAACATCAATCAATAAGCACAAGTGAGGTAATACCATATACCAATGATATCAATATCCAATTGGTATCACTCCCATAAGCATTGCTTATGAGTAATTGGCATCAAATGGCATTCAAGGGCATCAACTTGCATGTGAATGTAGCATTACCAATTGATTCCAATCACACATCAAGCTCTTCCAATGCTCAATAGCATCATTCCAATGCATAAAAGCATCATGTCCATAGCAAAAACCTTCTCATTATTACCCAACATCCACTCCATGCATGTGGCTCAATCAATGCATCTAAGCATATGCATTCCTTCATCCATTTATGCATGGATTCATCAAAGAATCCTGCATTTGTCTCACAAATGGCCACATGACATCCAAATGGGTGTGATTAAAGAAAAATGTTAAAATTCTATAAATTAGGATTTCCTTTCATGAATAACCCCAATTTGTCCATAGCATGAGGATTAATCCCCAATGCTTGAGAAAATGGCCATAGCAACTCACCAATGGTATTCCGAAAGCTTCAATGGTTGGATTGTTGCTTGAAAGAGCCTTCAATGGATCCAAATCTTGAAGATTTTTGAAATTTCTGAGAGCTGCTCAAACCTCCTCTTCTCCCTCTCCAAAAGCAATGAAGAACTCCCCAAAATCCACCAAAAAGATGCCAAACATCATAGCTAACAACCACATGGATCTTGTGCCAAATGGAATAGATCTTGTGCCAAATGTAATAGGTCTTGTGCTAGCCTTCTATGGCTTTGAAGCAATAACTTCATATGGTAACAAAACAAAGCTTAATGGCCACAATTTGCACCAGCAGCAGTTCAAGTATCAGAAGCAGCAGCCGGTAGTGCTGGAGAGGCGACGGCCTTTTTTTTCGTGAGCAGCAGCACACGAATCTCTCTGTGGTGTAATGGATCTTCTTCTTGTTGTCACGGGTAGCATTAGCAGCCAGCTCAAGCACCTCGGCTGCCAGGTATTCGAGGACCGCTGCAAGGTAGACGGGAGCATCGGAGCCGATTCTCTGAGCATAGCAGCCCTTCTTGAAATAGCGAACCAAGCGGCCCACAGGACATTGCAGCCCTGCTTTCAAAGTCTTGGACACAGCCTTCTTCTTAGGCTTACCACGACCTCCCTTGCTCCCACCTTTGGCGTCCATGATCGACACAGCCACAAGCAGTATGAGTGAGTGGAATGGGATAACACTTGCAATAGGATAACACTTGCAGCCATTAGAATGAGTGGAGATGGAAAATGGTGAGCTATGTGAGAGAGATTAGGGTTTGGAGCAAAGGGAAAGAAATTTTCAGAAAAAATGCATGTAAATTGGTACTCTATGTGTTCCTCTCCTCAAGATCAACAAAAGCCCTAGCAAATGGGAGCAAAACAGGGGAAAGATGAGAAGTAATGGCTATGGAAAGCTTGGAAAAGAAGCACAAAAATATAAACATGATTAACATAGAGATTAACAGGTGATTAATTCAAATTTTTTCCAATTTTTGTACCCCGCTCCAAATAATTGGTCTAGGGTGCCCAAATTAGGTCCAATTGAGCTAAATCTCCATGAAATCACATGAAATCACATGAAATGATGTCTCCTCTCCACTAATCCCTAAAGATTAAGTAGAAATTAAGCAAGATTAAGCTAAAACTCTAAGAAATCAAGAGAAAATTCAGAAAATTATAAGAAAATGACTAATCTCATGCCCAAAACCTTGATAATGGATCAAAGTCAAGGCTGTGATACCAAATGAAATGGATCTAGAGCAAAATATTGAATCAAACACATCAAAGCAAGAATCTAGTATCCATTAATCATGAGATTAGTTATCAAATGGCTCATAACATGAATATACAAGAGAGAGAAAATCTATAAGTGCATGTAGCAAGAGAAGATGCACAAATAGCCTAAGTGTGTTTAACCTCTCACCAAGAGGATGGCTTTCATGTTAGCCATGAACTTGACCATGGAAGGCCAAATCTCCATTGATGGAGACCAAAGGTACAAGATGACCAAAATTAGTAAAAGTGTTAAAAGATCCTACCAATGTACCCCAAGCCCTATTTATAGTCACTTTCTCCTTTTGCCCATGGGCCCCATGTACATATGGAAATCAAGCTCTATGGTTCATGACAATGTCCCTCGTCTCATGAGGTCAATGCCTCTACTACAACATGAGCTATGACACTTTGTCTGTTCTACAATTTGGTCAGAGTGTTGAGAGGGATTGTGTGGATGAAGTCGTCTCTTACACTCAACACATTATTGCTAGTGCTAGGATTAGCTTCATGAGCTTTTTCTATTGTTCATGGTCTCGGTAGACAATCCTTATACATATGGTCTATCTCACACCCAATGCATAAAGGACTTAATGAGAAGCACCTATAGAGGTACTTTCCATCCCTTCCTTGATTGGACACTCAACCACTCGGGGAGGTCCTGCGCACTTGTAGCATTGCATGGGTGGTCGTTTAGCCATTGTATTCATGTCCTGGCCTCATGGGATTGGGGTGTGGCTAAGTATACTGGGAACATTTGGTTGCCCTCAATCATGTAGTGGCATAGAATTTGGGAGGGTGGACTAGTTGGCGCTCGAGGGGTCATAGGTGGGACCTTCACAGAGTTCCCCCTCATCCCCTTCTTCAAAGATTTATGTCATGGTGGTTATCTAATGAACAAGTGTGATTCGTGGCAATGGGGGTTGAGGTGGGAGAACTAGGGGTGGTAAGGGCATTTAGAGGACTCAGAATTCCTCTTTGGGCTACTTCTTGGCCTGGTTGAGGTACGTTGTGAATAGCAGGTGCTGGAAAGAACAACGGTTGCCTTTGGTTTGCATGCAAGGCTTGAGGTAGAACGTGGGCTTGATCAGCCCATAGGAGTTTGTGACTTCATGTTTGCCCCATGTTTGGAGATATGTGCAATAGAGTGTGGAACGGGGTCACAGATGTGGACACTCCGTGATGGTATGGTTAGCTCGACAAATTGGGCACCATATTATCTCCCTCTTTGGATAGAGATGGGGTTGGCCAACGTGATCGCGGCCTTCGTCAGTTCTCCACTATTGGGTCATTTGCTGCATTAATGCAGTGGCCAAGTGCTTGACCTATTGTCCAGAGGTGGACTCCTTGCTCTTTCCATCAGATCTTGTGCTGGTGGCCTTGAATGCGGCTTCTGATGTACCCTCATGGAGTTATCGAGAACGTGTTTCCTTGAAGTTGTCCTCAAAGTCCATAGCACTCCTACAACATTGCTCGAAGGAGGTACGGTCCAAGGAATACAAGGAATTGTGTAGGGTTACATCATCTAGACCTTTCAAAAATATCCCTATTAACCTTTCATCAAAGAACTTGTCTCTGGCACTACACAAGCGTGGAGATATCTGACTCTGTTGATGTAATCTCAGATGGTTTCACCAACCTTTTGTCTAACATTGTGCAGTTGCTCAATAGGACTCCATCTGGTTTCCTTGACAAGAATATCCAACCTTTAAGTCCTCTTTCAAGGCTTTGAAGGTGGCCTTATATTATGTTTTCAAGGACCTAAACCATTGACTAACTTTATCATCTAGGGTGAGGCCAAAGGAACTCACCTTGACTTGATCGTCCACATGGCTAAAAGCGTCACAGATCTGGGTGAACGTCTCTAAGTGCGGAATGGGTTCTCCAGTCCCATCAAACTTAGTAATTAGCTTTGAGATGTTTGCGGGTTTTTTCTAATCTAGTCTGCGTCTTGGTATTGGTTAAGCTGACCGTGGGGGCATGATGCCAGTAGCCACCCCCTCCCTATTTCCATGGCTATTCTCAATATTTCTGGTGTTAGCCCGGGAGTGGGTGCTGGTTGGGGAACGATGGGTGGAGGAGCTAGGCTAGGAAGATAGTAGACCATAGGAGGTACTTGTCTTATGGGTGGATTGTGCCTCATGTGGCCCCATGTGGTATCCTGGGTATACTCCCTGAGGTGGATATTGTTGATATACAAGTGGGCCTAGTGGATGTGACAGGGCTGGGTAGGCCCTTTCTCTCTGATACGACTTTTTAGGCCCTTGGGAAGCTAGATATGGACCCAAGTTTGGTATGGGTATGTAGGCTCGAAATGAATCAGCCACCCTCGAGACACGCATGGCTCTCCACACTCGTGGACGAGGTTTGATGGATCTCACTTTGCCCTATATCTGCTCTAGGATCTAGAGGCGGCATGGGCTCTCTTTCCTATTAGTGTTTCATACCTCTCGCCCTGGGATGTGGCTCTTTCGACTATGCATTTCCCATGATAAAGTTGTGGAGCCTCAAAGTAAGGCTTCTTTGTGAATGTGTGGGGAGCTAGGGTCTTTCTCTTGGATAGGTGGTCTCTCTATACACTGAGCTTCAAGTTCTGGTGTGTCGAGGGTAGGCGTATCTCGTCTCATGCAGGGACGATCTTTGGTCGTCTCATTGGTGTTGTCAAAGACTAGCACCATTTGGCTCCAAGCTGTATTGATCGATGGGTTCAAGATAATTTATATCATCAAAGAGAGGGTTGTTTCACACCAATTTTCCTTAACGTAGGTGTATAAATGTGTGTGAATTATTGTGTAGGACCCCCCTGTGCTGAACATGGGGGTCCTACATGTGTGGAATTACTGTGTAGGATCCCTTGTGATGAACAATCTTTTTTTTGGGAAATAGTATGGCCATACGCTTTAAGATGGTATGGGCATACACTTTGTTGAAGACATAGGCATATGCTTCTCAAAAAGAAGATGACCCAAGCGTACGCTTCCTGGAAGACATGGACGTCGCTTTAGGAAGGAGTGAACAAACTCTTTTGAATGATGAAGGTACGGGCATGGCAAAAATGACATGGGCATGGCAAGGTTGCCACGGGTGTACGCTTTAGAAAGGAGATATGGTACAGGTGTGGAAAAAATAACACGGACATACACTTGTTGTAGCCATGGAAAAATAAAATGACACGGGCATGGTGAAACTGACACGCGCATGGCAAGTTGAAGGGAACAAGTATATGCTTTGGAAAGGAACAATTGTGCGCTTTGAATGGTATGGGTGTATGCTGTAAATGGTGCGAGCATTCACTTAGAAATTTTCATAGATTTGAATTATGCACGTCTGACTGCCACCTACAAATATTCTGTGACAGTGCAGATGTACCCCTTGTTTAAATGCAATTTATGCTTACTCAATGCAATTATTCCTTTTTTAACGCACAGTGCTAAATTAATGGCTAGAGATCTCACAAGATTTTCCCAGGAGGAATGGACGGGCGTGGCAAGTTTGCCATGGTCGCTATGAATGAAATGGGCGTTCACTTCTCAGAGTTCATCCAGAATGGGATTTTTACCTACATTGCTGCTCTGAATTTTGTTGATTTAGGCATTCCCAAAATATTTTTTGAACTTTTGTTTTTATGGGGAGCTAGAGCTAGTCTCTAGCTACCTATTGATACCTAGAATGCATAAAGAAACCTAATAAATTAAGAATAATTTGATGAATAATCTATTGTGAAAACTCAAAGAAAGAGGAACAAAAATAAAAAATTGTATGAATGTCAAGAGCAAAAATTAAACACTTACTTGTGTCTCTCACACTTGTTGGTGAAGACATCAATGCTCCAATGCTCTCGTTGACCTCCATAGCTCAATTGAACACAATCAATCAAACAAACAACAAACTAAAATAACATGAAACCAATCGGTGGATTTGTACTCCTATTGGGAAAAATGAACATGAAATATGTGGATGAACCCTAAGCTAAGTGCTATCTCCGGTAGTGGTGCCAAAGATGTTAATCTAAATATACAACCTTGCACACAAAAGAGGGGAAGAAGAAGAGAAACACCCATGCAAGGGTGGAGTCAGAGATGTGCACTTAGCCAACCCTAATGAGGGTTAACTCCCCTTTGTGAGGCCGCTAGGGGCTCACTCCACCACCACTTGTGTCACCCAAGTGGAGATTCACAAGCTAGGTGAGGAGCAAAGAAGAAGGGAGCTATGGAAAGCTCAACCTTCACTCCAAGGGATCTTGGTAGAGAGACAATAGAGGGGAGAGGAGAAGAGAAGCTAGATCATTACCATCCCTAACATGCACACACAACAACAATCAAGCATGTAAACATTTACAACACAAGCAAGCATCCACAAGCTCAAGAGAGTGAGAGAGAGAGAGAGAGAGAGAGAGCAAAACTTAATTGAGACTAATGGGATTGTCCCTATTCATATTCCATAAAATGTCTTATATACAAGAGCTCTCATTTTACAATGGCTAGCCGCCCATTTACAATTGGGGGCCCAAAACTAGCTTCCTAGCTCTATGTACATCGCATTCCTATGACCGGCATTACACAAGCCGTAAGCTCAGTCATCCCATATCTCTTTTATCATTCAGCGCTTTGCGTAGTTACAAAAAAATAAGTTACAAGAAAGCATGGGCCACAATTTAAAAATAATGTTAATAACTAGAGTGGTTAACAACTAATATTAACTCAAAGAGGAATATAACCATTAGTGAGAATGGCAATAATAAAGTAATTTTATAAAATTATAACATGCACCTTTTCATGTCATGTGTGTGAGATACAATTTTTTGGAAATAGGTGTGCCTCATCTTGAGAAAAATGCTAGATGAAAATTCACAATAGCCAGTTCAGGGATTCTCTTTAAAGGAATTGAGCCGATTGTAGATAATGCAATAGTAGTGTAATATTTTCAAAAAGTATGGCTATTCTCTTGAATTTTTTGGTTTCACCAAGAGTGAAGCAAAAGGAAGTGTGTATATTTCTCAAGAATAACACTATTGCAAGGGCTTCTTAGTAGCAATTGCTAACTTAAGCTAGAGTTTATGAGTCGAGCTCCACGCCTAATGTGATATAAATTCTTTCTTACTATTAATAAAAAAAACCTCTTTTCTCTTAAGAAAAATGTGTATGGTTTTTTTTGGCCAAAGATGGGTAATGAAGGAATTTGTGTTCAAGGTTTGATTTTGAACATGAAGGAATTTATATTCAAGCAAGCTCTTGAGTCTTTGCTTGAGAGCCACCAGGCTATACCAACTTATCCCAACTCACTAACGCACCTTGGAAATGTGTATGGCTACCAAAAAAAAAATCCGAATCAAAGGCCAGAAGCATGTAGATGATCACCACCAGTGCTCACATAACCCGGTTTGTAGTGTAATTTTTCTAGCCGAAATTTAGAAATCTTGGTTGGAGTTTGATATTGTCTTTAATTTTAAGGGTATAAATTTGTACATTTTAGTTCTTAATCCCCTCAATGTAGTTTTTCCGATCGAAATTTAGAAATCCTGGTTGGAATTTGATATTGTCTTTAATTTAGGGGTTGAAATTTATACATTTTAGTTATAAATCCCCTCAATTGTACAATTTCTAGTCATTTGCAAGACTATGCCCCATCAATTGCATGATTTTTAATGATTAAATTAAATTCTAAATCGCAATTAAGCCTAAGCGTAGCCTTTAATTTTTGAAGGGTTAAAAAAGCTATTTTTTTCGAGCACTTGATCACCACCTTTGAAAACAAATCTCCCAAATTGAACGTGATGACATTTATGTGGTCTTACTGCTTTTCCCAAACTTATCGAACTCAAAGCTGGTGTGACACGTTTACGTACTTGAGAACGATAATGGGAGCGTGGAGTGTGCATGGGAAGAGGGGACGTGTATGAGAGTCTCGTGCTCTCGCAAAGACAACATCTGCGCATTTATGGCCCCCCTCCCCCCCAAAAAAAAAAGCAGAAAAGCAAAAAAACCCACCAAAAAAAAAACACGCTTGCCTATTTAGTCCAAATTGCTTCTTATTCTGAGCATTCTTTCATCATCGCCATGGATCCTGACTCCTTCTTGAACCTCCTTTCTACTGATTTTGATGAGTTTGATGACTGGTACAGTGCAGGCGCACAATCTAGTGATCCTTCTCTCTCTACCCACAACGTTTGTGAAAGGAATATTGGTACTAAACCGCCAGCTATGGATTTTGAGCCCCTAGAGAAATCTGTGACCAGTAGTATCGGCACTCCCTTCACATCTGTGCTCAAGATTTCCGACATAGCCTGCGCCCTTGGGAAGTTCTCAAAGCCTTCTCTATGCTCGGAGTCTTTAAACTCGACTGCTGCGGCCGGTCGTGAGCTGGACGTGCCCATGGCCGGTAGCCTCAGTAAGAAGCCGCCCACCGGCAATGGCCATGCCCATGCCCATAGCCAGATTATCAGTGAGAAACGCAATCTTTTGCAGGTGGTGGTGGATAATAATGAGATCAGTGAAGATGTTAAGCCTGAATTACCTACAGCTTCTAATTCCTTTCGTCTATGTTTTCCATTTCCCTGCACGCAAAGCTGTAGCCCTGCGAAAAGGCCCAAGATCTCTCAAAGCTCTAAGTTCGGATTAGACATTAACACTGCTTTGAGGGCTGATATTCTTGATGTGGGTAGAAAACCTGCCAACAGAGAAGGCCTGTCCCAGCGAGAAGCCCACATTCAATCTGAGAGGCTCAGAAGGAAGAGTATGTCAGATAACTTCACTATATTGCAGTCTTTGGTGCCTAGACTCAAGCTTAAAGTAAGTTAAACGAGCCAATTAAGTTATAATCTACTTGAACTTATTATAGCAGTAAGTTAATCTGGTTTAATCAGCTTCTCTTGGCCTTATAATAATCAGCAGATGTCAGTAAGTTAACCCAGCTTAATTTATATCAGCTCTCTAAGTGTTCTAAAATTTATTTTAGCCGTGTGTTAATCTACTTTAATAAGCTTCTTGTAGCCTAATCACATGAAAAAAGGTAAGTTAATCTACTCTAATTAATCTGACGATAGTACAGGCAACCTTCTCGTTGGCAATGAACATGGGTCGTACACTTTGATATTATAATGTCATACTCTCGCCTGGGTGTGTGTTCATATTCGCGGTTTGATGTAATCATATCCTTAGTAATGATTTGATACCTAATCTACAATAGGATTTTGTTAATAATGAGGGACTGTTATTCGTGTTTGAGCTTAATCAAGAGTAATTATCATAAATCATCATATGATGATCATGATTGTTGAGGCTGGAAGTGTCAGGACGGAATTCAAAATGCTTAATGAGCTTAATCGTAAATAATTAATCATATGTCGAGAGATTGAGCTTGCAGATCATGAATGATCATATACTGACTGAGATTAAGGATGAGGGGAAGTATAACTGTTTGAGCTTAATCATGACCGACGACATGCTGTTTTCTGAGCTTAATGAAGATGAGGGGCAGTATTCATGTTTGAGCCTAATCATCTAACATGGTGATTTATGGATGTGTTAAGGCTGAGAATGAGGGACTGTGGTGTGAATATTAATGATTGTTCAGAGTGCCAATGGGATGAGAAATATATGATGTAATCAAAGTGTGTGCTTATTGATGAAAGGTATTAATTGCATGCCTTGCTGCAATGCATGGATTAGTGTGTCACAAAAATGAGATAATGTATGCAGTTAATTTATTTACGTGAATGTGATAGTTGTTTGCTGAAGGCAGTACACAAGCTTATTAATTGAGAATATGGTGATTAGTGAGTGGGTGAGATGATCAACGTGAGATTAATTGATAATATGGTGATTAATGAGTGGGTGAACTGAACTACGTATTGAGATTATGGATGTGCAGCATACAGACCGGATCACGATCTTGACAGAGGTAGTCGCCTACATTGAATCTCTGCAAGGAACGTTGAAAGAGTTGGAACAGAAGAAGGTTGATTTGCTCACGATATTGGGCTTGTCGGAAGAGGATTATTATTACACGAGCCTGCAAGCTGAACACATGCAGAGGGGCTTCATGAGTTTATCCGATCGAAGGGCGAAGAGAAAGCCCTACAGTAGTATTGATAAAATCCAATTATTGGATTGCCATGCAGAGGTTACTGTTCGCATTTCTGGAGTTGACGTCTTTGTCAGTCTTAATTATGCTCCTAAGCAGAAAGGTGTTTGGTCTAAGGTCTTGCTTTTGCTCCAACGACACGGCATTGAAGTTGTCAATGCCACATTGGCCGCCACCAGTGGCGATAACAATTTCCATTGCATCCGTGGCAAGGTAATTAGTCATTAACCCTCCCTTAATTATGCCATTGTACTCAGTTACCTTAAGCCATGGTTTCGTATAACCTCACTCAAGTGTGCTGATATCCTATGCATGTAGCTAATCCATGGATTGATTGCTAACCCAACCCGTCGATTAATTGTTTACTTCACGTGTGCTTTAGTTTTTCACTGGAATCATGTGCTAATGAATGCAATCAACGTCTAACTCGTTGCTTAAATGCATGGATTAGTGCCTCACTTAACTGTGTTGATGCATGCAAATAGCTTATCCATACGTGACTTCTTAACTTTAATTGCATGGACTAATGTCACGTTTGAATGTGCTAATGTATGAAACTAGCTTAATCCGCAGGTTAATTTCTTAATTCATAAGTTATTCTAATAATTTCCACGATTATCACATCGGTGAAAGCTGTTCACATGCCTTTCGATTGTCAAGCAGGTTGAAAACATCCCCGAGGTTGGATGCGTGGATCTGCAGGAGAAGCTAGAGGAGCTAATTGCCAAGGAATTGAGCAGGAGACCCAGATCATGATATCTAGATTGGTTTAGTAATTGAGCTAATGATATCTAGATTGGTTTATTGATTAACCCAATCGAATGGTGTAATATTATATATGGTATTTGCTATTGTATAGTTACCTTATCTCATGTAGCATCCTTACATTTCATGTCGTCAAAACATGTGATCTTCTGTCAAAAAAATGGAGCTATTACTCTAAGCATGGGTTTCTGTGAGGCGTGGGATTTTTGGGATTTCTATCCGGCCTCACATGGTGCTCTCGAGGTATGCTTGGACACCCCGAATTCTTTGCATCTATATGGGAGTACCTTGAGGTGGAGTAATGTGGCCTATAGCCCGACCTCTCCTACCTTCGTTTAGATACAAGACGGCTCGTGGGTAAGGGATCCCGCGCCTCGGATACCCGCAAGTCATTTTCTCTCATCACTCTTGTGATCCCATTGTAATCTCCTCGCATGTTGGCATTTTATCAATACAAGTTTTGGGTTGGAAGCCCGCATTTGGGTGACACCGTTTTCCATTGCCGTTCGTACGTTTTTGGTCATAACTCCTTCGTACAGAGTCCGATTTCAAAGTTCTAGTACTCAAAATGACCGGCTCATCGTCCTCTTTGAGATGAACTATAGGTCTTGGTGTGCACCATTTAGCAAGTACTCTCTGTTTTCACTTTTGTACTGGATTTTCTAGTCCCGAGAGAGAACTCACGCCCAGCACGCGACCCGAGATCACCACTTGGTGACACTTGGTATCAGAGCAGGAAATGCTGCGTCGCGGTGAGTTTGATTAAGACCACAGAAGGTGGCTACCTGGACGCGGAGGAAGCCACGAGAATTGAGGAGGAAGCAAGGTAAGAAAGAGAGGCAGAGCTTGACGCACCGAAGTAACAGCTTGGATTCGGCGTGAAAGGCACAACAGAAGTCTCGAGTCAAGAGCAATAGATACTCGACAACACCAAATGGATGACCCAAGGGATCCAGGGCGACTTGGCAAGATCACCAAGATGACAGACTGAACCGGCTAGAAGGCATATTGGCCTCCTTAGTCGAGCAACTACACAAGAAGGATGGCAGCTGACCTTCGTCGCCAAGACAGATGAGGTCGAGGTCCCCTCCCAACGTCAACACAGAAGATGGAATGACAAGACTCAGAGTCATCACATGAGGAATACGGGAAGTACAAACTGTTATCCCCAGAGAAGTATACTAGGCAAAGAGATTCGTTTGTGGTGGTGACAAGGTGGATCCGTGAGACAGAGGATTATCTCACCATGAACAAAGTGTCTCATGAACACTGGATCCCTGTGGTGTCGCGACTGCTATCAGTGGTTGCATACATGTGGTTTCTGGCAGGTGAGGCAAAAAGGCCATGGACAAGGTGGGATGATTTTACCAAGGACATGGCCGAGTATTTTGTACCACGGAATGAAGTCTTCAGGGTATGTGATGAATGGCGTAACCTCAAACACGCAAATGGAAAACTGCGAGATTATATCAACAAATATAGGCAACTTATGCTGCAAATTATGGATATGCATTCTATAGATAGATTACACGGGTTCCTGCTCGGATTGTGTGACTGGACCCGTAGAGAGATCGAGAAGCAGGAGCCTGAAAATTATGAGGCGGCACTCACAATGGCGGAACGGCTATCCGACACTAAGAGCAGAAAGTGGCAAAGTAAAAACAATGCAACAGGAACAGGGGGATGGAATGGTGCCAAACCTCAAAACAAGAATGATAACTCCTCCAATGAAACCCGAGAAGAAAATTCTGGGACAAGTACAAGCGGGGCAAGGTTGAGTGGATCTTGCATACCTATGGGAGTGGATCTTGCATACCCCGAACCTATGGGAGCAACACCCCAATCAACCAATAAAAGGGGATTTTTCAATATTGCAAGAAGGCGTCCTCTTCCTCCCCGACATGCCTGTGCAGAAGTTGCGCGGGCAATCATTATGACAGTGAATGCCCTCGCGTCGACCTGCACAAAGCCGAGTTACCACCGTTCAGGCCCAAGGGCAATAAGATAATTATGAACAGATGGATCGACTGAGGATCACCGAGATTGAGGATACAAAGACCTCGTCTTGACGAGGCAATAGCCCACCAAGGGTAGGTGCCGTGCAGGCAATACGAAAATGCATGGCAGCACAGTTATCGACAGTGCAAAATGTGTATTTCGAGGCTCATGTGAATGGCCTAAAGCAAAACATCATGTTGGATATGGGAGCCACCCATAATTTCATCACCCCAAAATGCGCTAAGAAGCTGGGAGTGAAGGTGTGCGACTCCAGTAAACTCTCAGTGTCGCTTGCACAAGGACAGGATGACAATGTAAAGATGGCATACAATGTGCACGTGCAGGCAAAGCGCGATTGGATTTCATAGTTGTGCCCATGGTTACTTTCAAAGTGATGTTAGGCTCACTTGGGTCGACAAATATCTCATCGCCTTTATAGGAAAAGGTGTAAATAACATGATACTAGATATGCAGGGTACAGGAGTCAGTGTGCCATGCATCCGTCCTCACTCAGGGGATAAAACAGTCAACAAGGACATTGGAAGCAAAATCCAAGACACCCCAATGTATGCAGTAGGGTCGAGTAAGGCTCGAAGAGTAACAGATTGCCGTGGAAAGATGCCGGAATGGTGCAGTGCCAAGCACGCAGAGAGGGCAGCTAAGGAGGGCTGCCAAATACATTTATGCGTAATTAAGGTCAAGAATGCACATCAGACGAAGTGCAAAATTGGTGAAGCAGAAATACACGAAGTGTTACATGAGTTCCAAGATGTCTTGCCCAAAAAATTGCCAACTGGGTTACCGCCAAAAGGATAAGTGGATCACAAAATCGAACTCTTGCTAGGGCATAGTCCTCCGGCTAAAGCTCCATATAGGATGGATGCTACAAAGCTCAAGGAGCTCAAGGTACAGTTGAACGAACTGGCTGAAAATGGAATGGTTCGCTCCAGCAAGTCGCCGTATGGTGCACATGTGCTGTTTGTCACAAAGAAGGACGGGTCAGCTAGGTTATGCACCGATTACAGAGACCTCAATAAAATCACCATCAAGAACCGCTACCCCATACCAGTAATGAAGGAACTCTTAGACCAATAGGCGGGAGCGAAGTACTTCAGTCGGATCGACTTACGATCCGGATATTATAAGATACGAATCGCCGAAGACAACATTGAGAAAACGGCGTTTCGCACAAGGTATGGAAGCTACAAATGGTTGGTGTTGCCGTTTGGGCTAACCAACACCCCGGCCATCTTTTGCACGATGATGAATGATATTTAAAGATTATCTAGATGAGTTTTTGATCATATATATAGATGATCTGCTCATATATAGCGAAGACTTTGAGTGAGCATAAAGAACACTTAACAAAGGTCTTCCAAATGTTACGGCATCACAAACTGTATGCCAAGCCAGAGAAATGTGAATTTGAAGTCACTGAAGTGGAGTTTCTAGGCTTTGTGGTCAATCAAAAAAGGGTACAAGTAGACCCCAAGAAGATCGAGGTAGTGGTGAAATGGAATGCACCCAGAACTGTGCGTGAAGTTTGCGAGTTCGTAGGTTTCACACAATTCTGTCGAAAGTTTATCAAAGATTTTAGCAAAATCGCCACCCCACTCATTGATATAACTAAAGGCATTAAGCCTTTTAAGTGGACAGATATAGAAAAGAGCGCTTTCGAAAAGATGAAAGTCGCAATGTGCAGTACCCCGATGCTTAAGCTCCCAGAGTTCAACAAGGAGTTTGAGATCCACACGAATGCATCGGACGGGGCCCTTGGAGGAGTTTTATTACAAGACGGGCACCCTGTCACATATGAGTCTCACAAGTTCAGCGATGTAAAATGCCAATAGACCACACATGAAAAGGAAATGCAAGCAGTGGTTCATTGCCTTAGGAAGTGGCGTCATTATGTGCAAGACAAGCACACGAAAGTTCTTACAGATAACATATCTCTCAAGTACTTTCAGACGCAACCCAAGTTGTCACCAAAACAAGGCAGATGGCAGGAGTTCATCGCAAAATTTGACATAGATATTATTCACAAGATGGGGAAACATAACTTGATGCCAGATGCTCTAAGCCGTAAGCTACAGTTGAATGCAGTGAGTGTTGCAAATGGGGCGCTGTTTGACAAGATCAGAGATGCTCAGAAGTTAGATGCAGCAGTCATTCGCATGGTCACAGAGTTGCACAGTGGTACTTCAACCGTGGGTTTATTTGAATTCAAAGATGGAATATTCTACGTCCACCAAAAGGTGTATGTGTCCAATGACCCGGACCTCAAAGCCATGCTACTTTGGGAAACCCATGACTGTAAGCTGGTCGGGCATGGTGGGCAGAAGTGCTCGCTCGAGCAACTTTGACGTCATTTCTTCTAGCCACGCATGATTGAGGATGTCATCGAATATGTTCGTACATGCCCAACTTATCAACTCGTGAAGGCACAGCGAGTCAAACCGACTGGTTTATTGCAAACCATGCCCATCCCGTCAAGGCCGTGGGACATTGTCAGTATGGACTTTATTGTGGATCTCTAGGAGTCCCATGGATACAACACCATATTTGTGGTAGAGGATATTTTAGTCAAGTGTTCAAATACCATGGACTGCCAATGGCTATTGTGTCAAACTGGGACAGCAGATTCATGAGCAACATGTGGAGAGAACTGTTCAAGTTAATAGACACACAATTGCGCATGTCTTCAGCATATCACCCACAAACAAATGGTTAAACGGAGCAAATCAATCAAGGCATAGAAGACTACATTCGCAATTACGTTCATGCCGATCAGAAGGTTGGGCGAACTACCTAGAAATTTTAGAATTCCATTTTAACAACTCCGTGCACAGTGCTACCCGGGTACACTCCGTTTGAGCTGGCCACCGGTAAAGAGGTCAATACACCTCTTGCCATTGCCACTCACAAGAGATGTGCATGCCCTAGATGCAGATACAGAGGAATTTTTGCAGAAATGGCAGAAGAGAATGCGGGTTGCACAGCAGAATCTAGAACAAAGCAAAGTCCTATATGTCAAACATGCCAACAAGAAGAGACGTGATGACGAATTTCATGAGGCCCGAGACTTGGTCCTGGTTAGTGCCCAAAACATTGCACTACCTGCCAACCTCACACCGAAATTCAACCATCACTTCTATGGCCCATACAAAGTGCTCAAATCTTATAATGGAGTCACCTACAAAATAGAGGTGCCCGCAACAGTACACATACATAATGCATTTCATATAGGCCTACTCAAGAGGTTTGTCGCCGTCGATACCAGGTTTGGTCGCCATGTATCAATGCTTGCAGATGGTGCAACACCCACCGTTACGCCTTTTGAACCAGAACTGATGTTGAAATCATGGTTCTGGCGAGGAACGCCAGAATTCTATGTGAAATGGAAACATCGCCCCATGATAGATTGCACATGGGTGCTACAAGGAAAAATGATTCAAATGGCACGTCCATTGGTTCTGCAGTTTTACAACATAGTGCCTGTTGGGGATGATGTACATCTAGAATAATGGCTTGAAAGGGACTTCAAGCCCTTCAAAAGGGGGGTGTATGTGAGGCGTGGGATTTTTGGGATTTCTATCCAGCCTCTTGATAGTCGGCCTATGAGGTGATCTGGATTGGCCTATTGGTTGGCAAGATAAGCTTTTCCTTGGCCATAAAATCTAGTAGAAAAAACCCACCAAAAAATCAAGAGATTTGGATAGGTCAAAAACCCACCGAAAATAGGAATTAAAAAATGAACTTCTAGCATGCACAACAAAGAAGAAAATTTTTGAGTTCAATGCTTCCATTTAGATGCACACAATGTATCTCATTGAAATCCCATTGCACTTTGTGAGATTTGTTATTTTGAAAAATGATGGAACATATGTAGATGATCTGTTGTTCAATATAGGATTAAATTCGGTAGGTGCCACATTTGGTGGCCATCCACGGACTTCATTCATTTTGGGAGGTGGCCGATATTAAATTTGTGCATTAAGGGATGTTCTTTTTCCTAAAAAATTGGTAGTTGGCGGTGACTACTGGCCTCGAGTGTCAGTGAGGGAATATTCTATTGTGTTTATTTTATCCATTTATGAATGAATGCACAACGTTATTATCTTGAACATGAAACCATTGTGGAAGTATGTTGTTTGTCGAAAATGAGCCTTGCATCTAGAAGCAATATCGACAACAAATCCTCCAGATATCCACTCCGTCATCTCTGCTCTCCCAGTCTTTAAGTGTGTGTGAAATGGAGGGAGAATCTCAGCTTCTTTCAGGACGACGTAAAAAGCGTAAATCTATCGTGCATGTCGAAAATCGTGGAGCCATAAGTGAGGAGAGACCCACAACCTCAGCTCCAGCTTGGAGGGGTCTTTTTGAAGACCCTAGAAATGTCATTTTAGAAGGAGATGAAGAAGAGGCCAATCATGCCAAGACTACCTATGTTGCAGTCCATGGAATGGGACCTCTAGAGAAATGAGTGGAAGGAGATGATGTCAGCCTTTATGAGGATGATAACGGCCATGGGACGACTCATGGAGGAGAATGAAGGGCATGATTTGGAGGATGCCATGCAGACAGAGGAGGGTCTTGAGAAGAAAGGGAAGGCATAGATGAGACACAAAGTAGCCAAAGCGAGGGCACAGGCACAAAGGACACCTCCAAACAGGTCAGAAAAATAGAGATTTTTGGGAAGATGATGAGAACTAGAAGCCACAAGGATGGACCATTATTGTGTTAAGGATATGAATGTTCTGTATGTTCTGAATGAATTGTTCTCTAAAAATGAGTTTTGTATGTTCTTCTTGTAGAAGGGATCTTTATCCTAGGATTCTGTGTGGGTTGACCAGACTATAAGGAACCCCAAAATCAATTGGATCTTAAGGTGAAAGAGTTTATCCCCCAGCTGCGAGATGAGGACATCTCGTGTTTTTTAAGTGGGGTAGGATGTAAGATTCCTCCCTCTAGCTTTTGAGGTTTAAAGGTGTAAGAACCTCCCCTTCTGTTCTTGAAATTATTCCCCTCTCTGAAATAGAAGAAAGATCTTGTTTTACCCTGTTTTGGTCTAGAGATAGATAATCCAAAATTGAGATACCTTTGGATATAAAAATCCTCCTAGTGTATAAAATGGATTCCCTTGAAACAGAAGTTCAAAATGAACTTTCCAAGGTGAATTAGGAAGTAATTGAAAATGTGTATAAGGGACCTTAGCCTAAAGCTATACATTTTAAGAATTTTTTGGATTATGGTCCAATTAAGGTTCCAATGGGCCAATTGGATTGATCCAAGTGTTGGAATGAGATAAATCCAAAAGAATAAAAGCAAATATCCAAAAATGAGTAAATGCTCACATAAGATGAAGAGTTGACTGAGTACAAGGTTTATTAGTTAAAAATTATGAGATATTACAAAAAAATGACATATTTTGGAATAATGATGCATTTTTGACACCTTGGTGAGGAAAGGGGGACTCTTGAGGTAGGCACCTCTTTCACATGTGTGGAAGGGTTTTTAATTCAAAAAAGTTGTGATATTTTTATCTCTCCTCTCTCCTGGATCAAACTAAATCAAAAAGGGAGCCAAACTGGTCCAAATCTTATCCAAATTGAGTCAAACTGAACTTGGAAAATTCTAGAACCCAGTTGGACTTTGTTAGTGGCCTACCTCAACTATAAATAGACCCTCAATCATTTGAAAAAAATTTTGGAGCTATACCATGCCAGTATTATATTAAAATAATCATATTTTTAAAAAAAAAATAAAAAGCAGGGATTTTGAATTAGAAAAAGAAAAGGGACTGACGATTACATAGTAGATACGGGCTGTGCCCTTTCAAAAGGAACCATACTGATCTAGGGGTTACATGATTACAAGGGCATGCACAGCCCGTATCTGCTATGTAATCTCTTAAATTTTCCTTTCTTGAGAGCTTGAAGCTTTCTCTCTCTACAACACTTCTTGGAGTTGCTCTTCTCCTCTTGGGGGACCAAATAATTATTTAGGGGCTTCACTGCAATTAGAGAATCAAGTTAAACTTGGAGGTAAAATCAAATTTTATGGTTTTTTCCAATTTATCTCAATGACTTTCCTCTTCTCAACCCCTCTCAAGCTTTAGAAGATTTCTAAATAATTATTTTAATTCAAATCAAACTTTTCCTAGGTTTCTTAATGTTTAATTAACATTAAGTTAAGCTTTATGTTTAAATTATAATGCTTTCTTAAGTAAATCTCTCTCTCTAAAAGAATAGCCATCTTTATGGCTAAATCCCTTGAAAAAGGATGCTTCTCATTGATAGTCTCTTAATTCAAAGCTAAACTCTAGGCTTGATAAGCTAGAGATTAAGAAAATGGTATTTTTATGATTTTGTGTTAAAAAAATAATGGTTATTTCTTTTAGATTATTTATAAGTAGTTAAAAACTACTTTGATTGATTCTAAATAAGAAATAGATTATCCTATCGATTTTGAAAAAGGAAGATAATGGAATTAGCTTAATTTAGTGAAGTATTCATAATTAATTTATGATTATGGTTAAAATTATGATTTAAATTCATAGTTTGATTTTATGCATAAAAGAGGAACTACTATCATATTTTCATATTACAAGCTTTTATTCTTTAGAAAAAAATTGAGAATTATCAGTAATAGCAGCGAAGCTATGGCAAAAGTTTCAAAAAATAATACATATCTTATTTTTATGCATAATGATAAAAGAAAACTTCCTACCATATTCTAGGATTGGACATCCTATGCAAAAAGAATGATTTTCATCATATTCATGAGAAATATTTTTTTTCTAATTATGCATAATTAATTGATTATGAGAAAAGAGTAAATTTTGGTAAATTTATTTTTATGCAAAAAGAGAAATTCCCATGATAATTGAGATCCAAGTAATTAAATGGTAAAAGAGGAATTTTTGGCATAATTCAAATTATGAGTATTTATCAAAAGTGAAATTTTGAGCATTATTAATTTTATTGGAAAATATGTGTACAATTGATTTTTCTAAATCCCATGAATCTTTTACTCAAAAGAAGAATATTGAATATATTTCACTTGAGAAATTTGAGAAAGAATATGAAAATATCCATGGAGAAAAAGTACCTTTAACTAGGCCAATCAATTGGCAGAAACTTAAAGAAGTCCCATCGATATATCGAAAGTAGAAAATAGTAGTAAAAGTGGATGTGACAAGATGTGATGTAGAGCCAAATGAATGTGACGGGATGATAATGGATGCAATGTGAGTAGATGAGATGTGAATGTGATAAGAGGAGATGTAAACATGATGTGATAAGATGTAAATGTGATGTGATAAGATGTGAATGTGATATGATAAGATATGAATGTGATGTGAGAATCAAGCTAAACTTGGAGGTAAAATCAAATTTTATGGTTTTTTCTAATTTATCTCAATCACTACAAGACAATGCTGCCATACACGCGATAAATTACGAACGCGTGTATGGTCGCGCTTTTACTTGAATAAAATCGGGCGCGTGTATTTTAGCATTTAAGTTCACGTGTATATTTGCATTTATCAACGCGTGTATAAACGCGTTTATATACACGCAGTAATACACGCATAAATACACGATAATATTTACGGGGTAATACTCGCTATTATACACGGATAAATACACGCCACTGTACACGGATTAATACACGCATGGCAGAGAAAAACTGAAAAAAAACTGAATTCCTTAACAAAATTAAAAACTATTTTCCTTAAACCATCTCATAGTACATTAAAGTATACATCATTACACAATCCCACTACATGCATTTACAACAATGAAATATATTCAAAAATAAATCATGCATATGAGATGATAGAAATGTCATCAATTTAGAACATACAGTGACGGATTGGTTAGGGTTCGATCTCATCTTCAATAAGATCCATCCTTGTCAAACGATCAACATCAATATCCATTTGATCAATTGGTAAGGCTACGATTAAATTTATTCCACTATCGATATTCTGTACTCCATTGATAATGGTATCGATGTCCTGATCATCCTCATCAACATCACCATCATCCTCAATGGTAGGGTCATTCTCATGATCATGAGAAATGGCATGCTCATCCTCATTATCACGATCATCTCTTATTTCTTGATCATCGATCACAACATCTTCAATGGCATGTTCGACGTCATCTTCATTGCGGCTTGTTACATCCTCCATATGCTCCATATCAGTGAATGTATTATACATCACTTTGGAACGTGGTGCAATAGGGATGACGTACCACCATTTGATGTCATGCACCATTGGTAGATAGATAACCTACTCAAATACACACAGTACAGTAATTAATTAGCATATCAAAAGTCAAGGGGTACGCGAGCTTAGATATATATGTACATGAAACACATTAGTAAAAAAATGCATACCTGCTCACATTGTTGTGGCAATACGAGCCTATCTTTCTTTGTTTGCCAGAACTTTGTAGAGTCAATAGTTACATATCCACTTGCATGGCGTTTTATCGTTGCATCAGGCCCTTTTTCCACCACGTTCATTTGCCATTTGACATCCAAAACATACACAAAGAAGCGACGAAAGTCAAGCCTAAATATGTCTTGGATTATGCCACAATAATCATCCATTTTTCCATTAGCTCCCTCAAAGCTACTAATGACACCGCAATCTTGTGTATTTCTCTTTTCATCAATTCTTTGTGTTCGAAAATGCTTGCCTTCACACCATATAGCATTGAACATAGTGCACTGGACCAAAATAGAAGCAATATTAATATTGTGTAAGCAATGTGAATAAATATTAAAAGCAAATCACTTACAACTAATGCAAAACATTACTTCTATGTACCTTTGACATGCATCCTCGTGCATACTCCCATTCTTCCGCCGTGATATGCAGCCCCTCGTCACTCTCTGCTCTCTCCATTTCCTCATGCAACCAATCAACATGGATATCATTCGGAAGTGTTGCTAGATGCTTAGGGTACGCCTTCCGAGAGCCATGTTGCCTCCGAAAGAGAGCTCTTTCTGCTTGCCTTTTTGTCTTTGCATCCTCATATCTTGTAACCCATCTGCTCATCACATCACTATTAAGGATACAAGTGAAATTGAGATCATCAATCAATGTTCTGTCAATTACTTTACTCTGTCCTTTTCCTTGAGGCACAATAGAGGTCATCCTCAAGTCCTCTTCATTGCTCCATAGTCGTGGCAAAGAGCTGTCCACCTGACCAAGAAATTCTGAAATATATACAAGAGACTCTTGTATCAACCAACCCTCGGCCATGCTTCCTTCAAGCCTTGCACTTTGCCTCACAAAGTCTTTTAAGGTCTTCATGAAGCGCTCTAGAAAGAACATCCAACGTGCATGCACAGTACCACATAAAGCAATTTCATCCACTAAATGCACAATGAGATGTAGTTGACTTGTGAGAATGGTTCGCGGAAAAGTCTCCTCTACCAAACAAACCACCTCCACTGCCATAACACGCGCATCATCCAACGTGGCTGGATCAATTGCTTTGGAACTAACATATCTGAAAAATAAATAAATAGTACGTTATACCTCATGCACGTTCATTTTGCAAGGTATAATGAAGGGTGATCTGAGCATGGGTTTTACATACCTCACAAGATCGCCCATCTTATAAATACATTTTTTCAAACTCTTATTCGCACAATGGTCGATGCTAGTAGGTAGTATGAACTGCGCACATAAGAGCACATTTATGGTTTATGGCATTACAAAATTTAATTTCAACGTACGTACAAGACTTGGAAAACACTTACTTGAAGCATCTTGTGCCAATCGTGGGACTTCAACCCATATAGTTGCTCAACGCCTCTTTTCTTAGTGGTTGTAAAGGCTCCCTTCAATGATCTCATGCATCCAGTGGGAGTACGCAAAGTGGTGATGGCCTGCTTTACCTGCTTCTCCTCTTTCTTTGATATAATCCATGGTGCAGGCGGAAGACGAACGTGCCCACCCACCTCTCGTGGCCAAGCTTGACGCATACGTCCTGCGACCCGCAAGTCCTCACGTACGCTAACATTGTCTCGTTTACCAGTAATATGTTCCCAAATACCAGATCCCACATTCTTGAAGATGTGCATGGGATCAAGAAGATGGTTGATCTTAAGATGGGTCCAATATGGCAGCCGAAAAAAAATGGAGTACCTGCACAAGGGATTGCTCTATGTGACCTTTAATCCAATTAGAGACTACACAAAACAAGATTGAAAAAACATCACTATACCTGTTCATGCCATCTGGAGGAAGAATAGTTGTAGACTCCCAAATACGCTTCCAATCTTTTGCACGAAGTGTTTGTGGAGGAATGTTACTCTTACTAGCAACATATTTAGGATGATCTGAAGGGAGAAATCGATGATGATTATCGAATATAGTCTTACACAAACCATCAGCATACTCATGTACTAACGAAGGACCACAAACAGGACATGCATGTTTACCCGATGTTTTCAAACCTGTTAAAATATAAATAAAAGCTAGAATAATAAAGTCAAACCGTCTAATTAATATATATAGCCAATAGTAATAGAGTAGGGAGGTAATTAGAATTCTTACCAGAACAATCGCTGTATCCTGGAAAGTCATGCATTGTCCACATCAACACTGCTTTTAAGTCGAAGTGTCGAGAGGAGGGAGGCCTACTAATGTCCACCACCGCAACACCTCTCCATAGTTCCTCCAACTCATCAATCAGTGGTTCAAGATAAACATCCATATGCTTGACTTTATGTTTCCCTGGAATTAGAAGGGATAACATAAGATGTCCCTTCTTGATCGCCATTGATGGTGGAAGGTTGTAATTCACCAGCACAACTGGCCACACGCTGTATGCGGTGCTTTTGAAACCAAATGGATTCACTCCATCCATACCCAGGCCAAGTCTCAAGTTTCTGGGCTCTGTTTTAAAGCTGGGCCACTCATCTTCAATATGCTTCCAAGCAGGAGTGTCTGCGGGAATTCTCCACATGCCATCATCCGATCGATGTGAGGAATGCCATGACATGAGCTCTGCTATGGATTTGCACTTGAACATGTGTTTGATGCGAGGAATTATAGGAAAGTGTCGCAAGACTTTACGAGGTACATCAAAACTCTTCATATCTGTTCTGTACCTTGCTTCACCACAAGTGGGACATGTCAGAGCCTCCTTATGCGTCCCACGAAAGAGAATGCAATCATTGACGTATGCATGTATTTTATCATAATCCAGTCCTCTAAGAGATGTCACATAGCGCCTCGCTATGTCTCTTGAGGTGGGTAGTCTATTTTCCTTTGGAAGCATGTTTGACAATAGCCTGCATCCAATATCATCAATTATAATTAGTCTTAAATCTTAAACCTTAAACCACTAATTCAAATTTATAAGTTAGAATGCTTACTTCAACAATGCGTCAAGACTTGCATTGCTCCATCCATAAACTGTTTGTATATTAAGTAGTTCAAGGGAAGCACGTAAAACTGAGAATGTGCACCCTTCAAACACCGGTGTCGATGAAGCTTTATAAAGATGCTCTTGTTCCATATCATCGTCGTCCATACCTTTGGGATCATCCTTAAAAAGATTCCGCACCATATCATCAAGCACCTCCTCTTCCACAACTTCGTGGGGTGCAGGGCTATTGTCGTCCCTTTCCCACTCATCTCTGACAATAGATCCCGAAGCTCCAGCATCATCTCGTCGACGCTTTACGTGCTCTCGTCGCGCGTAGGGTACCATGTTAGGGTGCGGTACTGCATCCTGCTTCAATTTATCAAATTATATGTTACAACTCTATTAATTTAATTTGGATACCATGAGTCATTTGAATACCATCAATTTACATCTACTCACCTCTAAACCTGTTTGATTCCATTCTCCATACATGGAGATGTGATTCAAGGTAATTCGACGTGCTTGTACAATGCATCCTTGACATCGATTGCACATACATTTGATCCGTTGTCCCAACCACACATCGCGATTACGATGACGCATTGTCTCATCTTCCCCAGAACTGCTTGAAGAGGTTGATGACATCCTGTGTACAAACCAGAAAACACAAACTCATTATATATTTTTAATGAAAGCACAAAATCGCGTGTATTCACGCGGCTATCTCCTAAAACTTGCGTGTATAAACGCGGCTACTTCCTAAAAAACGCGTGTATTCACGCGGCTAATTTCTGCAAAACGCGTGTATAAACGCAGCTAAAATCCTATACACGCGAATATACCTGCGTTCGTAAACGCGAACATAAACGCGACGGCATATTTAAACTAAAAATAGCCCGCCTTCCCCAAATATAGATTTTGAACTTAGAAATCAACAGTGCATGCGTTTTCGCCTATTTTTGCCTCTTCCAACAGCAAGGAGGGAGCAGAGAAAGGAGCACACACACGGGAGAAGGAGGGAGCAGAGAAGGAGAAGAGAGGACTCACTTTTTCAGAGGTGAGTCACTTTGTCTTGTGCCTTGTCTCTTTTGTCAGATTTGTTTACTTTGCTCTTTGCTCTTTGGGTTTGTCTTTTTGCACACGATTGGGTTGCTGCATCCTGACAGGGGCGACAATGGCTGGTCCTTTTATAAGGACATTCTGTCTTTGTCGGGGGGTCGGTCTTTTCGAGAAAATTTTTTCGTAGGTCGCGTGTACAAACGCGTGTAGGAGCGCGTGTAACCTGTCTGGAGAGTTTTTTCACGCGCATATACACGCGTTTTTGGCCGGGTGTATACACGCGTTTTTTGACGGGTGTATACACGCGTTTCTGCAGACAGAAAACTGCCGCGTTTCAGATTTCATGGTTTGCAGGCAATTGACTTGTGTAATGACAATGTGTGAGTCAAGAGACAGCCCATGATGTACATGATGATGTTTGTTGCAGGTTCTTTATGGATATTCCAGGTTCTTCATCCGATCCATTTGCGTACAGCAATTGGTTGATGGAGATGATGAATCACTTTGGGCGCCAACCTGGTCCGGTTGAGCTTACAGAGTATATGTATGCCCATCCCCCTCCTTCCCTGCCTGGTGTCTATACCCCTACCGCGAGTATCCAGGGCACTCCAGTGCCGTCTATTCCTCCGAGTCCGACGAGACGGCATGCAGCTTCTCCTCTTCCACGTCCACCGAGGATACATACCTCGTCCCAGACACACTCACGTACACCCTCATAGCCACCATCACGTGCTCCCTCATCAGAGCCACCGTCACGTCAGGGCTCACAGCCACCGTCACGTAGACAATCCCCCAGTCGTGACTCCACCCGCAGCAGTAGGAAGAGTGGGAGTGGAGGATGCGGCGGGTGCTTTGGTGGGGGAGGTGGGGGAGGTGGGGGAGGTAGTAGGGAACGGGGTGAGAGAGGAGATAGAGGGAGAAGAGTTAGAGGAGACAGTTCGGAAGAGGAGGAGATGAGAGAGATGGAGAGAGTGGTTTGCTATGATGTGACGGATAGGGGCGGGATAGTCATGGATGCGAGGGGGAGGGAGGTAATGGAGTACATGCGTGGGGTAGTATCAAACTCATATAGAAATTGTTTTATTAAATTTAAAGATCAAAATAGCCGATTAGTTGGGGAGGTGATAGAGGCTGTACACAGTCGGTACCCCAATCCCCCACATGCTACATTCTCGGATGTATGGGGAAGGACGCGAATAAGGGAGATCTTAAGTAATAAAAGATCTCACCTTAAAAAACTCGCGTACGATGACCGGCTAAATGTAGCTGCGGGTGGCTATCCTGCCGAGAAACCTGCCACCACTGCACACAAACGCGAGTGGAAGGAGGCAAAGAAACGAGCAGAGGGTGGCGTGAAGAGCAGGCAGCATGTGGAGGCATGACGGATCCAGATGGAGACCGTTGGATCTTCGCATTTCGGATCTGGCGGCGTCGAGTCATGGGAGGCAGAGTTCGTAAGTATCCTGTCACTTTATTTGATTGTTTACTTAATTCATTGATTCTATGAATTGTTTTAATCTTACAAATTGTGTTGATTATGATACAACGACGGGTTACGGGGAGGAAGCCCACAACCCACGATACTGCGTATGCTCGCCGGCATAGCAGACGTGACACGTGGGCCATCTTCAGAGCCGAGGGACGTATTACGGACGCGCAGTTTGAGTTGGCCATGAGACCATACGGTCGACAGGTACTTGAAAATTCGTAACGAATGGTTTTGGTTTATTGAATTGCATATATATATACTTATATACTATATATTACTTGAACAGGCACAAGCTGCTGATGATCCATCGGCCGCCGCTGCAGAGGGTGGACGTGAGCACTACTCCTCGGACATTCCGACCGATGCGAGCTCATCTGAGCATGGGGGGAGCACCGAGTCATCATCTGGGTCTGAGTAGTACTCAGACTTGTAGTATCACATTCCATATTTAGGATGTGATTGTATATATTTTTTTGTAAACTCAAGCCATGGGCTACTTCGAGATATGGACTCCCTTGTATACATGTATGAAATTTTGATAGTAATATTGAATTGATTGATCGATAGTATTACATTCATGTCTGTCTTGAATCGTGTAATGACAATGTATGCATTCATGTCGTTCTTGTCTTAATCTCCCTCGTGCATATGTTCTTCGTGGATGGTCTAATGGGATGGTCTAATGCACCAAAAACCCTAAACCAGAGAGTGCTATTGGGTGCTGGAATGCTGGAACAGTATTCAGGCACCAAATAGCACTCTCTGGATTTTTTTTTTGCTCTCTGTTCGCGTGTATAAACGCGTCAAAACTGCTAAAATTCGCGTGTATCTACGCGGATACCCTGGAAATTACGCGTGTATTAACGCGTATAAACTGGCAATAACGCGTGTATGAGCGCATCTAAATTAAACAAACGCGTGTATACACGCAAGTAAAAACGCGTCTGGGACATGGGAACTGAACAGGATGCGGCTATACACCCGTGTATAAGCGCGTCTAATATAATAAGAAGCGTGTATAGGGGCGTGTATTAATGCGTCTGTGTAAAAAAACGCGGCTATACACCCGTGTATACGCGCGTCTAATATAATAAGAAGCGTGTATAGGGGCGTGTATTAACGCGTCTGTGTAAAAAAACGCGGCTATATACCCGTGTATACGCGCGTTTGAGAGGTACTTTACACGCGGTTTTACACGCATGTCTCTAGCCGCGATTATACACGCGCTGATACACGGGCCCGCTACTTTTCTTCACAAGTCATTTTTAGCGGCTAAGAGCGCGGGTATGAGCCCAATCCCTTGTAGTGAATGACTTTCTTCTTCTCAACCCCTCTCAAGCTTGAAAAGATTTCTAAATAATTGTTTTAATTCAAATCAAACTTTTCCTAGGTTTCTTAATGCTTAATTAACATTAAGTTAACCTTTATGCTTAAATTATAATGCTTTCTTTAAGTAAATCTCTCTCTCTAAAAGAATAGCCATCTTTATGGCTAAATCCCTTGAAAAAGGATGCTTCTCAATGATAGTCTCTTAATTCAAAGCTAAACTGTAGGCTTGATAAGCTAGAGATTAAGAAAATGGTATTTTTATGATTTTGTGTTAACAAAATAATGGTTATTTGTTTTAGATTATTTATAAGTAGTTAAAAACTACTTTGATTGATTCTAAATGAGAAATAGATTATCCTATCAATTTGAAAAAAGAGAAATAATGGAATTAGCTTAATCTATTAAGATAATCATAATTAATTTATGATTATGATTTAAATTCATAGTTTGATTTTATGCATAAAAGAGGAACTACTATCATATTTTCATTACAAGCTTTTATTCTTTAGAAAAAAACTGAGAATTTTCAGCGAAGCTATGGCAAAAGTTTCAAAAAATAATACATATCTTATTTTTATGCATAATGATAAAAGAGGACTTCCTACCATATTCTAGGATTGGACATCCTATGCAAAAGGAATGATTTTCATCATATTCATGAGAAATAGTTTTTTTTCTAATTATGCATAATTAATTGATCATGAGAAAAGAGTAAATTTTGGTAAATTTATGTTTATGCAAAAAGAGAAGTTCCCATGATAATTGAGATCCAAGTAATTAAATGGTAAAAGAGGAATTTTTGGCATATTTCAAATTATGAGTATTTATCAAAAGTGAAATTTTGAGGATTATTATTTTATTGGAAAATATGGGTACAATTGATTTTTGTAAATCCCATGAATATTTTACTCATCAAAAGAAGAATATTGAATATATTTCACTTGAGAAATTTGAGAAAGAATATGAAAATATCCATGGAGAAAAAGTACCTTTAACTAGGCCAATCAATTGGCAGAAACTTAGAGAAGTCCCATCGATATATCGAAAGTAGAAAACACTAGTAAAAGTAGATGTGACAAGATGTGATGTACAGCCAAATGAATGTGACGGGATGTTAATGGATGCAATGTGACTAGATGAGATTTGAATGTGATAAGAGGAGATGTAAACATGATGCGATAAGATTTAAATGTGACGTGATAAGATGTGAATGTGATATGATAAGATATGAATGTGATGGGAGAATCAAGCTAAACTTGGAGGTAAAATCAAATTTTATGATTTTTTCCAATTTATCTCAATGACTTTCTTCTTCTCAACCCCTCTCAAGCTTGAGAAGATTTTTAAATAATTATTTAAATTCAAATCAAACTTTCCCTAGGTTTCTTAATGTTTAATTAATATTAAGTTTACCTTTATGCTTAAATTATTATGCTTTCTTTAAGTAAATCTCTCTCTCTAAAAGAATAGCCATCTTTATGGCTAAATCCCTTGAAAAAGGAGGCTTCTCAATGATAGTCTCTTAATTCAAAGCTAAACTCTAGGCTTGATAAGCTAGAGATTAACAAAATGGTATTTTTATGATTTTGTGTTAACAAAATAATGGTTATTTCTTTTAGATTATTTATAGGTAGTTAAAAACTACTTTGATTGATTCTAAATGAGAAATAGATTATCCTATCAATTGGGAAAAAGATAAATAATGGAATTAGCTTAATGTATTGGGATAATCATAATTAATTCATGATTATGGTTAAAATTATGATTTAAATTCATAGTTTGATTTTATGCATAAAAGAGGAACTACTATCCTATTTTCATTACAAGCTTTTATTGTTTAGAAAAAAATTAAGAATTATCAGTAATAGAAGCGAAGCTATGGCAAAAGTTTCAAAAAATAATACATATCTTATTTTTATGCATAATGATAAAAGAAAACTTCCTACCATATTCTAGGATTGGACATCCTATGCAAAAAGAATGATTTTCATCATATTCATGAGAAATAATTTTTTTTCTAATTATGCATAATTAATTGATTATGAGAAAAGAGTAAATTTTGGTAAATTTATTTTTATGCAAAAAGAGAAATTCCCATGATAATTGAGATCCAAGTAATTAAATGGTAAAAGAGGAATTTTTGGCACAATTCAAATTATGAGTATTTATCAAAAGTGGAATTTTGAGCATTATTAATTTTATTGGGAAATATGGAAACAATTGATTTTTGTAAATCCCATGAATCTTTTACTCAAAAGAAGAATATTGAATATATTTCACTTGAGAAATTTGAGAAAGTATATGAAAATATCCATGGAGAAAAAGTACCTTTAACTAGGCCAATCAATTGTGGTAGAAACTTAGAGAAGTCCCATCGATATATCGAAAGTAGAAAATAGTAGTAAAAGTGGATGTGACAAGATGTGATGTAGAGCCAAATGAATGTGACGGGATGTTAATGGATGCAATGTGAGTAGATGAGATGTGAATGTGATAAGAGGAGATGTAAACATGATGCGATAAGATGTAAATGTGATGTGATAAGATGTGAATGTGATATGATAAGATATGAATGTGATGTGAGAATCAAGCTAAACTTTGAGGTAAAATCAAATTTTATGGTTTTTTCCAATTTATCTCAATGACTTTTTTCTTCTCAACCCCTCTCAAGCTTGAGAAGATTTCTAAATAATTGTTTTAAATCAAATCAAACTTTCCCTAGGTTTCTTAATGTTTAATTAACATTAAGTTAACCTTTATGCTTAAATTATATTGCTCTCTTTAAGTAAATCTCTCTCTCTAAAAGAATAGCCATCTTTATGGCTAAATCCCTTGAAAAAGGATGCTCTTCAATGATAGTCTCTTAATTCAAAGCTAAACTCTAGGCTTGATAAGCTAGAGATTAAGAAAATGGTATTTTTATGATTTTGTGTTAACAAAATAATGGTTATTTCTTTTAGATTATTTATAAGTAGTTAAAAACTACTTTGATTGATTCTAAATGAGAAATAGATTATCCTATCAATTTGGAAAAAGAGAAATAATGGAATTAGCTTAATGTATTGGGATAATCATAATTAATTTATGATTATGGTTAAAATTATGATTTAAATTCATAGTTTGATTTTATGCATAAAAGAGGAACTACTATCATATTTTCATTACAAGCTTTTATTCTTTAGAAAAAATTTGAGAATTATCAGTAATAGCAGCGAAGCTATGGCAAAAGTTTCAAAAAATAATCCATATCTTATTTTTATGCATAATGATAAAAGAGGACTCCTACCATATTCTAGGATTGGACATCCTATGAAAAAAGAATGATTTTCATCATATTCATGAGAAATAATTTTTTTTCTAATTATGCATAATAAATTGATTATGAGAAAAGAGTAAATTTTGGTGAATTTATTTTTATGCAAAAAGAGGAATTCCCATGATAATTGACGAGATAATTGAGATCCAAGTAATTAAATGGTAAAAGAGAAATTTTTGGCATATTTCAAATTATGAGTATTTATCAAAAGTGGAATTTTGAGCATTTTTAATTTTATTGAAAAATATGGGTACAATTGATTTTTCTAATTCCCATGAATCTTTTACTCAAAAGAAGAATATTGAATATATTTCACTTGAGAAATTTGAGAAAGAATATGAAAATATCCATGGAGAAAAAGTACCTTTAACTAGGCCAATCAATTGGCAGAAACTTAGAGAAGTCCCATCGATATATCGAAAGTAGAAAACACTAGTAAAAGTGGATGTGACAAGATGTGATGTAGAGCCAAATGAATGTGACGAGATGCTAATGGATGAAATGTGAGTAGATGAGATGTGAATGTGATAAGAGGAGATGTAAACATGATGCGATAAGATGTAAATGTGATGTGATAAGATGTGAATGTGATATGATAAGATATGAATGTGATGGGAGAATCAAGCTAAACTTGGAGGTAAAATCAAATTTTTTGTTTTTTTCCAATTTATCTTAATGAATTTCTTCTTGTCAACCCCTCTCAAGCTTGAGAAGATTTCTAAATAAATGTTTTAATTCAAATCAAACTTTTCCTAGGTTTTTTAATGTTTAATTAAAAAACCTGTATGCTTAATTAAGCATAAAGGTTAACTTAATTAACATTAAGTTAACCTTTACGCTTAAATTATAATTCTTTCTTTAAGTAAATCTCTCTCTCTAAAAGAATAGCCTTCTTTATGGCTAAATCCCTTGAAAAAGGATGCTTCTCAATGATAGTCTCTTAATTCAAAGCTGAACTCTAGGCTTGATAAGCTAGAGATTAAGAAAATGGTATTTTTATGATTTTGTGTTAACAAAATAATGGTTATTTCTTTTAGATTATTTATTAGTTAAAAACTACTTTGATTGATTCTAAATGAGAAATAGATTATCCTATTAATTTGAAAAAAGAGGAATAATGGAATTAGCTTAATGTATTGGGATAATTATAATTAATTTATGATTATGGTTAAAATTATGATTTAAATTCATAGTTTAAATTTATGCATGAAAGAGGAACTACTATTATATTTTCATTACAAGCTTTTATTCTTTAGAAAAAATTTGAGAATTATCAGTAATAGCAGCGAAGCTATGGCAGAAGTTTCAAAAAATAATCCATATCTTATTTTTATGCATAATGATAAAAGAGGACTTGCTACCATATTCTAGGATTGGATATCCTATGCAAAAAGAATTATTTTCATCATACTCATGAGAAATAATTTTTTTTCTAATTATGCATAATTAATTGATTATGAGAAAAGAGTAAATTTTGGTAAATTTATTTTTATGCAAAAAGAGGAATTCCCATGATAATTGACAAGATAATTGAGATCCAAGTAATTAAATGGTAAAAGAGAAATTTTTGGCATATTTCAAATTATGAGTATTTATCAAAAGTGGAATTTTGAGCATTATTAATTTTATTGGAAAATATGGGTACAATTGATTTTTCTAAATCCCATGAATCTTTTATGCAAAAGAAGAATATTGAATATATTTCACTCGAGAAATTTGAGAAAGAATATGAAAATATCCATGGAGAAAAAGTACCTTTAACTAGGCCAATCAATTGGCAGAAACATAGAGAAGTCCCATCGATATATCAAAAGTAGAAAACAGTAGTAAACGTGGATGTGACAAGATGTGATGTAGAGCCAAATGAATGTGACGGGATGTTAATGGATGAAATGTGAGTAGATGAGATGTGAATGTGATAAGAGGAGATGTAAACATGATGCGATAAGATGTAAATGTGATGTGATAAGATGTGAATGTGATATGATAAGATATGAATGTGATGGGAGAATCAAGCTAAACTTGGAGGTAAAATCAAATTTTATGGTTTTTTCCAAGTTATCTCAATGAATTTCTTCTTCTCAACCCCTCTCAAGCTTGAGAAGATTTCTAAATAAATGTTTTATTTCAAATCAAACTTTCCCTAGGTTTTTTAATGTTTAATTAAAAAACCTTTATACTTAATTAAGCATAAAGGTTAACTTAATTAACATTAAGTTAACCTTTATGCTTAAATTATAATTCTTTCTTTAAGTAAATCTCTATCTCTAAAAGAATAGCCTTCTTTATGGCTTAATCCCTTGAAAAAGGATGCTTCTCAATGATAGTCTCTTAATTCAAAGCTAAACTCTAGGCTTGATAAGCTAGAGATTAAGAAAATGGTATTTTTTTGATTTTGTGTTAACAAAATAATGGTCATTTCTTTTAGATTATTTATAAGTAGTTAAAAACTACTTTGATTGATTCTAAATGAGAAATAGATTATCCTATCAATTTGGAAAAAGAGAAATAATGGAATTAGCTTAATGTATTGGGATAATCATAATTAATTTATGATTATGGTTAAAATTATGATTTAAATTCATAGTTTTATTTTATGCATAAAAGAGGAACTACTATCATATTTTCATTATAAGCTTTTATTCTTTAGAAAAAATTTGAGAATTATCAGTAATAGCAGCGAAGCTATGGCAAAAGTTTCAAAAAATAATCCATATCTTATTTTTATGCATAATGATAAAAGAGGACTCCTACCATATTCTAGGATTGGACATCCTATGCAAAAAGAATGATTTTCATCATATTCATGAGAAATAATTTTTTTTCTAGATATGCATAATTAATTGATTATGAGAAAAGAGTAAATTTTGGTAAATTTATTTTTATGCAAAAAGAGAAATTTCCATGATAATTGAGATCCAAGTAATTAAATGGTAAAAGAGGAATTTTTGGCACAATTCAAATTATGAGTATTTATCAAAAGTAAACTTTTGAGCATTATTAATTTTATTGGAAATTATGGGTACAATTGATTTTTGTAAATCCCATGAATCTTTTACTCAAAAGAAGAATATTGAATATATTTCACTTGAGAAATTTGAGAAAGTATATGAAAATATCCATGGAGAAAAAGTACCTTTAACTAGGCCAATCAATTGGCAGAAACTTAGAGAAGTCCCATCGATATATCGAAAGTAGAAAACAGTAGTAAAAGTGGATGTGACAAGATGTGATGTAGAGCCAAATGAATGTGACGGGATGTTAATGGATGCAATGTGAGTAGATGAGATGTGAATGTGATAAGAGGAGATGTAAACATGATGCGATAAGATGTAAATGTGATGTGGACATTAGCTAGGGTTAGTAGAGTGTGGACACAACTCATAGAGTGTTGTGTGTATTGTGGATGATGGCTTTATGCATTGTGTGAGAAGGGAGATGGCTTCCCTCTATGGTTAGGGTCTACAATATACATTAGGGTTTGCTCTTGTGTGTGTGTCTCCTCTCCCTCTACCATTCTTTCAACATAAAACACCATGTTGATGGATTTTTCCATGTGATGAAGGGTTTATCCCATTCTTTTATGAAGCATGATGGGGCTGATTCGCCTATCCATGCCATGGGCTCTCATATTGATGATGGTTTTCATTATAGTATATTCTTAAGGGATGTGATCACTGCCTCAAGGGACGTGATCCTGAAGTATTGGTAAGTACCCAATGATAGTTATTGTCTATTACTTCTTCCAACTATGGATGTGTGGAGCTCCCTCTTATGAGATGCGGAAACCCATAACATTAATCCAGCCACAAGTGTGCCTGTGTGCTGTCACACGTGGATCCCTGATAGGGCACATAGTATCTACAAACAAACTGGTAGTAGATCCAGCCAAGGTCGAGATCATTGTAAAGCTGCAGTCGCCCAAGAATTCCAAAGAACTTGCTAGATTCCTAGGAGTGATCAAATGGCATAGCAGATTCATGATGTTCCTGGCAAATGTGACAATACTCTTGTATAGCCTGACGATGAAAGATGCTGAATAAGTCTGGTCTGGATTCTGTCAGGAGGCATTCTAGAATCTAAAGTGGATATTGTCCTCACACCCATTCTGCAACAACAATTGAACTTTGATCTGGTGTTTCTTGTATTTGTTGATGATTTTGATTTCACCATTGGTAGTGCTTTGATGCAGGAATGCCAAGAGGGCTAGTTTTTTGATTAGTTTACTACATAAGCAAAAGGCTTTCCAAGATTACTCTACCACAGAAAAGTAGTCATTGGGGATGATGTACTTGATCAAGAAATTCTGGCACTATCTGTTAGGAATTTTTTTTGGAATTTCATGTGTTAGGAAACATGTTTGAATTTCATTTAGACCACAAAGCACTCTTGTACCTAGTGAACAAACCAGACCTAGTAGGAAAATTAGCTAGATGGATACTATTGTTACAAAAGTTTGAGTTCACTATCAAGCACACCCTAGGAAATAAGAACCTAGTAAAAGATTTCCTCTCCAAACTATAGTCAGGAGAAGATCCAACAAGGAGAAAAGATGACTTCCTGGATGCTCAACTCTTCATCATATATGGAGAAAAACCCCCCTGGTATGATGAGATGTTGCGGTTCCTCTCTAACTTGTCTTTTCCAAAGTATATTTCCAAAGATGAGAGGAAGAGGATGACTCTCGTGAGCAATTCATTCATGGTGGTAGTAAGCCAGCTCTACAAGATGGTCATTTTTCAAATACTAAGAATATGTGTCCCAGGGCATGAATAACAGGCTATGCTGGCAAAAGTACATCAAGATATAAGTGGAGGGCACTTATCTGGAGAAGTCACAAGGCACAAAGTGTTCCAAGTAGGATTATATTAGCTAACGGCATTAAAAGCTACAGAAAAATTTACAAAACAGTGCGATATGTGCCAGAGGCTGGGCCAGCCTAATGAATGCCTCACACCCCAATATTGCCACCAGCACCATTCCAAAAATGGGGTATGGAATTTGTTGGCCCATTCAAGCCAGTAGCTTAGAGAACATGAAATAGATACATTTTGGTAGGCACAGATTGCTGCGCAAAATAGGTAGAAGCGAAGGCTTTGAAATACTAAAAATCATTGTCAATAGCAAAGTTTCTTAATGAAACTATCATGACAAGAATCAAATGCCAAGAATAGAGATAGTTAGTGAGACCAAGGGAGCCACTTCCTCAATGAAGTGATTAAGAAGCTGATAGAGCAACATATGATCATACATAAGAAGTCAACAGTCTACTTCCTGCAAGTAAATGGGAAGGAAGAATCCACACAAAATCTTGTGTTGGGCTATGAGGGGGTGGTTGGTTTGGGAGCTCTCTATTATATACTGGAGCCTCTTCAGTGGTTCTCATGTTGGAGACCGAAGAGCATGGCGGCTCAAGGTAAGCAGTTGTTTGGAGGCTCATCTTCTATATGAGTTTGGTAATCCCTGACCAATTCTTGGGCCACCAAGAGTCTTTCCTTCTCTCCTCGATGGCATTAGGGTATTCGGCAAGCTTTTTAGGAAGCTAGTTAGTGTCAATCGGTTCCCTAGATTGGATAGCTAAATGTAGTAGATGTTCTTCTGACAAATAGGTTGGTGCATGTGTGGTCATGCCATCTTTTGAACCACACTTACGCTACCCCTTCGTCGATCTTCATGGTTTTCTTTCTTGAGCGTCTAGTTGCTCATGCTTGTTTTCAGGGACATTCTTTGAAGCGAAGACCCTTGCATGTCTGAAATGGATCTAGAGCAAAATATTAAATCAAGCACATCAAAGCAAGAATCTAGTATCCATTAATCATGAGATTAGTTATCAAATGGCTCATCACATGAATATATAAGAGAGAGAAAATATATAAGTGCATGTAGCAAGAGAAGATGCACAAATAGCCTAAGTGTGTTTAACCTCTCACCAAGAGGATGGCTTTCATGTTAGCCATGAACTTGACCATGGACGGCCAAATCTCCATTGATGGAACCCAAAGGTACAAGATGACCAAAATTAGTAAAAGTGTCAAAAGATCCTACCAATGTACCCCAAGCCCTATTTATAGTCACTTTCTCCTTTTGCCCATGGGCCCCTATGTACATGTGGAAATCAAGCTCTATGGTTCATGACAAACCATCCCTTCCTAAAGATTTTGTCCTCAAAATCATACAAGATATTTACAATTAAATCGCAATCTCAATGTAAACCCATGGGAAGTAGAGAGGTCTTCAAAAATGCACCTCGAATACATTTGGAATAGGGAAACCAAATGTAGTGAAGCCGGCAAACTCCTTCTCCAAAAATAGCATGTAGGACTGTTATGGCAGCCATGTTGTCGATGAAGCTTCCCTTGAAATTCTTCATGAAACCTCCATAAAAATGAGCTGCAAATGATGCATAGCCACACCCAAAAGGGTCCCACATATTTATCATCAAACCAAATGATCTTCCAAGTGTGTTGGAGTAGATTGGTAACCCCAACAATAGATCCAACCAAAGCTGTCCAGAAATTACAGCATATATAAAACCTCATGATATGCCCATTCTTCACATATAAAACCTCATGATATGCCCATTCTTCATATAATAATCATGCCACTTGATCAAGGAATACTTCCACCAAGTAAACCATGTTGTTGAACATACTCCATTGATTGCCAAGTAGCCTCATCTATGGGCAAGCGCTTCCATTTCACAAGGAATTCATCAATGTTCCGGTTCCTCAAAGCCCTTGTCCTCTTGTCCACAATCCTCTCCGGCTCATAGATAATCTCTCCTCCTTCATCCATCGGTGGTAACTCTTCAATCTCTTGAGGAAATCTTAAGGTTGGATACATGAAACACATTATGAATCCTTGTCGAAGGAGGTAGGTCAAGCTTATAAGCCAAGTCACCCACTTTCTTGACTACCAAATATGATCCATAGTATCTATGTGCCAACTTGGAATTGGAAGACCCTTTGAGAATATTGTGACGGCTCTTAGGAAGCCTGATCAACACATAATCACCTTCCTTGAACTCCGTTTTGCGTCTATGCTCATCCGCATTAGCCTTCATGACTTCTTGTGTGTGCCTTCTTTATATTATCCTTGCTTAATTGAAGAAGCTGTCTCATCCTTTCCAACTCTTCCTTGGCTAAAGGATCAACCATTTTATCCTCATGGAAGGCAATAGATGGCACATGCACTTGATACCCATAAAGAGCCTCGAAAGGTGACATCCCAATTGATACTCAAATGCTTGCTTGAATTATGACAAAATTCAGCAAGGTAAAGCCATTCATCCCATGATGCTTGCATGTCATAACAATAGTGCCTCAAGTACACTTCGAGCCATTTGTTTGTGCACTCCGTTTGCCCATCTGTTTGAGGGTGATAGGCTGTAGAAGGAGTGATTTGAGTCCCCAAGTTCTCATACAATGTCCTCCAAAAAGTACCCATGAACTTGGTATCTCTATCATAAACTATGTTGAGTGGCAAACCATGTATCTTGAATACATGCTCCATAAATTGCTTGGCAATGTGAGAGGCCCCATAAGTAGTCTTGGAAGCAATAAAATGAGCTGATTTGGTGAGTCTATCCACCACCAAGCCCTATTTATAGTCACTTTCTCCTTTTGCCCATGGGCCCCATGTACATATGGAAATCAAGCTCTATGGTTCATGACAATGTCCCTCGTCTCATGAGGTCAATGCCTCTACTGCAACATGAGCTATGACACTGTTTGTTCTCCAATTTGGTCAGAGTGTTGAGAGGGATTGTATGGATGAAGTCGTCTCTTACACTCAACACATTAATGCTAGTGCTAGGATTAGCTTCATGAGCTTTTTCTATTGTTCATGGTCTCGGCGGACAATCCTTATACATATGGTCTATCTCACACCCAATGCATAAAGGGCTTAATGAGAAGCACCTATAGAGGTACTTTCCATCCCTTCCTTGATTGGACACTCAACCACTCGGGGAGGTCCTGCGCACTTGTAGCATTGCATGGGTGGTCGTTTAGCCATTGTATTCATGTCCTGGCCTCATGGGATTGGGGTGTGGCTAAGTATAGTGGGAACATTTGGTTGCCCTCAATCATGTAGTGGCGTAGAATTTGGGAGGGTGGACTAGTTGGCGCTCGAGGGGTCATAGGTGGGACCTTCACAGAGTTTCCCCTCATCCCCTTCTTCAAAGATTTATGTCATGGTGGTTATCTAATGAACAGGTGTGATTCGTGGCAATGGGGGTTGAGGTGGGAGAACTAGGGGTGGTAAGGGCATTTAGAGGACTCAGAATTCCTCTTTGGGCTACTTCTTGGCTTGGTTGAGGTACGTTGTGAATAGCAGGTGCTGGAAAGAACAACGGTTGCCTTTGGTTTGCATGCAAGGCTTGAGGTAGAACGCGGGCTTGATCAGCCCATAGGAGTTTGTGACTTCATGTTTGCCCCATTATTGGAGATATGTGCAATAGAGGGTGGAACGGGGTCACAGATGTGGACACTCCGTGATGGTATGGTTAGCTCGACAAATCGGGCACCATATTATCTCCTCTTTGGATAGAGATGGGGTTGGCCAACGTGATCGCGGCCTTCGTCAGTTCTCCACTATTGGGTCATTTGCTGCATTAATGCAGTGGCCAAGTGCTTGACCTATTGTCCAGAGGTGGACTCCTTGCTCTTTCCATCAGATCTTGTGCTGGTGGCCTTGAATGCGGCTTCTGATGTACCCTCATGGAGTTATCGAGAACGTGTTTCCCTGAAGTTGTCCTCAAAGTCCATAGCACTCCTACAACATTGCTCGAAGGAGGTATGGTCCAAGGAATACAAGGAATTGTGTAGGGTTACATTATCTAGACCTTTCAAAAATATCCCTATTAACCTTTCAAAAATATCCCTATTAACCTTTCATCAAAGAACTTGTCTCTGGCACTACACAAGCATGGAGATATCTGACTCTGTTGATGTAATCTCAAATGGTTTCACCAACCTTTTGTCCAACATTGTGTAGTTGCTCAATAGGACTCCATCTGGTTCCCTTGACAAGAATATCCAACCTTTAAGTTCTCTTTCAAGGCTTTGAAGGTGGCCTTATATTATGTTTTCAAGGAACTAAACCATTGACTAACTTTATCATCTAGGGTGAGGCCAAAGGAACTCACCTTGACTTGATCGTCCACATGGCTAAAAGCGTCACAGATTTGGGTGAATGTCTCTAAGTGCGGAATGGGTTCTCCAGTCCCATCAAACTTAGTAATTAGCTTCGAGATGTTTGCGGGTTTTTTCTAATCTAGTCTGTGTCTTGGTATTGGTTAAGTTGACGCTGGGGGTGTGATGCCAGTAGCCACCCCCTCCCTATTTCCATGGCTATTCTCAATATTTCTGGTGTTAGCCCGGGAGTGGGTGCTGGTTGGGGAACGATGGGTGGAGGAGCTAGGCCAGGAAGATAATAGACCATAGGAGGTACTTGTCTTATGGGTGGATTGTGCCTCATGTGGCCCCATGTGGTATCCTAGGTATACTCCCTGAGGTGGATATTGTTGATATACAAGTGGGCCTAGTGGATGTGACAGGGCTGGGTAGGCCCTTTCTCTCTGATACGACTTTTTAGGCCCTTGGGAAGCTAGATATGGACCCAAGTTTGGTATGGGTATGTAGGCTCGAAATGAATCAGCCACCTCGAGACACGCATGGCTCTCCACACTCGTGGACGAGGTTTGATGGCTCTCACTTTGCCCTATATCTGCTCTAGGATCTAGAGGCGGCATGGGCTCTCTTTCCTATTAGTGTTTCATACCTCTCGCCCTGGGATGTGGCTCTTTCAACTATGCGTTTCCCATGATAAAGTTGTGGAGCCTCAAAGTAAGGCTTCTTTGTGAATGTGTGGGGAGCTAGGGTCTTTCTCTTGGATAGTGGTCTCTCTATACACTGAGCTTCAAGTTCTGGTGTGTCGAGGGTAGGCGTATCTCGTCTCATGCAGGGACGATCTTTGGTCGTCTCATTGGTGTTGTCAAAGACTAGCACCATTTGGCTCCAAGCTGTATTGACCGATGGGTCTGACCTTATGAGCGAGGGAGCTTCAAGATAATTTATATCATCAAAGAGAGGGTTGTTTCACACAAATTTTCCTTAACGTAGGTGTATAAATGGGTGTGAATTATTGTGTAGGACCCCCCTGTGCTGAACATGGGGGTCCTACATGTGTGGAATTACTGTGTAGGATCCCTGGTGATGAACAATCTTTTTTTTTGGGAAATAGTATGGCCATACGCTTTAAGATGGTATGGGCATACACTTTGTTGAAGACATAGGCATATGCTTCTCAAAAAGAAGATGACCCAAGCGTACGCTTCCTGGAAGACATGGACGTGGCTTTAGGAAGGAGTGAACAAACTCTTTTGAATGATGAAGGTACGGGCATGGCAAAAATGACATGGGCATGGTAAGGTTGCCACGGGTGTACGCTTTAGAAAGGAGAGATGGTACAGGTGTGGAAAAAATAACACGGACGTACACTTGTTGTAGCCATGGAAAAATAAAATGACACGGGCATGGTGAAACTGACACGCGTATGGCAAGTTGAAGGGAACAAGTATATGCTTTGGAAAGGAACAATTGTGCGCTTTGAATGGTATGGGTGTATGCTGTAAATGGTGCGAGCATTCACTTAGAAATTTTCATAGATTTGAATTATGCACGTCTGACTGCCACCTACAAATATTCTGTGACAGTGCAGATGTACCCCTTGTTTAAATGCAATTTATGCTTACTCAATGCAATTATTCCTTTTTTAACGCACAGTACTAAATTAATGGCTAGAGATCTCACAAGATTTTTCCAGGAGGAATGGACGGGCGTGGCAAGTTTGCCATGGTCGCTATGAATGAAATGGGCGTTCACTTCTCAGAGTTCATCCAGAATGGGATTTTTTCCTACGTTCCTGCTCTGAATTTTGTTGATTTAGGCATTCCCAAAATATTTTTTGAACTTTTGTTTTTATGGGGAGCTAGAGCTAGTCTCTAGCTACCTATTGATACCTAGAATGCATAAAGAAACCTAATAAATTAAGAATAATTTGATGATTAAACTATTGTGAAAACTCAAAGAAAGAGGAACAAAAAATAAAAAATTGTATGAATGTCAAGAGCAAAAATTAAACACTTACTTGTGTCTCTCACACTTGTTGGTGAAGACATCACTGCTCCAATGCTCTCGTTGACCTCCATAGCTCAATTGAACACAATCAATCAAACAAACAACAAACTAAAATAACATGAAACCAATCGGTGGATTTGTACTCCTATTGGGAAAAATGAACATGAAATATGTGGATGAACCCTAAGCTAAGTGCTATCTCCGGTAGTGGTGCCAAAGATGTTAATCTAAATATACAACCTTGCAGGGTTAACTCCCCTTTGTGAGGCCGCTAGGGGCTCACTCCACCACCACTTGTGTCACCCAAGTGGAGATTCACAAGCTAGGTGAGGAGCAAAGAAGAAGGGAGCTATGGAAAGCTCAACCTTCACTCCAAGGGATCTTGGTAGAGAGACAATAGAGGGGAGAGGAGAAGAGAAGCTAGATCATTACCATCCCTAACATGCACACACAACAACAATCAAGCATGTAAACATTTACAACACAAGCAAGCATCCACAAGCTCAAGAGAGTGAGAGAGAGAGAGAGAGAGCAAAACTTAATTGAGACTAATGGGATTGTCCCTATTCATATTCCATAAAATGTCTTATATACAAGAGCTCTCATTTTACAATGGCTGGCCGCCCATTTATAATTGGGGGCCCAAAACTAGCTTCCTAGCTCTATGTACATCGCATTCCTATGACCGGCATTACACAAGCCGTAAGCTCAGTCATCCCATATCTCTTTTATCATTGAGCGCTTTGCGTAGTTACAAAAATATAAGTTACAAGAAAGCATGGGCCACAATTTAAAAATAATGTTAATAACTAGAGTGGTTAACAACTAATATTAACTCAAAGAGGAATATAACCATTAGTGAGAATGGCAATAATAAAGTAATTTTATAAAATTATAACATGCACCTTTTCATGTCATGTGTGTGAGATACAATTTTTTGGAAATAGGTGTGCCTCATCTTGAGAAAAATGCTAGATGAAAATTCACAATAGCCAGTTCAGGGATTCTCTTTAAAGGAATTGAGCCGATTGTAGATAATGCAATAGTAGTGTAATATTTTCAAAAGTATGGCTATTCTCTTGAATTTTTTGGTTTCACCAAGAGTGAAGCAAAAGGAAGTGTGTATATTTCTCAAGAATAACACTATTGCAAGGGCTTCTTAGTAGCAATTGCTAACTTAAGCTAGAGTTTATGAGTCGAGCTCCACGCCTAATGTGATATAAATTCTTTCTTACTATTAATAAAAAAAACCTCTTTTCTCTTAAGAAAAATGTGTATGGTTTTTTTTGGCCAAAGATGGGTAATGAAGGAATTTGTGTTCAAGGTTTGATTTTGAACATGAAGGAATTTATATTCAAGCAAGCTCTTGAGTCTTTGCTTGAGAGCCACCAGGCTATACCAACTTATCCCAACTCACTAACGCACCTTGGAAATGTGTATGGTTATCAAAAAAAGAAAATAATCCGAATCAAAGGCCAGAAGCATGTAGATGATCACCACCAGTGCTCACATAACCCGGTTTGTAGTGTAATTTTTCTAGCCGAAATTTAGAAATCTTGGTTGGAGTTTGATATTGTCTTTAATTTTAAGGGTATAAATTTGTACATTTTAGTTCTTAATCCCCTCAATGTAGTTTTTCCGATCGAAATTTAGAAATCCTGGTTGGAATTTGATATTGTCTTTAATTTAGGGGTTGAAATTTATACATTTTAGTTATAAATCCCCTCAATTGTACAATTTCTAGTCATTTGCAAGACTATGCCCCATCAATTGCATGATTTTCAATGATTAAATTAAATTCTAAATCCCAATTAAGCCTAAGCGTAGCCTTTAATTTTTGAAGGGTTAAAAAAGCTATTTTTTTCGAGCACTTGATCACCACCTTTGAAAACAAATCTCCCAAATTGAACGTGATGACATTTATGTGGTCTTACTGCTTTTCCCAAACTTATCGAACTCAAAGCTGGTGTGACACGTTTACGTACTTGAGAACGATAGTGGGAGCGTGGAGTGTGCATGGGAAGAGGGGACGTGTATGAGAGTCTCGTGCTCTCGCAAAGACAACATCTGCGCATTTATGGCCCCCCTCCCCCCCAAAAAAAAAAGCAGAAAAGCAAAAAAACCCACCAAAAAAAAACACGCTTGCCTATTTAGTCCAAATTGCTTCTTATTCTGAGCATTCTTTCATCATCGCCATGGATCCTGACTCCTTCTTGAACCTCCTTTCTACTGATTTTGATGAGTTTGATGACTGGTACAGTGCAGGCGCACAATCTAGTGATCCTTCTCTCTCTACCCACAACGTTTGTGAAAGGAATATTGGTACTAAACCGCCAGCTATGGATTTTGAGCCCCTAGAGAAATCTGTGACCAGTAGTATCGGGACTCCCTTCACATCTGTGCTCAAGATTTCCGACATAGCCTGCGCCCTTGGGAAGTTCTCAAAGCCTTCTCTATGCTCGGAGTCTTTAAACTCGACTGCTGCGGCCGGTCGTGAGCTGGACGTGCCCATGGCCGGTAGCCTCAGTAAGAAGCCGCCCACCGGCAATGGCCATGCCCATGCCCATAGCCAGATTATCAGTGAGAAACGCAATCTTTTGCAGGTGGTGGTGGATAATAATGAGATCAGTGAAGATGTTAAGCCTGAATTACCTACAGCTTCTAATTCCTTTCGTCTATGTTTTCCATTTCCCTGCACGCAAAGCTGTAGCCCTGCGAAAAGGCCCAAGATCTCTCAAAGCTCTAAGTTCGGATTAGACATTAATACTGCTTTGAGGGCTGATATTCTTGATGTGGGTAGAAAACCTGCCAACAGAGAAGGCCTGTCCCAGCGAGAAGCCCACATTCAATCTGAGAGGCTCAGAAGGAAGAGTATGTCAGATAACTTCACTATATTGCAGTCTTTGGTGCCTAGACTCAAGCTTAAAGTAAGTTAAACGAGCCAATTAAGTTATAATCTACTTGAACTTACTATAGCAGTAAGTTAATCTGGTTTAATCAGCTTCTCTTGGCCTTATAATAATCAGCAGATGTCAGTAAGTTAACCCAGCTTAATTTATATCAGCTCTCTAAGTGTTCTAAAATTTATTTTAGCCGTGTGTTAATCTACTTTAATAAGCTTCTTGTAGCCTAATCACATGAAAAAAGGTAAGTTAATCTACTCTAATTAATCTTACGATAGTACAGTCAACCTTCTCGTTGGCAATGAACATGGGTCGTACACTTTGATATTATAATGTCATACTCTCGCCTGGGTGTGTGTTCATATTCGCGGTTTGATGTAATCATATCCTTAGTAATGATTTGATACCTAATCTACAATAGGATTTTGTTAATAATGAGGGACTGTTATTCGTGTTTGAGCTTAATCAAGAGTAATTATCATAAATCATCATATGATGATCATGATTGTTGAGGCTGGAAGTGTCAGGACGGAATTCAAAATGCTTAATGAGCTTAATCGTAAATAATTAATTATATGTCGAGAGATTGAGCTTGCAGATCATGAATGATCATATACTGACTGAGATTAAGGATCAGGGGAAGTATAACTGTTTGAGCTTAATCATGACCGACGACATGCTGTTTTCCGAGCTTAATGAAGATGAGGGGCAGTATTCATGTTTGAGCCTAATCATCTAACATGGTGATTTATGGATGTGTTAAGGTTGAGAATGAGGGACTGTGGTGTGAATATTAATGATTGTTCAGAGTGCCAATGGGATGAGAAATATATGATGTAATCAAAGTGTGTGCTTATTGATGAAAGGTATTAATTGCATGCCTTGCTGCAATGCATGGATTAGTGTGTCACAAAAATGAGATAATGTATGCAGTTAATTTATTTACGTGAATGTGATAGTTGTTTGCTGAAGGCAGTACACAAGCTTATTAATTGAGAATATGGTGATTAGTGAGTGGGTGAGATGATCAACGTGAGATTAATTGATAATATGGTGATTAATGAGTGGGTGAACTGAACTACGTATTGAGATTATGGATGTGCAGCATACAGACCGGATCACGATCTTGACAGAGGTAGTCGCCTACATTGAATCTCTGCAAGGAACGTTGAAAGAGTTGGAACAGAAGAAGGTTGATTTGCTCACGATATTGGGCTTGTCGGAAGAGGATTATTATTACACGAGCCTGCAAGCTGAACACATGCAGAGGGGCTTCATGAGTTTATCCGATCGAAGGGCGAAGAGAAAGCCCTACAGTAGTATTGATAAAATCCAATTATTGGATTGCCATGCAGAGGTTACTGTTCGCATTTCTGGAGTTGACGTCTTTGTCAGTCTTAATTATGCTCCTAAGCAGAAAGGTGTTTGGTCTAAGGTCTTGCTTTTGCTCCAACGACACGGCATTGAAGTTGTCAATGCCACATTGGCCGCCACCAGTGGCGATAACAATTTCCATTGCATCCGTGGCAAGGTAATTAGTCATTAACCCTCCCTTAATTATGCCATTGTACTCAGTTACCTTAAGCCATGGTTTCGTATAACCTCACTCAAGTGTGCTGATATCCTATGCATGTAGCTAATCCATGGATTGATTGCTAACCCAACCCGTCGATTAATTGTTTACTTCACGTGTGCTTTAGTTTTTCACTGGAATCATGTGCTAATGAATGCAATCAACGTCTAACTCGTTGCTTAAATGCATGGATTAGTGCCTCACTTAACTGTGTTGATGCATGCAAATAGCTTATCCATACGTGACTTCTTAACTTTAATTGCATGGACTAATGTCACGTTTGAATGTGCTAATGTATGAAACTAGCTTAATCTGCAGGTTAATTTCTTAATCCATAAGTTATTCTAATAATTTCCACGATTATCACATCAGTGAAAGCTGTTCACATGCCTTTCGATTGTCAAGCAGGTTGAAAACATCTCCGAGGTTGGATGCGTGGATCTGCAGGAGAAGCTGGAGGAGCTAATTGCCAAGGAATTGAGCAGGAGACCCAGATCATGATATCTAGATTGGTTTAGTAATCGAGCTAATGATATCTAGACTGGTTTATTGATTAACCCAATCGAATGGTTATATATGGTATTTGCTATTGTATAGTTACCTTATCTCATGTAGCATCCTTACATTTCATGTCGTCAAAACATGTGATCTTCTGTCAAAAAAATGGAGCTATTACTCTAAGCATGGGTTTTTGTGAGGCGTGGAATTTTTGGGATTTTTATCCAGCCTCACATGGTGCTCTGGAGGTATGCTTGGACGCCCCGAATTCTTTGCATCTATATGGGAGTACCTTGAGGTGGAGTAATGTGGCCTATAGCCCGACCTCTCCTACCTTCGTTTAGATTACAAGACGGCTTGTAGGCAAGGGATCCCGTGCCTCGGATACCCGCAAGTCATTTTCTCTCATCATTCTTGTGATCCCATTGTAATCTCCTCGCATGTTGGCATTTTATCAATACAAGTTTTGGGTTGGAAGCCCTCATTTGGGTGACACCGTTTTCCATTGCCGTTCGTAGGTTTTTGGTCATAACTCCTTCATACAGAGTTCGATTTCGAAGTTCTAGTACTCAAAATGACCGGCTCGTCGTCCTCTTTGAGACGAACTATAGGTCTTGGTGTGCACCATTTAGCAAGTACTCTCTGTTTTCACTTTTGTACTAAATTTTCTAGTCCCAAGCGGGAACTCGCGCCCAGAACGTGACCCGAGATCACCGCTCCGTGACACTTGGTATCAGAGTACGAAACGCCGCGTCGCGGTGAGTTTGATCACATTAGGGCCAATTTGGATGAAAAAAGGGCTGTTTAGGGTTTCTCTATTCTTGATCTAAGGGTCAAGGAGGAGCCACGTGTCAAGAAGTATGGCATTTTTGTACACGTGTCAAGATCTCCTTCACTTACTTTTGGAACATTTTGCACTATTTTAGCCATAACTTTTACATATGAACTCCAAATTTAGCGCTCAAATGGTCCACACGTGACGCTTGATGAGCTCTATCCAATGAGTACCCATGTTGAATAGTTTTGGTAAGATCTTCATGGTCTTTTTTAAGTTGCCCCTTTTTAGATCCTTAGACAGCCCTTTTCTTGTCCAAATTGGCCCTAATGAGACCACGGAAGGTGGCTACTTGGACGCGGAGGAAGCCACCAGAATTGAGGAGGAAGCAAGGCAAGAAAGAGAGGCAGAGCTTGACGCGCCGAAGTAACAGCTTGGATTCGACGTGAAAGGCACAACAGAAGTCTCGAGTCAAGAGCAATAGATACTCGACAACACCAAATGGATGACCCAAGGGATCCAGGGCGACTTGGCAAGATCACCAAGATGACAGACTGAACCGGCTAGAAGGCATATTGGCCTCCTTAGTCGAGCAACTACACAAGAAGGATGGCAGTCGACCTTCGTCGCCAAGACAGATGAGGTCGAGGTCCCCTCCCAACGTCAACACAGAAGATGGAATGACAAGACTCAGAGTCATCACATGAGGGATACGGGAAGTACAAACCGTTATCCCCAGAGAAGTATACTAGGCAAAGAGATTCGTTTGTGGTGGTGACAAGGTGGATCCGTGAGACAGAGGATTATCTCACCATGAACAAAGTGTCTCATGAACACTTGATCCGTGTGGCATCGCGACTGCTATCAGTGGTGCATACACATGGTTTCTGGCAGCAGGTGAGGCAAAAAGGCCATGGACAAGGTGGGATGATTTTACCAAGGACATGGCCGAGTATTTTGTACCACGGAATGAAGTCTTCAGGGTATGTGATGAATGGCGTAACCTCAAACACACAAATGGAAAACTGCGAGATTATATCAACAAATATAGGCAACTTATGCTGCAAATTATGGATATGCATTCTATAGATAGATTACACGGGTTCCTGCTCGGATTGTGTGACTGGACCCGCGCAGAGAGATTGAGAAGCAGGAGCCTGAAAATTATGAGGCGGCACTCACAATGGCGGAACGGCTATCCGACACTAAGAGCAGAAAGTGGCAAAGTAAAAACAATGCAACAGGAATAGGGGGATGGAATGGTGCCAAACCTCAAAAAAAGAATGATAACTCCTCCAATGAAACCCGAGAAGAAAATTCTGGGACAAGTACAAGGGGGCAAGGTTGAGTGGATCTTGCATACCCCGAACCTATGGGAGCAATACCCCAATCAACCAATAAAAGGGGATTTTTCAATATTGCAAGAAGGCGTCCTCTTCCTCCCTGACATGCCTGTGCAGAAGTTGCGCGGGCAAACATTATGACAGTGAATGCCCTCGCGTCGACCTACACAAAGCCGAGTTACCACCGTTCAGGCCGCCCAAGGGCAAGAAGATAATTATGAACAGGTGGATCGACTGAGGATCACCAAGATTGAGGATACAAAGACCTCGTCTTGACGAGGCAATAGCCACCAAGGGTAGGTGCCATGCAGGCAATACGGAAATGCATGGCAGCACAGTGATCGACAGTGCAAAATGTGTATTTCGAGGCTCATGTGAATGGCCTAAAGCAAAACATCATGTTGGATATGGGAGCCACCCATAATTTCATCACCCCAAAATGCGCTAAGAAGCTGGGAGTGAAGGTGTGCGACTCCAGTAAACTCTCAGTGTCGCTTGCACAAGGACAGGATGACAATGTAAAGATGGCATACAATGTGCAGGTGCAGGCACGCGCATGGAATGCGCGATTGGATTTCATAGTTGTGCCCATGGATACTTTCAAAGTGATTGTTAGGCTCACTTGGGTCGACAAATATCTCATCGCCTTTATAGGAAAAGGTGTAAATAACATGATACTGGATATGCAGGGTACAGGAGTCAGTGTGCCATGCATCCGTCCTCACTCAGGGGATAAAACAGTCAACAAGGACATTGGAAGCAAAATCCAAGACACCCCAATGTATGCAGTAGGGTCGAGTAAGGCTCGAATAGTAACAGATTGCCGTGGAAAGATGCCGGAATGGTGCAGTGCCAAGCACGCAGAGAGGGCAACTAAGGAGGGCTGCCAAATACATTTATGCGTAATTAAGGTCAAGAATGCACATCAGACGAAGTGCAAAATTGGTGAAACAGAAATACACGAAGTGTTACATGAGTTCCAAGATGTCTTGCCCAAAAAATTGCCAACTAGGTTACCGCCAAAAGGATAAGTGGATCACAAAATCGAACTCTTGCTAGGGCATAGTCCTCCAGCTAAAGCTCCATATAGGATGGATGCTACAAAGCTCAAGGAGCTCAAGGTACAGTTGAACGAACTGGCTGAAAATGGAATGGTCCGCTCCAGCAAGTCGCCGTATGGTGCACATGTGTTGTTTGTCACAAAGAAGGACGTGTCAGCTAGGTTATGCACCGATTACAGAGACCTCAATAAAATCACCATCAAGAACCGCTACCCCATACCAGTAATGAAGGAACTCTTAGAACAATAGGCGGGAGCGAAGTACTTCAGTCGAATCGACTTACGATCCGGATATTATAAGATACGAATCATCGAAGACGACATTGAGAAAACGGCGTTTCGCACAAGGTATGGAAGCTACAAATGGTTGGTGTTGCCGTTTGGGCTAACCAACGCCCCGGCCATCTTTTGCACGATGATGAATGATATTTAAAGATTATCTAGATAAGTTTTTGATCATATATATAGATGATCTGCTCATATATAGCGAAGACTTTGAGTGAGCATAAAGAACACTTAAGAAAGGTCTTCCAAATGTTACGGCATCACAAATTGTATGCCAAGCCAGAGAAATGTGAATTTGAAGTCACTGAAGTGGAGTTTCTAGGCTTTGTGGTCAATCAAAAAAGGGTACAATAGACCCCAAGAAGATCGAGGTAGTGGTGAAATGGAATGCACCCAAAACTGTGCGTGAAGTTTGCGAGTTTGTAGGTTTCACACAATTCTGTCGAAAGTTTATCAAAGATTTTAGCAAAATCGCCACCCCACTCATTGATATAACTAAAGGCATCAAGCCTTTTAAGTGGACAGATATAGAAAAGAGCACTTTCGAAAAGATGAAAGTCGCAATGTGCAGTACCCCGATGCTTAAGCTCCCAGAGTTCAACAAGGAGTTTGAGATCCACACGGACGCATCGGACGGGGCCCTTGGAGGAGTTTTATTACAAGACGAGCACCCTGTCACATATGAGTCTCGCAAGTTCAGCGATGTAAAATGCCGATAGACCACACAGGAAAAGGAAATGCAAGCAGTGGTTCATTGCCTTAGGAAGTGGCGTCATTATGTGGTGCAAGACAAGCACACGAAAGTTCTTATAGATAACATATCTCTCAAGTACTTTCAGACGCAACCCAAGTTGTCACCAAAACAAGGCAGATGGCAGGATTTCATTGCAAAATTTGACATAGATATTATTCACAAGACGGGGAAACATAACTTGATGCCAGATGCTCTAAGCCGTAAGCTGCAGTTGAATGCAGTGAGTGTTGCAAATGGGGCGCTGTTTGACAAGATCAGAGATGCTCAGAAGTTAGATGCAGCAGTCATTCGCATGGCCACAGAGTTGCACAGTGGTACTTCAACCGTGGGTTTATTTGAATTCAAAGATGGAATATTCTACGTCCACCAAAAGGTGTATGTGTCCAATGACCCGGACCTCAAAGCCATGCTACTTTGGGAAACCCACGACTGTAAGCTGGTCGGGCATGGTGGGCAGAATTGCTCGCTCGAGAAACTTTGACGTCATTTCTTCTAGCCACGCATAACTGAGGATGTCATCGAATATGTTCGTACATGCCCAACTTATCAACTCGTGAAGGCACAGCGAGTCAAATCGACTAGTTTATTGCAAACCATGCCCATCCCGTCAAGGCCGTGGGACATTGTCAGTATGGACTTTATTGTGGATCTCTAGGAGTCCCATGGATACAACACCATATTTGTGGTAGAGGATATTCTAGTCAAGTGTTCAAATACCATGGACTGCCAATGGCTATTGTGTCAGACTGGGACAACAGATTCATGAGCAACATGTGGAGAGAACTGTTCAAGTTAATAGACACACAATTGTGCATGTCTTCAGCATATCACCCACATACAAATGGTTAAACGGAGCAAATCAATCAAGGCATAGAAGACTACATTCGCAATTACGTTCATGCCGATCAGAAGGATTGGGCGAACTACCTAGAAATTTTAGAATTCCATTTTAACAACTCCGTGCATAGTGCTACCCGGGTACACTCCGTTTGAGCTGGCCACCGGTAAAGAGGTCAATACACCTCTTGCCATTGCCACTCACAAGAGATGTGCATGCCGAAGATGCAGATACAGAGGAGTTTTTACAGAAATGGCAGAAGAGAATGCGGGTTGCACAGCAGAATCTAGAACAAAGCAAAGTCATATATGTCAAACATGCCAACAAGAAGAGACGTGATGACGAATTTCATGAGGCCCGAGACTTGGTCCTGGTTAGTGCCCAAAACATTGCACTACCTGCCAACCTCACACCGAAATTCAACCATCGCTTCTATGGCCCATGCAAAGTGCTCAAATCTTATAATGGAGTCACCTACAAAATAGAGGTGCCCGCAACAGTACACATACATAATGCATTTCATATAAGCTTACTCAAGAGGTTTGTCGCCGTCGATACCAGGTTTGGTCGCCATGTATCAATGCTTGCAGATGGTGCAACACCCACCGTTACGCCTTTTGAACCAGAACTGATATTGAAATCACGGTTCTAGCGAGGAACGCCAGAATTCTATGTGAAATGGAAACATCGCCCCATGACAGATTGCACATGGGTGCCACAAGGAAAAATGATTCAAATGGCAAGTCCATTGGTTCTGCAGTTTTACAACATAGTGCCCGTTGAGGATGATGTACATCCAGAATAATGGCTTGAAAGGGACTTCAAGCTCTTCAAAAGGGGGGTGTATGTGAGGCGTGGGATTTTTGGGATTTCTATCCAGCCTCTTGATAGTCGGCCTATGAGGTGATCTGGATTGGCCTATTGGTTGGCAATATAAGCTTTTCCTTGGCCATAAAATCTAGCAGAAAAAACCCACCAAAAAATCAAGAGATTTGGATAGGTCAAAAACCCACCGAAAATAGGAATTAAAAATGAACTTCTAGCATGCACAACAAAGAAGAAAATTTTTGAGTTCAATGCTTCCATTTAGATGCACACAATGTATCTCATTGAAATCCAATTGAACTTTGTGAGATTTGTTGTTTTGAAAAATGATGGAACATATGTAGATGATCCGTTGTTCAATATAGGATTAAATTCGGTAGGTGCCACACTTGGTGTCCATCCGACTTCATTCATTTTGGAAGGTGGCCGATATTAAATTTGTGCATTAAGGGATGTTCTTTTTCCTAAAAAAATTGGTGGTTGGCGGTGACTGCTGGCCTCGAGTGTCAGTGAGGGAATATTCTATTGTGTTTATTTTATCCATTTATGAATGAATGCACAACGTTATTATCTTGAACATGAAACCATTGTGGAAGTATGTTGTTTGTCGAAAATGAGCCTTGCATCTAGAAGCAATATCGACAACAAATCCTCTAGATATCCACTCCGTCATCTCTGCTCTCCCAGTCTTTAAGTGTGTGTGAAATGGAGGGAGAATCTCAGCTTCTTTCAGGACGACGTAAAAAGCGTAAATCTATTGTGCATGTCGAAAATCGTGGAGCCATAAGTGAGGAGAGACCCACAACCTCAACTCCAGCTTGGAGGGGTCTTTTTGAAGACCCTGGAAATGTCATTTTAGAAGGAGATGAAGAAGAGGCCAATCATGCCAAGACTACCTATGTTGCAGGTCATGGAATGGGACCTCTAGAGAAATGAGTGGAAGGAGATGATGTCAGCCTTTATGAGGATGATAACGGCCATGGGACGACTCATGGAGGAGAATGAAGGGCATGATTTGGAGGATGCCATGCAGACAGAGGAGGGTCTTGAGAAGAAAGGGAAGGCATAGATGAGACACAAAGTAGCCAAAGCGAGGGCACAGGCACAAAGGACACCTCCAAACAGGTCAGAAAAATAGAGATTTTTGGGAAGATGATGAGAACTAGAAGCCACAAGGATGGACCATTATTGTGTTAAGGATATGAATGTTCTATATGTTCTGAATGAATTGTTCTCTAAAAATGAGTTTTGTATGTTCTTCTTGTAGAAGGGATATTTATCCTAGGATTCTGTGTGGGTTGACCAGACTATAAGGAACCCCAGAATCAATTGGATCTTAAGGTGAAAGAGTTTATCCCCCAACTGCAAGATGAGGACATCTCGTGTTTTTTAAGTGGGGTAGGATGTAAGATTCCTCCCTCTAGCTTTTGAGGTTTAAAGGTGTAAGAACCTCCCCTTTTGTTCTTGAAATTATTCCCCTCTCTGAAATAGAAGAAAGATCTTGTTTTACCCTGTTTTGGTCTAGAGATAGATAATCCAAAATTGAGATACCTTTGGATATAAAAATCCTCCTAGTATATAAAATGGATTCCCTTGAAACAGAAGTTCAAAATGAACTTTCCAAGGTGAATTAGGAAGTAATTGAAAATGTGTATAAGGGACCTTAGCCTAAAGCTATACATTTTAAGAATTTTTTGGATTATGGTCGAATTAAGGTTCTAATGGGCCAATTGGATTGATCCAAGTGTTGGAATGAGATAAATCCAAAAGAATAAAAGCAAATATCTAAAAATGAGTAAATGCTCACATAAGATGAAGAGTTGACTGAGTACAAGGTTTATTAGTTAAAAATTATGAGATATTATAAAAAAATGACATATTTTGAAATAATGATGCATTTTTGACACCTTGGTAAGGAAAGGAGGACTCTTGAGGTAGGCGCCTCTTTCACATGTGTGGAAGGATTTTTAATTCAAAAAATTTGTGATATTTTTATCTCTCCTCTCTCTTGGATCAAACCAAATAAAAAAGGGAGCCAAACTGGTCTAAATCTTGTCCAAATTGAGTCAAACTGAACTTGGAAAATTCTAGAACCTAGTTGGACTTCGTTAGTGGCCTACCTCAACTATAAATAGACCCTCAATCATTTGGAAAAAATATTGAAGCTATACCATGCCAGTATTATATTAAAATAGTCATATTTTTTTATTGTCTCTTAAATTTTCCTTTCTTGAGAGCTTGAAGCTTTCTCTCTCTACAACACTTCTTGGAGTTGCTCTTCTCCTCTTGGTGGACCAAATAATTATTCAGGGGCTTCACTGCAATTAGAAAATCAAGTTAAACTTGGAGGTAAAATCAAATTTTATGGTTTTTTTCAATTTATCTCAATGACTTTCCTCTTCTCAACCCCTCTTAAGCTTTAGAAGATTTCTAAATAATTGTTTTAATTCAAATCAAACTTTTCCTAGGTTTCTTAATGTTTAATTAACATTAAGTTAACCTTTATGTTTAAATTAAAATGCTTTCTTAAGTAAATCTCTCTCTCTAAAAGAATAGCCATCTTTATGGCTAAATCCCTTGAAAAAGGATGCTTCTCATTGATAGTCTCTTAATTCAAAGCTAAACCCTAGGCTTGATAAGCTAGAGATTAAGAAAATGGTATTTTTATGATTTTGTGTTAAAAAAATAATGGTTATTTCTTTTAGATTATTTATAAGTAGTTAAAAACTACTTTGATTGATTCTAAATAAGAAATAGATTATCCTATCGATTTGGAAAAAGAAAAATAATAGAATTAGCTTAATCTAGTGGAATATTTATAATTAATTTATGATTATGGTTAAAATCATGATTTAAATTCATAGTTTGATTTTATGCATAAAAGAGGAACTACTATCATATTTTCATATTACAAGCTTTTATTCTTTAGAAAAAAATTGAGAATTATCAGTAATAGCAACGAAGCTATGACAAAAGTTTCAAAAAATAATACATATCTTATCTTTATGCATAATGATAAAAGAAAACTTCCTACCATATTCTAGGATTGGACATCCTATGCAAAAAGAATGATTTTCATCATATTCATGAGAAATATTTTTTTTTCTAATTATGCATAATTAATTGATTATGAGAAAAGAGTAAATTTTGGTAAATTTAATTTTATGCAAAAAGAGAAATTCCCATGATAATTGAGATCCAAGTAATTAAATGGTAAAAGAGGAATTCTTGGCATAATTCAAATTATGAGTATTTATCAAAAGTGAAATTTTGAGCATTATTAATTTTATTGGAAAATATGTGTACAATTGATTTTTCTAAATCCCATGAATCTTTTACTCAAAAGAAGAATATTGAATATATTTCATTTGAGAAATTTGAGAAAGAATATGAGAATATCCATGGATAAAAAGTACCTTTAACTAGGGCAATCAATTGGCAGAAACTTAGAGAAGTCCCATCGATATATCGAAAGTAGAAAATAGTAGTAAAAGTGGATGTGACAAGATGTGATGTAGAGCCAAATGAATGTGACGGGATGTTAATGAATGCAATGTGAGTAGATGAGATGTGAATGTGATAAGAGGAGATGTAAACATGATGCGATAAGATGTAAATGTGATGTGATAAGATGTGAATGTGATATGATAAGATATGAATGTGATGTGAGAATCAAGCTAAACTTTGAGGTAAAATCAAATTTTATGGTTTTTTCCAATTTATCTCAATGACTTTCTTCTTCTCAACCCCTCTCAAGCTTGAAAAGATTTCTAAATAATTGTTTTAATTCAAATCAAACTTTCCCTAGGTTTCTTAATGTTTAATTAACATTAAGTTAACCTTTATGCTTAAATTATAATGCTTTCTTTAAGTAAATCTCTCTCTCTAAAAGAATAGCCATCTTTATGGCTAAATCCCTTGAAAAAGGATGCTTCTCAATGATAGTCTCTTAATTCAAAGTTAAACTCTAGGCTTGATAAGCTAGAGATTAAGAAAATGGTATTTTTATGATTTTGTGTTAACAAAATAATGGTTATTTCTTTTAGATTATTTATAAGTAGTTAAAAACTACTTTGATTGATTCTAATTGAGAAATAGATTATCCTATCAATTTGGAAAAAGAGAAATAATGGAATTAGCTTAATGTATTGGGATAATCATAATTAATTCATGATTATAGTTAAAATTATGATTTAAATTCATAGTTTGATGTTGTGCATAAAAGAGGAACTACTATCAAATTTTCATTACAAGCTTTTATTGTTTAGAAAAAAACTGAGAATTTTCAACGAAGCTATGGTAAAAGTTTCAAAAAATAATACATATCTTATTTTTATGCATAATGATAAAAGAGGACTTCCTACCATATTCTAGGATTGGACATCCTATGCAAAAAGAATGATTTTCATCATATTCATGAGAAATAGTTTTTTTTCTAATTATGCATAATTAATTGATTATGAGAAAAGAGTAAATTTTGGTAAATTTATGTTTATGCAAAAAGAGAAGTTTCCATGATAATTGAGATCCAAGTAATTAAATGGTAAAAGAGGAATTTTTGGTATATTTCAAATTATGAGTATTTATCAAAAGTGAAATTTTGAGCATTATTAATTTTATTGAAAAATATGGGTACAATTGATTTTTCTAAATCCCATGAATCTTTTACTCATCAGAAGAAGAATATTGAATATATTTCACTTGAGAAATTTGAGAAATAATATGAAAATATCCATGGAGAAAAAGTACCTTTAACTAGGCCAATCAATTGGCAGAAACTTAGAGAAGTCCCATCGATATATCGAAAGTAGAAAACACTAGTAAAAGTAGATGTGACAAGATGTGATGTACAGCCAAATGAATGTGACAAGATGTTAATGGATGCAATGTGACTAGATGAGATGTGAATGTGATAAGAGGAGATGTAAACATGATGCGATAAGATTTAATTGTGACGTGATAAGATGTGAATGTGATATGATAAGATATGAATGTGATGGGAGAATCAAGCTAAACTTGGAGGTAAAATCAAATTTTATGGTTTTTTTCCATTTATCTCAATGACTTTCTTCTTCTCAACCCCTCTCAAGCTTGAGAAGATTTCTAAATAATTGTTTTAATTCAAATCAAACTTTCCCTAGGCTTCTTAATGTTTAATTAACATTAAGTTAACCTTTATGCTTAAATTATAATGCTTTCTTTAAGTAAATCTCTCTCTCTAAAAGAATAGCCATCTTTATGGCTAAATCCCTTGAAAAAGGATGCTTCTCAATGATAGTCTCTTAATTCAAAGCTAAACTCTAGGCTTGATAAGCTAGAGATTAACAATGGTATTTTTATGATTTTATGTTAACAAAATAATTGTTATTTCTTTTAGATTATTTATAAATAGTTAAAAACTACTTTGATTGATTCTAAATGAGAAATAGATTATCCTATCAATTTGGAAAAAGAGAAATAATGGAATTAGCTTAATGTATTGGGATAATCATAATTAATTCATGATTATAGTTAAAATTATGATTTAAATTCATAGTTTGATGTTGTGCATAAAAGAGGAACTACTATCAAATTTTCATTACAAGCTTTTATTGTTTAGAAAAAAATTGAGAATTATCAGTAATAGAAGCGAAGCTATGGCAAAAAATTTAAAAAATAATACATATCTTATTTTTATGCATAATGATGAAACAAGACTTCCTACCATATTCTAGGATTGGACATCCTATGCAAAAAGAATGATTTTTATCATATTCATGAGAACTAATTTTTTTCTAATTATGCATAATTAATTGATTATGAGAAAAGAGTAAATTTTGGTAAATTTATTTTTATGCAAAAAGAGAAATTCCCATGATAATTGAGATCCAAGTAATTAAATGGTAAAAGAGGAATTTTTGGCACAATTCAAATTATGAGTATTTATCAAAAGTGAAATTTTGAGCATTATTAATTTTATTGGAAAATATGGGTACAATTGATTTTTCTAAATCCCATGAATCTTTTACTCAAAAGAAGAATATTGAATATATTTCACTTGAGAAATTCGAGAAAGAATATGAAAATATCCATGAAGAAAAAGTACCTTTGACTAGGCCAATCAATTGTGGTAGAAACTTAGAGAAGTCCCATCGATATATCGAAAGTAGAAAATAGTAGTAAAAGTGGATGTGACAAGATGTGATGTAGAGCCAAATGAATGTGACGGGATGTTAATGGATGCAATGTGAGTAGATGAGATGTGAATGTGATAAGAGGAGATGTAAACATGATGCGATAAGATGTAAATGTGATGTGATAAGATGTGAATGTGATATGATAAGATATGAATGTGATGTGAGAATCAAGCTAAACTTTGAGGTAAAATCAAATTTTATGGTTTTTTCCAATTTATCTCAATGACTTTCTTCTTCTCAACCCCTCTCAAGCTTGAGAAGATTTCTAAATAATTGTTTTAAATCAAATCAAACTTTCCCTAGGTTTCTTAATGTTAAGTTAACCTTTATGCTTAAATTATATTGCTTTCTTTAAGTAAATCTCTCTCTCTAAAAGAATAGCCATCTTTATGGCTAAATCCCTTGAAAAAGGATGCTCTTCAATGGTAGTCTCTTAATTCAAAGCTAAACTCTAGGCTTGATAAGCTAGAGATTAAGAAAATGGTATTTTTATGATTTTGTGTTAACAAAATAATGGTTATTTCTTTTAGATTATTTATAAGTAGTTAAAAAAGATTATTTTATGCATAAAAGAGGAACTACTATTATAATTTCATTACAAGCTTTTATTCTTTAGAAAAAATTTGAGAATTATCAGTAATAGCAGCGAAGCTATGGCAAAAGTTTCAAAAAATAATCCATATCTTATTTTTATGCATAATGATAAAAGAGGACTTCCTACCATATTCTAGAATTGAACATCCTATGCAAAAAGAATGATTTTCATCATATTCATGAGAAATAATTTTTTTCCTATTTATGCATAATTAATTGATTATGAGAAAAGAGTAAATTTTGGTAAATTTATTTTTATGCAAATAGAGAAATTCCCATCATAATTGACGAGATAATTGAGATCCAAGTAGTTAAATGGTAAAAGAGAAATTTTTGGCATCTTTCAAATTATGAGTATTTATCAAAAGTGAAATTTTGAGCATTATTAATTTTATTGGAAAATATGGGTACAATTGATTTTTCTAAATCCCATGAATCTTTTACTCAAAAGAAGAATATTGAATATATTTCACTTGAGAAATTTGAGAAAGAATATGAAAATATCCATGGAGAAAAAGTACCTTTATTTAGGCCAATCAATTGGCAAAAACTTACAGAAGTCCCATCGATATATCAAAAGTAGAAAACACTAGTAAAAGTGGATGTGACAAGATGTGATGTAGAGCCAAATGAATGTGACGAGATGCTAATGGATGAAATGTGAGTAGATGAGATGTGAATGTGATAAGAGGAGATTTTAACATGATGCAATAAGATGTAAATGTGATGCGATAAGATGTGAATGTGATATGATAAGATATGAATGTGATGGGAGAATCAAGCTAAACTTGGAGGTAAAATCAAGTTTTATGGTTTTTTCCAATTTATCTCAATGAATTTCTTCTTCTCAACCCCTCTCAAGCTTGAGAAGATTTCTAAATAAATGTTTTAATTCAAATCAAACTTTCCCTAGGTTTTTTAATGTTTAATTAAAAAACCTTTATGCTTAATTAAGCATAAAGGTTAACTTAATGAACATTAAGTTAACCTTTACGCTTAAATTATAATTCTTTCTTTAAGTAAATCTCTCTCTCTAAAAGAATAGCCTTCTTTATGGCTAAATCCCTTGAAAAAGGATGCTTCTGAATGATAGTCTCTTAATTCAAAGCTAAACTCTAGGCTTGATAAGCTAGAGATTAAGAAAATGGTATTTTTATGATTTTGTGTTAACAAAATAATGGTTATTTCTTTTAGATTATTTATTAGTTAAAAACTACTTTGATTGATTCTAAATGAGAAATAGATTATCCTATCAATTTGGAAAAAGAGGAATAATGGAATTAGCTTAATGTATTGGGATAATCATAATTAATTTATAATTATGGTTAAAATTATGATTTAAATTCATAGTTTGAATTTATGCATGAAAGAGGAACTACTATCATATTTTCATTACAAGCTTTTATTCTTTAGAAAAAATTTGAGAATTATCAGTAATAGCAAGCGAAGCTATGGCAAAAGTTTCAAAAAATAATCCATATCTTATTTTTATGCATAATGATAAAAGAGGACTTCCTACCATATTCTAGGATTGGACATCCTATGCAAAAAGAATGATTTTCATCATATTCATGAGAAATAATTTTTTTCCTAATTATGCATAATTAATTGATTATGAGAAAAGAGTAAATTTTGGTGAATTTATTTTTATGCAAAAAGAGGAATTCCCATGATAATTGACGAGATAATTGAGATCCAAGTAATTAAATGGTAAAAGAGAAATTTTTGGCATATTTCAAATTATGAATATTTATCAAAAGTGAAATTTTGAGCATTATTAATTTTATTGGAAAATATGGGTACAATTGATTTTTCTAAATCCCATGAATCTTTTACTCAAAAGAAGAATATTGAATATATTTCACTTGAGAAATTTGAGAAAGAATATGAAAATATCCATGGAGAAAAATTACCTTTAACTAGGCCAATCAATTGGTAGAAACATAGAGAAGTCCCATCGATATATCAAAAGTAGAAAACAGTAGTAAACGTGGATGTGACAAGATGTGATGTAGAGCCAAATGAATGTGACGGGATGTTAATGGATGAAATGTGAGTAGATGAGATGTGAATGTGATAAGAGGAGATGTAAACATGATGCGATAAGATGTAAATGTGATGTGATAAGATGTGAATGTGATATGATAAGATATGAATGTGATGGGAGAATCAAGCTAAACTTGGAGGTAAAATCAAATTTTATGGTTTTTTCCAAGTTATCTCAATGAATTTCTTCTTCTCAACCCCTCTCAAGCTTGAGAAGATTTCTAAATAAATGTTTTAATTCAAATCAAACTTTCCCTAGGTTTTTTAATGTTTAATTAGAAAACCTTTATGCTTAATTAAGCATAAAGGTTAACTTAATTAACATTAAGTTAACCTTTATGCTTAAATTATAATTCTTTCTTTAAGTAAATCTCTCTCTCTAAAAGAATAGCCTTCTTTATGGCTAAATCCCTTGAAAAAGGATGCTTCTCAATGATAGTCTCTTAATTCAAAGCTAAACTCTAGGCTTGATAAGCTAGAGATTAAGAAAATGGTATTTTTATGATTTTGTGTTAACAAAATAATGGTTATTTCTTTTAGATTATTTATAAGTAGTTAAAAACTACTTTGATTGATTCTAAATGAGAAATAGATTATCCTATCAATTTGGAAAAAGAGAAATAATGGAATTAGCTTAATGTCTTGGGATAATCATAATTAATTTATGATTATGGTTAAAATTATGATTTAAATTCATAGTTTGATTTTATGCATAAAAGAGGAACTACTATCATATTTTCATTACAAGCTTTTATTCTTTAGAAAAAATTTGAGAATTATCAGTAATAGCAGCGAAGCTATGGCAAAGGTTCAAAAAATAATCCATATCTTATTTTTATGCATAATGATAAAAGAGGACTTCCTACCATATTCTAGGATTGGACATCCTATGCAAAAAGAATGATTTTCATCATATTCATGAGAAATAATTTTTTTTTCTAATTACGCATAATTAATTGATTATGAGAAAAGAGTAAATTTTGGTAAATTTATTGTTATGCAAAAAGAGAAATTTCCATGATAATTGAGATCCAAGTAATTAAATAGTAAAAGAGGAATTTTTGGCATAATTCAAATTATGAGTATTTATCAAAAGTGAAATTATGAGTATTATCAATTTTATTGGAAATTATGGGTACAATTGATTTTTGTAAATCCCATGAATCTTTTACTCAAAAGAAGAATATTGAATATATTTCACTTGAGAAATTTGAGAAAGTATATGAAATTATCCATGGAGAAAAAGTACCTTTAACTAGGCCAATCAATTGGCAGAAACTTAGAGAAGTCCCATCGATATATCGAAAGTAGAAAACAGTACTAAAAGTGGATGTGACAAGATGTGATGTAGAGCCAAATGAATGTGACGGGATGTTAATGGATGCAATGTGAGTAGATGAGATGTGAATGTGATAAGAGGAGATGTAAACATGATGCGATAAGATGTAAATGTGATGTGGACATTAGCTAGGGTTAGTAGAGTGTGGACACAACTCATAGAGTGTTGTGTGTATTGTGGATGATGGGTTTATGCATTGTGTGAGAAGGGAGATGGCTTCCCTCTATGGTTAGGGTCTACAATATACATTAGGGTTTGCTCCTGTGTGTGTATCTCCTCTCCCTCTACCATTCTTTCAACATAAAACACCATGTTGATGGATTTTTCCATGTGATGAAGGGTTTATCCCATTCTTTTATGAAGCATGATGGGACTGATTCGCCTATCCATGCCATGGGCTCTCATATTGATGATGGTTTTCATTATAGTATATTCTTAAGGGACGTGATCACTGCCTCAAGGGACGTGATCCTGAAGTATTGGTAAGTACCCAATGATAGTTATTGTCTATTACTTCTTCCAACTATGGATGTGTGGAGCTCCCTCTTATGAGATGCGGCAACCCATAACATTAATCCAGCCAAGTGTGCCTGTGTGCTGTCACACGTGGATCCCTGATAGGGCACATAGTATCTACAAACAAACTGGCAGTAGATCCAGCCAAGGTCGAGATCATTGTAAAGCTGCAGCCGCCCACGAATTTCAAAGAACTTGCTAGATTCCTAGGAGTGATCAAATGGCATAGCAGATTCATGATGTTCCTGGCAAATGTGACAATACTCTTGTATAGCCTGACGATGAAAGATGCAGAATAAGTCTGGTTTGGATTCTGTCAGGAGGCATTCTAGAATCTAAAGTGGATATTGTCCTCACACCCATTCTGCAACAACAATTGAACTTTGATTTGGTGTTTCTTGTATTTGTTGATGATTTTGATTTCACCATTGGTAGTGCTTTGATGCAGGAATGCCAAGAGGGCTAGTTTTTTGATTAGTTTACTACATAAGCAAAAGGCTTTCCAAGATAACTACTCTACCACAGAAAAGTAGTCATTGGGGATGATGTACTTGATCAAGAAATTCTGGCACTATCTGTTAGGAAATTTTTTTGAATTTCATGTGTTAGGAAACATGTTTGAATTTCATTTAGACCACAAAGCACTCTTGTACCTAGTGAACAAACCAGACCTAGTAGGAAAATTAGCTAGATGGATACTATTGTTACAAAAGTTTGAGTTCACTATCAAGCACACCCTAGGAAATAAGAACCTAGTAAAAGATTTCCTCTCCAAACTATAGTCAGGGGAAGATCCAACAAGGGGAAAAGATGACTTCCCAGATGCTCAACTCTTCATCATATATGGAGAAAAACCCACCTAGTATGATGAGATGTTGCGGTTCCTCTCTAACTTGTCTTTTCCAAAGTATATTTCCAAAGATGAGAGGAAAAGGATGACTCTCTTGAGCAATTCATTCATGGTGGTAGTAAGCCAGCTCTATAAGATGGTCATTTTTCAAATACTAAGAATATGTGTCCCAGGGCATGAATAACAGGCTGTGCTGGCAAAAGTACATCAAGATATAAGTGGAGGGCACTTATCTGGAGAAGTCACAAGGCAGAAAGTGTTCCAAGTAGGATTATATTAGCTAACGGCATTAAAAGCTACAGAAAAATTTACAAAAACAGTGCGATATGTGCCAGAGGCTGGGCCATCCTAATGAATGCCTCACACCCCAATATTGCCACTAGCACCATTCCAAAAATGGGGTATGGAATTTGTTGGCCCATTCAAGCCAATAGCTTAGAGAACATGAAATAGATACATTTTGGTAGGCACAGATTGCTGCGCAAAATAGGTAGAAGCGAAGGCTTTGAAATACTAAAAATCATTGTCAATAGCAAAGTTTCTTAATGAAACTATCATGACAAGACTCAGATGCCAAGAATAGAGATAGTTAGTGAGACCAAGGGAGCCACTTCCTCAATGAAGTGATTAAGAAGCTGATAGAGCAACATATGATCATACATAAGAAGTCAACAATCTACTTCCTGCAAGTAAATGGGAAGGAAGAATCCACACAAAATCTTGTGTTGGGCTATGAGGGGGTGGTTGGTTTGGGAGCTCTCTATTATATACTGGAGCCTCTTCAGTGGTTCTCATGTTGGAGACCGAAGAGCATGGCGGCTCAAGGTAAGCAGTTGTTTGGAGGCTCATCTTCTATATGAGTTTGGTAATCCCTGACCAATTCTTGGGCCACCAAGAGTCTTTCCTTCTCTCCTCGATGGCATTAGGGTATTCGGCAAGCTTTTTAGGAAGCTAGTTAGTGTCAATCGGTTCCCTAGATTGGGTAGCTGAATGTAGTAGATATTCTTCTGACTAATAGGTTGGTGCATGTGTGGTCATGCCAGCTTTTGAACCACACTTAATAACTACCTGGCTACCCCTTCGCCAATCTTCATGGTTTTCTTTCTTGAGCGTCTAGTTGCTCATGCTTGTTTTCAGGGACATTCTTTGAAGCGAAGACCCTTGCATGTCTGAAATGGATCTAGAGCAAAATATTAAATCAAACACATCAAAGCAAGAATCTAGTATCCATTAATCATGAGATTAGTTATCAAATGGCTCATCACATGAATATACAAGAGAGAGAAAATATATAAGTGCATGTAGAAAGAGAAGATGCACAAATAGCCTAAGTGTGTTTAACCTCTCACCAAGAGGGTGGCTTTCATGTTAGCCATGAACTTGACCATGGAAGGCCAAATCTCCATTGATGGAACCCAAAGGTACAAGATGACCAAAATTAGTAAAAGTGTCAAAAGATCCTACCAATGTACCCCAAGCCCTATTTATAGTCACTTTCTCCTTTTGCCCATGGGCCCCTATGTACATGTGGAAATCAAGCTCTATGGTTCATGTGACAAACCATCCCTTCCTAAAGATTTTATCCTCAAAATCATACAAGATATTTACAATTAAATCGCAATCTCAATGTAAACCCATGGGAAGTAGAGAGGTCTTTAAAAATGCACCTCGAATACATTTGGAATAGGGAAACCAAATGTAGTGAAGCCGGCAAACTCCTTCTCCAAAAATAGCATGTAGGACTGTTATGGCAGCCATGTTGTCGATGAAGCTTCCCTTGAAATTCTTCATGAAACCTCCATAAAAATGAGCTGCAAATGATGCATAGCCACACCCAAAAGGGTCCCACATATTTATCATCGAACCAAATGATCTTCCAAGTGTGTTGGAGTAGATTGGTAACCCCAACAATAGATCCAACCAAAGCTGTCCTGAAATTACAGCACATATAAAACCTCATGATATGCCCATTATTCACATATAAAACCTCATGATATGTCCATTCTTCATATAATAATCATGCCACTTGATCAAGGAATACTTCCACCAAGTACACCATGTTGTTGAACATACTCCATTGATTGCCAAGTAGCCTCATCTATGGGCAAGCGCTTCCATTTCAAAAGGAATTCATCAATGTTCCGGTTCCTCAAAGCCCTTGTCCTCTTGTCCACAATCCTCTCTGGCTCATAGATAATCTCTCCTCCTTCATCCATCGGTGGTAACTCTTCAATCTCTTGAGGAAGAGAGCCCACAAAAATCTTAAGGTTGGATACATGAAACACATTATGAATCCTTGTCGAAGGAGGTAGGTCAAGCTTATAAGCCAAGTCACCCACTTTCTTGACTACCAAATATGATCCATAGTATCTATGTGCCAACTTGGAACTGGAAGACCCTTTGAGAATATTGTGACGGCTCTTAGGAAGCCTGATCAACACATAATCACCTTCCTTGAACTCCGTTTTGCGTCTATGCTCATCCGCATTAGCCTTCATGACTTCTTGTGTGTGCCTTCTTCATATTATCCTTGCATAATTGAAGAAGCTGTCTCATCCTTTCCAACTCTTCCTTGGCTAAAGGATTAACCATTTTATCCTCATGGAAGGCAATAGATGGCAGATGCACTTGATACCCATAAAGAGCCTCGAAAGGTGACATCCCAATTGATACTCAAATGCTTGCTTGAATTATGACAAAATTCAGCAAGGTAAAGCCATTCATCCCATGATGCTTGCATGTCATAACAATAGTGCCTCAAGTACACTTCGAGCCATTTGTTTGTGCACTCCGTTTGCCCATCTGTTTGAGGGTGATAGGCTGTAGAAGGAGTGATTTGAGTCCCCAAGTTCTCATACAATGTCCTCCAAAAAGTGCCCATGAACTTGGTATCTCTATCATAAACTATGTTGAGTGGCAAACCATGTATCTTGAATACATGCTCCATAAATTGCTTGGCAATGTGAGAGGCCCCATAAGTAGTCTTGGAAGCAATAAAATGAGCTAATTTGGTGAGTCTATCCACCACCACAAATACTTGATCCCATCCATGCTTCGTCTTTGGCAAGCCCGTGATGATGAAGTCCATGGAAATATGAGTCCATTTTCCATCCAGAATAGGCAAAGGATGAAGTAAACCACTTGGCAATTGGTGACTATCCTTATTCCTTTGGCATGACACACATTCCAAAACAAACTTCTTGACATCCCTCCACATGCCTTTCCAATAGAAGCTCTTGCTCACTTTGTCAAATGTCTTGAGAACACCAAGATGACCCGAAAGCGGTGAAGAATACATCTCTGGAAGCACCTTGGGAATGTAGGATGAGGTTGGAACCAAATACACCTTATCCTTGTGCCATAGTAGACCATTCCAAAGCTTATAATGAGGAAATTCTTCACCATCTCCTTGCTGTAATTTTTTGTAAATATGGGCAGTACTCTCATTGACAAGATACTCCTCTTGTATCCCTTTCATCCATTCACTATACACTTCCATAATTGATGTCAAGGTGCAAGCCCACATTCTAGAAAATGCGTCCACTACTATGATCCCTTCCACCGGGGTCGAAAGGAAACTCATCCTCTTCTTTGACAAAAGAATGACCCTCCAAGTCTTCTTCACGTGTCTCCTTGCTAAAATCTTCAAACTCTTCCACATCATGAGATGACTTGGAATCATCATCCTCATCCATAATGATCATAGTAGCCACCACTTTCTTTGATTAGCAAATGTGCCTGGGTGACCACTTCTCTTTGCATTTAAAACATAGGCCTTTGCTCCTCAATTCCTCAATCTTAGGATCATCCATCCGTTGAGTCTTCTTGAATGGTTGATGAGGAGGCTTCTTGACAAACCCATTGCTCTTCTTAGCATCATTATGAACTCCACTTGTGGACTGTCCACTTCCAAAAGATGTATGGAATTTGGAAGTGTAAGTGGATGTAGAAGAAGGTAGACTTTTCCCCACATTTGAAGAAGTGTGAAATGGCTTATGAAAAGGTACATTTGGCTGAACCCTCTTATACTTTGGCTCATATAGCTCCGCCAACCTCATAGCCTCTTTTGATAGTGCTTGGTCTTTGTGCCGAGACATCTGCTTTGATGTATGAATCTAGACCATGCACAAACTTCTTCAATCGCATGCCTTCATTGAGTCCATCCACAAACATAGAGAGCTTCATGAACCTCTTGATATACTCCCTAACTGACATGCCCTTTTGTGTGAGTTCATACCATTCTTCATGGTATCGGTCAAGAACCAAAGGCAACACAAATGTCATATTCATTTCATGCTTGAGTTCTTCCCAAGTATGAGGCATAACTCCTTTCCAAGTATGAGGCATAACTCCTTCCTTGAGCATATGTCTCCACCATTAATGTGCATAGTCTTCCAAATGCAAGGATGCAAAATGCACTTTGTCCCTTTCATTCTTTGGATAGAGCTGAAAGTATGTATCCAACTTATTCATCCATTCTTCCAACTCATGTGGGGTGAAGCATCACCCTTGAACTTAGAGAGTGAAATCTTGTCCTTTACATCCTTTGACACGGTTGACGATGCATTCGCATGATGGTGCGAGGGCTTGTGCTTTTGCATTTGCACAAAAGATCCAAGAAATTGTGCAAAATCCTTGTACTCCCTCTTGAGGAAATTTGGCATGTCCATCCACCTATCATGAGCTTCTCTTTGTCTCTCAATGAATGACATATGTTTCCAATCAAGCTCAACCACATCATCCATATCATACACCTCCTCTTCAAGCATGGAGAACTGATTTGCTTTGGGATGCAAAGGTTTCCCTTGAAATTCTTCATGAAACCTCCATAAAAATGAGCTGCAAATGATGCATAGCCACACCCAAAAGGGTCCCACATATTTATCATCGAACCAAATGATCTTCCAAGTGTGTTGGAGTAGATTGGTAACCCCAACAATAGATCCAACCAAAGCTGTCCAGAAATTACAGCACATATAAAACCTCATGATATGCCCATTCTTCACATATAAAACCTCATGATATGCCCATTCTTCATATAATAATCATGCCACTTGATTAAGGAATACTTCCACCAAGTAAACCATGTTGTTGAACATACTCCATTGATTGCCAAGTAGCCTCATCTATGGGCAAGCGCTTCCATTTCACAAGGAATTCATCAATGTTCCGGTTCCTCAAAGCCCTTGTCCTCTTGTCCACAATCCTCTCCGGCTCATAGATAATCTCTCCTCCATCCATCGGTGGTAACTCTTCAATCTCTTGAGGAAGAGAGCCCACAAACATCTTAAGGTTGGATACATGAAACACATTATGAATCCTTGTAGAAGGAGGTAGGTCAAGCTTATAAGCCAAGTCACCCACTTTCTTGACTACCAAATATGATCCATAGTATCTATGTGCCAACTTGGAATTGGAAGACCCTTTGAGAATATTGTGACCGCTCTTAGAAAGTCTGATCAACACATAATCACCTTCCTTGAACTCCGTTTTGCGTCTATGCTCATCTGCATTTGCCTTCATGACTTCTTGTGTGTGCCTTCTTCATATTATCCTTGCATAATTGAAGAAGCTGTCTCATCCTTTCCAACTCTTCCTTGGCTAAAGGATTAACCATTTTATCCTCATGGAAGGCAATAGATGGCACATGCACTTGATACCCATAAAGAGCCTCGAAAGGTGACATCCCAATTGATACTCAAATGCTTGCTTGAATTATGACAAAATTCAGCAAGGTAAAGCCATTCATCCCATGATGCTTGCATGTCATAACAATAGTGCCTCAAGTACACTTCGAGCCATTTGTTTGTGCACTCCATTTGCCCATCCGTTTGAGGGTGATAGGTTGTAGAAGGAGTGATTTGAGTCCCCAAGTTCTCATACAATGTCCTCCAAAAAGTGCCCATGAACTTGGTATCTCTATCATAAACTATGTTGAGTGGCAAACCATGTATCTTGAATACATGCTCCATAAATTGCTTGGCAATGTGAGAGGCCCCATAAGTAGTCTTGGAAGCAATAAAATGAGCTGATTTGGTGAGTCTATCCACCACCACAAATACTTGATCCCATCCATGCTTCGTCTTTGGCAAGCCCGTGATGATGAAGTCCATGGAAATGTGAGTCCATTTTCCATCCAGAATAGGCAAAGGATGAAGTAAACCACTTGGCAATTGGTGACTATCCTTATTCCTTTGGCATGACACACATTCCAAAACAAACTTCTCGACATCTCTCCACATGACTTTCCAATAGAAGCTCTTGCTCACTTTGTCAAATGTCTTGAGAACACCAAGATGACCCGAAAGCGGTGAAGAATGCATCTCTGGAAGCACCTTGGGAATGTAGGATGAGGTTGGAACCAAATACACCTTATCCTTGTGCCATAGTAGACCATTCCAAAGCTTATAATGAGGAAATTCTTCACCATCTCCTTGCTGTAATTTTCTGTAAATATGGGCAATATCTCATTGACAAGATACTTCTCTTGTATCCCTTTCATCCATTCACTATGCACTTCCAGCAAGCCCACATTCTAGACAATGCGTCCACTACTATGATCCCTTTCATCGGGGTCAAAAGGAAACTCATCCTCTTCTTTGACAAAAGAATGACCCTCCAAGTCTTCTTCACGTGTCTCCTCGCTAAACTCTTCAAACTCTTCCACATCATGAGATGACTTGGAATCATCATCCTCATCAATAATGATCATAGTAGCCACCACTTTCTTTGATTTGCAAATGTGCCTGGGTGACCACTTCTCTTTGCATTTAAAACATAGGCCTTTGCTCCTCAATTCCTCAATCTTAGGATCATCCATCCGTTGAGTCTTCTTGAATGGTTGATGAGGAGGCTTCTTGACAAACCCATTGCTCTTCTTAGCATCATTATGGACTGTCCACTTCCAAAAGATGTATGGAATTTGGAAGTGTAAGTGGATGTAGAAGAAGGTAGACTTTTCCCCACATTTGAAGAAGTGTAAAATGGCTTATGAAAAGGTACATTTGGCTGAACCCTCTTATACTTTGGCTCATATAGCTCTGCCAACCTCATAGCCTCTTTTGATAGTGCTTGGTCTTTGTGCCAAGACATCCGCTTTGATGTATGAATCTAGACCATGCACGAACTTCTTCAATCGCATGCCTTCATTGAGTCCATCCACAAACATAGAGAGCTTCATGAACCTCTTAATATACTCCCTAACCGACATGCTCTTTTGTGTGAGTTTATACCATTCTTTATGGTATCGGTCAAGAACCAAAGGCAACACAAATGTCATTCATTTCATGCTTGAGTTCTTCCCAAGTATGAGGCATAACTCCTTCCTTGAGCATATGTCTCCACCATTAATGTGCATAGTCTTCCAAATGCAAGGATGCAAAATGCACTTTGTCCCTTTCATTCTTTGGATAGAGATGAAAGTATGTATCCAACTTATTCATCCATTCTTCCAACTCATGTGGGGTGAAGCATCACCCTTGAACTTAGAGAGTGAAATCTTGTCCTTTACATCCTTTGACACGGTTGACGATGCATTCGCATGATGGTGCGAGGGCTTGTGCTTTTGCATTTGCACAAAAGATCCAAGAAATTGTGCAAAATCCTTGTACTCCCTCTTGAGGAAATTTGGCATTTCCATCCACCTATCATGAGCTTCTCTTTGTCTCTCAATGAATGACATATGTTCCCAATCAAGCTCAACCACATCATCCATATCATACACCTCCTCTTCAAGCATGGAGAACTTATTTGCTTTGGGATGCAAAGGTACTCTCCTCGGATCTCCAAAATTTGATGTCTGAATGTAGGTGCATGTTGCTTTCCATCCAATTGAGAAGAACCCGCTTGGAATGTAGTAGGCTTCATCTCCCACATAGAAGGCCTCCTAGCATCCGCCATGAATCCGAAAGTGACATTCTTGGTGGAATGCTCATGTGTTACCTTGGGAGAAACCTCTTGTACAATGGGTAGCTTGCCTTCCCTACGGCCTTCAAAAGCTGTCCCAAATTGCTTGCCTTCATGTAAAGCACCATGACCATTATTATAGGAAGGTTGGCTCATTGGCCAAGCGACCCTCTCTTCCAAAACTTCCATCCTTGTAGCCATAGTGTCAAGCCTACCATTGACTTCCACCCTTGTAGCCATCGTGTCCATCTTAGCATTCATTTCCATCAGCATTTGCATGATCGAATCGATGGGGATGGTATGCGAAAATTGTGGGGTGTGCTTATGGGCACTTCCAACATTCAACTCCTCATTCCCTTCTCTTGAAGTATGCCCAAAAGCATCCCCTTCTCTTGAAGTGTGCCCAAGAGTATCCTCCGGAGCATCCAAAATTCCTTGTTCCATCATTGCCTCTTCACCCTCTACCTCGTCGGAAGCCAAAGTGTTGCGCTTCGGTCGCCCTTTTGGCTTCGGCCCCATGGAAACCTTTGGTTTCAGAAATTTGGCTCTAAATTGAGGTAGGGATGTCTGATTGAAGTGATCTAAAGCTTGTTGGAGAGCTAATGAAGTGTACTAGACCACTATGCAAAGATCCGTAAGAGATGAGGTGTGCTACTATTCTCTGTTTTAGGGTTTACAGGGTTATAGGGCTGAAACGGTATTTTGGGTACAACTTGAGCTAGAGATATCCAAATGCAAAACTTTTTAGCTCAAATGAAAGCCTAGATGAGTACTACAAGCCTATGTAATTAGATCTAGAAGACCTTCAAACCCCTGTGAGACTGAATTAGGGTTTATTGTTTTTACAAAAAACCTAAATTCTACCCTAAAGAGATATCAAAATGCGGAGGTGAAGGGCTCGTTGGGTAGCTCTAAGGAAGCACTAAGAGCTTATATGGTCCCTTTTAATTCATTCCAAAAGGGTTGGGACTGAATTAGGGTTTTTGTGAATCTGCAGATTCTTGCCAAAGTGACCCTTTTTGTGCCCAATTGATCTTTGTTTGCTCCCAAACCAATGTCAACACCTTCTGCACCTCATTGGCATCCCAAGATTTACAAATTATGCTCCACAATCTTCAATTGTCCATGTATGACCAGAAATTTGAGAAAATTTTGACATAGTCTCCTTTGTTTTAGGAGCTAAATCTCAATTTTTCTCAAGTAGCAATGCAAAAATCCATAATCCTCTTATCAATTTCCATCCATTACATAGCATGTGCCTTAACTTGCATCACCAAAAGGCATACAAATTCCTTGCAATTCCAAGCATTCACCATATGTGTTTCCCATGGCATAATGCAAGATCAATTTCCATGAGATGTCCATATTAAGGTGCCATTGCCATGTACATAAACCAAGAGGATGATTGTGCGAAGAAGATCGTCAGTGTAGCACGTTGAAGCTTGCCGATCTCCCGGCCAAGCTCTTCTCACCCTCGTACCTAGTTCAAACCAAGGCACGGGTTGAGGCCAAGTCTTCACCTCCACACCTAACCCTCCACCGTACCGCTTTACTACGGCACTCACGGCACGGAGGATTCAAGCCGTGCTCCCCCCGGGCCTCTCCGCCAACACCCGGGGTACTCTCGCCAACATATCTAGTTTCTTGAAATTGAAGTGAGTGCAAACAATTGTGAGGTGCATATAGCTTGAATATGAAAATGAGGCGGATCACTTGCAAGGATGTAGCATGACTCATGCCCATTACAATATACTCATAAACCATTATGCATGAACTCATACTTATCCACATAGCTCCAAATGTCCGCCATTCATCCAAAAATCCAACATCAATCAATAAGCACAAGTGAGGTAATACCATATACCAATGATATCAATATCCAATTGGTATCACTCCCATAAGCATTGCTTATGAGTAATTGGCATCAAATGGCATTCAAGGGCATCAACTTGCATGTGAATGTAGCATTACCAATTGATTCCAATCACACATCAAGCTCTTCCAATGCTCAATAGCATCATTCCAATGCATAAAAGCATCATGTCCATAGCAAAAACCTTCTCATTATTACCCAACATCCACTCCATGCATGTGGCTCAATCAATGCATCTAAGCATATGCATTCCTTCATCCATTTATGCATGGATTCATCAAAGAATCCTGCATTTGTCTCACAAACGGCCACATGACATCCAAATGGGTGTGATTAAAGAAAAATGTTAAAATTATATAAATTAGGATTTCCTTTCATGAATAACCCCAATTTGTCCATAGCATGAGGATTAATCCCCAATGCTTGAGAAAATGGCCATAGCAACTCACCAATGGTATTCCGAACGCTTCAATGGTTGGATTGTTGCTTGAAAGAGCCTTCAATGGATCCAAATCTTGAAGATTTTTGAAATTTCTGAGAGCTGCTCAAACCTCCTCTTCTCCCTCTCCAAAAGCAATGAAGAACTCCCCAAAATCCACCAAAAAGATGCCAAACATCATAGCTAACAACCACATGGATCTTGTGCCAAATGGAATAGATCTTGTGCCAAATGTAATAGGTCTTGTGCTAGCCTTCTATGGCTTTGAAGCAATAACTTCATATGGTAACAAAACAAAGCTTAATGGCCACAATTTGCACCAGCAACAGCAGTTCAAGTATCAGAAGCAGCAGCCGGTAGTGCTGGAGAGGAGACGGCCTTTTTTTTCGTGAGCAGCAGCACACGAATCTCTCTGTGGTGTAATGGATCTTCTTCTTGTTGTCACGGGCAGCATTAGCAGCCAGCTCAAGCACCTCGGCTGCCAGGTAATCGAGGACCGCTACAAGGTAGACGGGAGCACCGGAGCCGATTCTCTGAGCATAGCAGCCCTTCTTGAGATAGCGAACCAAGCGGCCCACAGGAAATTGCAGCCCTGCTTTCAAAGTCTTGGACACAGCCTTCTTCTTGGGCTTACCACGACCTCCCTTGCTCCCACCTTTGGCGTCCATGATCGACACAGCCACAAGCAGTATGAGTGAGTGGAATGGGATAACACTTGCAATAGGATAACACTTGCAGCCATTAGAATGAGTGGAGATGGAAAATGGTGAGCTATGTGAGAGAGATTAGGGTTTGGAGCAAAGGGAAAGAAATTTTCAGAAAAAATGCATGTAAATTGGTACTCTATGTGTTCCTCTCCTCAAGATCAACAAAAGCCCTAGCAAATGGGAGCAAAACAGGGGAAAGATGAGAAGTAATGGCTATGGAAAGCTTGGAAAAGAAGCACAAAAATATAAACATGATTAACATAGAGATTAACAGGTGATTAATTTAAATTTTTTCCAATTTTTGTACCCCGCTCCAAATAATTGGTCTAGGGTGCCCAAATTAGGTCCAATTGAGCTAAATCTCCATGAAATCACATGAAATCACATGAAATGATGTCTCCTCTCCACTAATCCCTAAAGATTAAGTAGAAATTAAGCAAGATTAAGCCAAAACTCCAAGAAATCAAGAGAAAATTCAGAAAATTATCAAGAAAATGACTAATCTCATGCCCAAAACCTTGATAATGGATCAAAGTCAAGGCTGTGATACCAAATGAAATGGATCTAGAGCAAAATATTGAATCAAACACATCAAAGCAAGAATCTAGTATCCATTAATCATGAGATTAGTTATCAAATGGCTCATAACATGAATATACAAGAGAGAGAAAATCTATAAGTGCATGTAGCAAGAGAAGATGCACAAATAGCCTAAGTGTGTTTAACCTCTCACCAAGAGGATGGCTTTCATGTTAGCCATGAACTTGACCATGGAAGGCCAAATCTCCATTGATGGAGACCAAAGGTACAAGATGACCAAAATTAGTAAAAGTGTTAAAAGATCCTACCAATGTACCCCAAGCCCTATTTATAGTCACTTTCTCCTTTTGCCCATGGGCCCCATGTACATATGGAAATCAAGCTCTATGGTTCATGACAATGTCCCTCGTCTCATGAGGTCAATGCCTCTACTACAACATGAGCTATGACACTTTGTCTGTTCTACAATTTGGTCAGAGTGTTGAGAGGGATTGTATGGATGAAGTCATCTCTTACACTCAACACATTATTGCTAGTGCTAGGATTAGCTTCATGAGCTTTTTCTATTGTTCATGGTCTCGGCAGACAATCCTTATACATATGGTCTATCTCACACCCAATGCATAAAGGACTTAATGAGAAGCACCTATAGAGGTACTTTCCATCCCTTCCTTGATTGGACACTCAACCACTCGGGGAGGTCGTGCGCACTTGTAGCATTGCATGGGTGGTCGTTTAGCCATTGTATTCATGTCCTGGCCTCATGGGATTGGGGTGTGGCTAAGTATACTGGGAACATTTGGTTGCCCTCAATCATGTAGTGGCGTAGAATTTGGGAGGGTGGACTAGTTGGCGCTCGAGGGGTCGTAGGTGGGACCTTCACAGAGTTCCCCCTCATCCCCTTCTTCAAAGATTTATGTCATGGTGGTTATCTAATGAACAACTGTGATTCGTGGCAATGGGGGTTGAGGTGGGAGAACTAGGGGTGGTAAGGGCATTTAGAGGACTCAGAATTCCTCTTTGGGCTACTTCTTGGCCTGGTTGAGGTACGTTGTGAATAGGAGGTGCTGGAAAGAACAACGGTTGCCTTTGGTTTGCATGCAAGGCTTGAGGTAGAACGTGGGCTTGATCAGCCCATAGGAGTTTGTGACTTCATGTTTGCCCCATGTTTGGAGATATGTGCAATAGAGTGTGGAACGGGGTCACAGATGTGGACACTCCGTGATGGTATGGTTAGCTCGACAAATCGGGCACCATATTATCTCCCTCTTTGGATAGAGATGGGGTTGGCCAACGTGATCGCGGCCTTCGTCAGTTCTCCACTATTGGGTCATTTGCTGCATTAATGCAGTGGCCAAGTGCTTGACCTATTGTCCAGAGGTGGACTCCTTGCTCTTTCCATCAGATCTTGTGCTGGTGGCCTTGAATGCGGCTTCTGATGTACCCTCATGGAGTTATCGAGAACGTGTTTCCTTGAAGTTGTCCTCAAAGTCCATAGCACTCCTACAACATTGCTCGAAGGAGGTATGGTCCAAGGAATACAAGGAATTGTGTAGGGTTACATCATCTAGACCTTTCAAAAATATCCCTATTAACCTTTCATCAAAGAACTTGTCTCTGGCACTACACAAGCGTGGAGATATCTGACTCTGTTGATGTAATCTCAGATGGTTTCACCAACCTTTTGTCTAACATTGTGCAGTTGCTCAATAGGACTCCATCTGGTTTCCTTGACAAGAATATCCAACCTTTAAGTCCTCTTTCAAGGCTTTGAAGGTGGCCTTATATTATGTTTTCAAGGACCTAAACCATTGACTAACTTTATCATCTAGGGTGAGGCCAAAGGAACTCACCTTGACTTGATCGTCCACATGGCTAAAAGCGTCACAGATCTGGGTGAACGTCTCTAAGTGCGGAATGGGTTCTCCAGTCCCATCAAACTTAGTAATTAGCTTCGAGATGTTTGCGGGTTTTTTCTAATCTAGTCTGCGTCTTGGTATTGGTTAAGCTTACGCTGGGGGCATGATGCCAGTAGCCACCCCCTCCCTATTTCCATGGCTATTCTCAATATTTCTGGTTTTAGCCCGGGAGTGGGTGCTGGTTGGGGAACGATGGGTGGAGGAGCTAGGCCAGGAAGATAGTAGACCATAGGAGGTACTTGTCTTATGGGTGGATTGTGCCTCATGTGGCCCCATGTGGTATCTTGGGTATACTCCCTGAGGTGGATATTGTTGATATACAAGTGGGCCTAGTGGATGTGACAGGGCTGGGTAGGCCCTTTCTCTCTGATATGACTTTTTAGGCCCTTGGGAAGCTAGATATGGACCCAAGTTTGGTATGGGTATGTAGGCTCGAAATGAATCAGCCACCCTCGAGACACGCATGGCTCTCCACACTCGTGGACGAGGTTTGATGGATCTCACTTTGCCCTATATCTGCTCTAGGATCTAGAGGCGGCATGGGCTCTCTTTCCTATTAGTGTTTCATACCTCTCGCCCTGGGATGTGGCTCTTTCGACTATGCATTTCCCATGATAAAGTTGTGGAGCCTCAAAATAAGGTTTCTTTGTGAATGTGTGGGGAGCTAGGGTCTTTCTCTTGGATAGGTGGTCTCTCTATACACTGAGCTTCAAGTTCTGGTGTGTCGAGGGTAGGCGTATCTCGTCTCATGCAGGGACGATCTTTGGTCGTCTCATTGGTGTTGTCAAAGACTAGCACCATTTGGCTCCAAGCTGTATTGATCGATGGGTTCAAGATAATTTATATCATCAAAGAGAGGGTTGTTTCACACCAATTTTCCTTAACGTAGGTGTATAAATGTGTGTGAATTATTGTGTAGGACCCCCCTGTGCTGAACATGGGGGTCCTACATGTGTGGAATTACTGTGTAGGATCCCTTGTGATGAACAATCTTTTTTTTTGGGAAATAGTATGGCCATACGCTTTAAGATGGTATGGGCATACACTTTGTTGAAGACATAGGCATATGCTTCTCAAAAAGAAGATGACCCAAGCGTACGCTTCCTGGAAGACATGGACGTCGCTTTAGGAAGGAGTGAACAAACTCTTTTGAATGATGAAGGTACGGGCATGGCAAAAATGACATGGGCATGGCAAGGTTGCCACGGGTGTACGCTTTAGAAAGGAGAGATGGTACAGGTGTGGAAAAAATAACACGGACGTACACTTGTTGTAGCCATGGAAAAATAAAATGACACGGGCATGGTGAAACTGACACGCGCATGGCAAGTTGAAGGAAACAAGTATATGCTTTGGAAAGGAACAATTGTGCGCTTTGAATGGTATGGGTGTATGCTGTAAATGGTGCGAGCATTCACTTAGAAATTTTCATAGATTTGAATTATGCACGTCTGACTGCCACCTACAAATATTCTGTGACAGTGCAGATGTACCCCTTGTTTAAATGCAATTTATGCTTACTCAATGCAATTATTCCTTTTTTAACGCACAGTGCTAAATTAATGGCTAGAGATCTCACAAGATTTTCCCAGGAGGAATGGACGGACGTGGCAAGTTTCCATGGTCGCTATGAATGAAATGGGCGTTCACTTCTCAGAGTTCATCCAGAATGGGATTTTTACCTACGTTGCTGCTCTGAATTTTGTTGATTTAGGCATTCCCAAAATATTTTTTGAACTTTTGTTTTTATGGGGAGCTAGAGCTAGTCTCTAGCTACCTATTGATACCTAGAATGCATAAAGAAACCTAATAAATTAAGAATAATTTGATGAATAATCTATTGTGAAAACTCAAAGAAAGAGGAACAAAAAATAAAAAATTGTATGAATGTCAAGAGCAAAAATTAAACACTTACTTGTGTCTCTCACACTTGTTGGTGAAGACATCAATGCTCCAATGCTCTCGTTGACCTCCATAGCTCAATTGAACACAATCAATCAAACAAACAACAAACTAAAATAACATGAAACCAATCGGTGGATTTGTACTCCTATTGGGAAAAATGAACATGAAATATGTGGATGAACCCTAAGCTAAGTGCTATCTCCGGTAGTGGTGCCAAAGATGTTAATCTAAATATACAACCTTGCACACAAGAGAGGGGAAGAAGAAGAGAAACACCCATGCAAGGGTGGAGTCAGAGATGTGCACTTAGCCAACCCTAATGAGGGTTAACTCCCCTTTGTGAGGCCGCTAGGGGCTCACTCCACCACCACTTGTGTCACCCAAGTGGAGATTCACAAGCTAGGTGAGGAGCAAAGAAGAAGGGAGCTATGGAAAGCTCAACCTTCACTCCAAGGGATCTTGGTAGAGAGACAATAGAGGGGAGAGGAGAAGAGAAGCTAGATCATTACCATCCCTAACATGCACACACAACAACAATCAAGCATGTAAACATTTACAACACAAGCAAGCATCCACAAGCTCAAGAGAGTGAGAGAGAGAGAGAGAGAGAGCAAAACTTAATTGAGACTAATGGGATTGTCCCTATTCATATTCCATAAAATGTCTTATATACAAGAGCTCTCATTTTACAATGGCTGGCCGCCCATTTACAATTGGGGGCCCAAAACTAGCTTCCTAGCTCTATGTACATCGCATTCCTATGACCGGCATTACACAAGCCGTAAGCTCAGTCATCCCATATCTCTTTTATCATTCAGCGCTTTGCGTAGTTACAAAAAAATAAGTTACAAGAAAGCATGGGCCAGAATTTAAAAATAATGTTAATAACTAGAGTGGTTAACAACTAATATTAACTCAAAGAGGAATATAACCATTAGTGAGAATGGCAATAATAAAGTAATTTTATAAAATTATAACGTGCACCTTTTCATGTCATGTGTGTGAGATACAATTTTTTGGAAATAGGTGTGCCTCATCTTGAGAAAAATGCTAGATGAAAATTCACAATAGCCAGTTCAGGGATTCTCTTTAAAGGAATTGAGCCGATTGTAGATAATGCAATAGTAGTGTAATATTTTCAAAAAGTATGGCTATTCTCTTGAATTTTTTGGTTTCACCAAGAGTGAAGCAAAAGGAAGTGTGTATATTTCTCAAGAATAACACTATTGCAAGGGCTTCTTAGTAGCAATTGCTAACTTAAGCTAGAGTTTATGAGTCGAGCTCCACGCCTAATGTGATATAAATTCTTTCTTACTATTAATAAAAAAACCTCTTTTCTCTTAAGAAAAAATGTGTATGGTTTTTTTTGGCCAAAGATGGGTAATGAAGGAATTTGTGTTCAAGGTTTGATTTTGGACATGAAGGAATTTATATTCAAGCAAGCTCTTGAGTCTTTGCTTGAGAGCCACCAGGCTATACCAACTTATCCCAACTCACTAACGCACCTTGGAAATGTGTATGGTTACCAAAAAAAAAATCCGAATCAAAGGCCAGAAGCATGTAGATGATCACCACCAGTGCTCACATAACCCGGTTTGTAGTGTAATTTTTCTAGCCGAAATTTAGAAATCTTGGTTGGAATTTGATATTGTCTTTAATTTTAAGGGTATAAATTTGTACATTTTAGTTCTTAATCCCCTCAATGTAGTTTTTCCGATCGAAATTTAGAAATCTTGGTTGGAATTTGATATTGTCTTTAATTTAGGGGTTGAAATTTATACATTTTAGTTATAAATCCCCTCAATTGTACAATTTCTAGTCATTTGCAAGACTAAGCCCCATCAATTGCATGATTTTTAATGATTAAATTAAATTCTAAATCCCAATTAAGCCTAAGCGTAGCCTTTAATTTTTGAAGGGTTAAAAAAGCTATTTTTTTCGAGCACTTGATCACCACCTTTGAAAACAAATCTCCCAAATTGAACGTGATGACATTTATGTGGTCTTACTGCTTTTCCCAAACTTATCGAACTCAAAGCTGGTGTGACACGTTTACGTACTTGAGAACGATAGTGGGAGCGTGGAGTGTGCATGGGAAGAGGGGACGTGTATGAGAGTCTCGTGCTCTCGCAAAGACAACATCTGCGCATTTATGGCCCCCCTCCCCCCCAAAAAAAAAAGCAGAAAAGCAAAAAAACCCACCAAAAAAAAAACACGCTTGCCTATTTAGTCCAAATTGCTTCTTATTCTGAGCATTCTTTCATCATCGCCATGGATCCTGACTCCTTCTTGAACCTCCTTTCTACTGATTTTGATGAGTTTGATGACTGGTACAGTGCAGGCGCACAATCTAGTGATCCTTCTCTCTCTACCCACAACGTTTGTGAAAGGAATATTGGTACTAAACCGCCAGCTATGGATTTTGAGCCCCTAGAGAAATCTGTGACCAGTAGTATCGGGACTCCCTTCACATCTGTGCTCAAGATTTCCGACATAGCCTGCGCCCTTGGGAAGTTCTCAAAGCCTTCTCTATGCTCGGAGTCTTTAAACTCGACTGCTGCGGCCGGTCGTGAGCTGGACGTGCCCATGGCCGGTAGCCTCAGTAAGAAGCCGCCCACCGGCAATGGCCATGCCCATGCCCATAGCCAGATTATCAGTGAGAAACGCAATCTTTTGCAGGTGGTGGTGGATAATAATGAGATCAGTGAAGATGTTAAGCCTGAATTACCTACAGCTTCTAATTCCTTTCGTCTATGTTTTCCATTTCCCTGCACGCAAAGCTGTAGCCCTGCGAAAAGGCCCAAGATCTCTCAAAGCTCTAAGTTCGGATTAGACATTAACACTGCTTTGAGGGCTGATATTCTTGATGTGGGTAGAAAACCTGCCAACAGAGAAGGCCTGTCCCAGCGAGAAGCCCACATTCAATCTGAGAGGCTCAGAAGGAAGAGTATGTCAGATAACTTCACTATATTGCAGTCTTTGGTGCCTAGACTCCAGCTTAAAGTAAGTTAAACGAGCCAATTAAGTTATAATCTACTTGAACTTACTATAGCAGTAAGTTAATCTGGTTTAATCAGCTTCTCTTGGCCTTATAATAATCAGCAGATGTCAGTAAGTTAACCCAGCTTAATTTATATCAGCTCTCTAAGTGTTCTAAAATTTATTTTAGCCGTGTGTTAATCTACTTTAATAAGCTTCTTGTAGCCTAATCACATGAAAAAAGGTAAGTTAATCTACTCTAATTAATCTTACGATAGTACAGTCAACCTTCTCGTTGGCAATGAACATGGGTCGTACACTTTGATATTATAATGTCATACTCTCGCCTGGGTGTGTGTTCATATTCGCGGTTTGATGTAATCATATCCTTAGTAATGATTTGATACCTAATCTACAATAGGATTTTGTTAATAATGAGGGACTGTTATTCGTGTTTGAGCTTAATCAAGAGTAATTATCATAAATCATCATATGATGATCATGATTGTTGAGGCTGGAAGTGTCAGGACGGAATTCAAAATGCTTAATGAGCTTAATCGTAAATAATTAATTATATGTCGAGAGATTGAGCTTGCAGATCATGAATGATCATATACTGACTGAGATTAAGGATGAGGGGAAGTATAACTGTTTGAGCTTAATCATGACCGACGACATGCTGTTTTCTGAGCTTAATGAAGATGAGGGGCAGTATTCATGTTTGAGCCTAATCATCTAACATGGTGATTTATGGATGTGTTAAGGTTGAGAATGAGGGACTGTGGTGTGAATATTAATGATTGTTCAGAGTGCCAATGGGATGAGAAATATATGATGTAATCAAAGTGTGTGCTTATTGATGAAAGGTATTAATTGCATGCCTTGCTGCAATGCATGGATTAGTGTGTCACAAAAATGAGATAATGTATGCAGTTAATTTATTTACGTGAATGTGATAGTTGTTTGCTGAAGGCAGTACACAAGCTTATTAATTGAGAATATGGTGATTAGTGAGTGGGTGAGATGATCAACGTGAGATTAATTGATAATATGGTGATTAATGAGTGGGTGAACTGAACTACGTATTGAGATTATGGATGTGCAGCATACAGACCGGATCACGATCTTGACAGAGGTAGTCGCCTACATTGAATCTCTGCAAGGAACGTTGAAAGAGTTGGAACAGAAGAAGGTTGATTTGCTCACGATATTGGGCTTGTCGGAAGAGGATTATTATTACACGAGCCTGCAAGCTGAACACATGCAGAGGGGCTTCATGAGTTTATCCGATCGAAGGGCGAAGAGAAAGCCCTACAGTAGTATTGATAAAATCCAATTATTGGATTGCCATGCAGAGGTTACTGTTCGCATTTCTGGAGTTGACGTCTTTGTCAGTCTTAATTATGCTCCTAAGCAGAAAGGTGTTTGGTCTAAGGTCTTGCTTTTGCTCCAACGACACAGCATTGAAGTTGTCAATGCCACATTGGCCGCCACCAGTGGCGATAACAATTTCCATTGCATCCGTGGCAAGGTAATTAGTCATTAACCCTGCCTTAATTATGCCATTGTACTCAGTTACCTTAATCCATGGTTTCGTATAACCTCACTCAAGTGTGCTGATATCCTATGCATGTAGCTAATCCATGGATTGATTGCTAACCCAACCCGTCGATTAATTGTTTACTTCACGTGTGCTTTAGTTTTTCACTGGAATCATGTGCTAATGAATGCAATCAACGTCTAACTCGTTGCTTAAATGCATGGATTAGTGCCTCACTTAACTGTGTTGATGCATGCAAATAGCTTATCCATACGTGACTTCTTAACTTTAATTGCATGGACTAATGTCACGTTTGAATGTGCTAATGTATGAAACTAGCTTAATCCGCAGGTTAATTTCTTAATCCATAAGTTATTCTAATAATTTCCACGATTATCACATCAGTGAAAGCTGTTCACATGCCTTTCGATTGTCAAGCAGGTTGAAAACATCTCCGAGGTTCGACCCGAGATCACCACTCGGTGACACTTGGTATCAGAGCAGGAAACGCCGCGTCGTGGTGAGTTTGATCAAGACCACGGAAGGTGGCTACCTGGACGCGGAGGAAGCCACGAGAATTGAGGAGGAAGCAAGGCAAGAAAGAGCGGCAGAGTTTGACGCGCCGAAGCAACAGCTTGGATTCGGCGTGAAAGGCACAACAGAAGTCTCGAGTCAAGAGCAATAGATACTCGACAACACCAAATGGATGACCCAAGGGATCTAGGGCGACTTGGCAAGATCACCAAGATGACAGACTGAACCGGCTAGAAGGCATATTGGCCTCCTTAGTCGAGCAACTACACAAGAAGGATGGCAGCCGACCTTCGTAGCCAAGACAGATGAGGTCGAGGTCCCCTCCCAACGTCAACATAGAAGATGGAATGACAAGACTCAGAGTCATCACATAAGGGATACGGGAAGTACAAACCGTTATCCCCAGAGAAGTATACAAAGCAAAGAGATTCGTTTGTGGTGGTGACAAGGTGGATCCGTGAGATAGAGGATTATCTCACCATGAACAAAGTGTCTCATGAACACTGGATCCGTGTGGCGTCGCGACTGCTATCAGTGGATGCATACACATGGTTTCTGGCAGGTGAGGCAAAAAGGCCATGGACAAGGTGGGATGATTTTACCAAGGACATGGCCGAGTATTTTCTACCACGGAATGAAGTCTTCAGGGTATGTGATGAATGGCATAACCTCAAACATGCAAATGGAAAACTGCGAGATTATATCAACAAATATAGGCAACTTATGCTACAAATTATGGATATGCATTCTACAGATAGATTACACGGGTTCCTGCTCGGATTGTGTGACTAGACCCGCAGAGAGATCGAGAAGTAGGAGCCTGAAAATTATGAGGCGGCACTCACAATGGCGGAACGGCTATCCGACACTAAGAACAGAAAGTGGCAAAGTAAAAACAATGCAACAGGAACAGGGGGATGGAATGGTGCCAAACCTCAAAACAAGAATGATAACTCCTCCAATGAAACCCGAGAAGAAAATTCTGGGACAAGTACAAGCGGGGCAAGGTTGAGTGGATCTTGCATACCCCGAACCTATGGGAGCAACACCCCAATCAACCAATACAAGGGGATTTTTCAATATTGCAAGAAGGCGTCCTCTTCCTCCCCGACATGCCTGTGCAGAAGTTGCGAGGGCAATCATTATGACAGTGAATGCCCTCGCGTCGTCCTGCACAAAGCCGAGTTACCACCGTTCAGGCCCAAGGGCAAGAAGATAATTATGAACAGATGGATCGACTGAGGATCACCGAGATTGAGGATACAAAAACCTCGTCTTGACGAGGCAATAGCCCACCAAGGGTAGGTGCCATGCAGGCAATACCGAAATGCATGGCAGCACAGTTATCGACAGTGCAAAATGTGTATTTCGAGGCTCATATGAATGGCCTAAAGCAAAACATCATGTTGGATATGGGAGCCACCCATAATTTCATCACCCCAAAATGCGCTAAGAAGCTGGGAGTGAAGGTGTGCGACTCCAGTAAACTCTCAGTGTCGCTTGCACAAGGACAGGATGACAATGTAAAGATGGCATACAATGTGCAGGTGTGCAGGCACGCGCATGGAAAGCGCCATTGGATTTCATAATTGTGCCCATGGATACTTTCAAAGTGATTGTCGGGCTCACTTGGGTCGACAAATATCTCATCGCCTTTATAGGAAAAGGTGTAAATAACATGATACTGGATATGCAGGGTACAGGAGTTAGTGTGCCATGCATCCGTCCTCACTCAGGGGATAAAACAGTCAACAAGGACATTGGAAGCAAAATCCAAGACACCCCAATGTATGCAGTAGGGTCGAGTAAGGCTCGAACAGTAACAGATTGCCATGGAAAGATGCCGGAATGGTGCAGTGCCAAGCAGGTAGAGAGGGCAGCTAAGGAGGGCTGCCAAATACATTCATGCGTAATGAAGGTCAAGAATGCACATCAGACGAAGTGCAAAATTGGTGAAGCAGAAATACACGAAGTGTTACATGAGTTCCAAGATGTCTTGCCCAAAAAATTGTCAACTGGGTTACCGCCAAAAGGATAAGTGGATCACAAAATCGAACTCTTGCTAGGGCATAGTCCTCCGGCTAAAGCTCCATATAGGATGGATGCTACAAAGCTCAAGGAGCTCAAGGTACAGTTGAACGAATTGGCTAAAAATGGAATGGTCCGCTCCACCAAGTTGCCGTATGGTGCACATGTGCTGTTTGTCACAAAGAAGGACGGGTCAGCTAGGTTATGCACCGATTACAGAGACCTTAATCACCATCAAGAACCGCTACCCCATACCAGTAATGGAGGAACTCTTAGACCAACTGGCGGGAGCGAAGTACTTCAATCGGATCGACTTACGATCCGGATATTATAAGATACGAATCGCCGAAGACGACATTGAGAAAACGGCGTTTCGCACAAGGTATGGAAGCTACAAATGGTTGGTGTTGCCGTTTGGGCTAACCAACACCCCGGCCATCTTTTGCACGATGATGAATGATATCTTTAAAGATTATCTAGATGAGTTTTTGATCATATATATAGATGATCTGCTCATATTTAGCGAAGACTTTGAGAGAGCATAAAGAACACTTAAGAAAGGTCTTCCAAATGTTACGGCATCACAAACTGTATGCCAAGCCAGAGAAATGTGAATTTGAAGTCACTGAAGTGGAGTTTCTAGGCTTTGTGGTCAATCAAAAAAGGGTACAAGTAGACCCCAAGAAGATCGAGGCAGTGGTGAAATGGAATGCACCCATAATTGTGCGTGAAGTTTGCGAGTTCGTAGGTTTCACACAATTCTGTCGAAAGTTTATCAAAGATTTTAGCAAAATCGCCACCCCACTCATTGATATAACTAAAGGCATCAAGCCTTTTAAGTGGACAGATATAGAAAAGAGCGCTTTCGAAAAGATGAAAGTCGCAATGTGCAGTACCCCGATGCTTAAGCTCCCAGAGTTCAACAAGGAGTTTGAGATCCACACAGACGCATTGGACGGGGCCCTTGGAGGAGTTTTATTACAAGACGAGCACCCTGTCACATATGAGTCTCGCAAGTTCAGCGATGTAAAATGCCGATAGACCACACATGAAAAGGAAATGCAAGCAGTGGTTCATTGCCTTAGGAAATGACATCATTATGTGCAAGACAAGCACACGAAAGTTCTTACAGATAACATATCTCTCAAGTACTTTCAGACACAACCCAAGTTGTCACCAAAACAAGGCAGATGGTAGGATTACATTGCAAAATTTGACATAGATATTATTCACAAGACGGGGAAACATAACTTGATGCCAGATGCTCTAAGCCGTAAGCTGCAGTTGAATGCAGTGAGTGTTGCAAATGAGGTGCTGTTTGACAAGATCAGAGATGCTCAGAAGTTAGATGCAGCAGTCATTCGCATGGCCACAGAGTTGCACAGTGGTACTTCAATCGTGGGTTTATTTGAATTCAAAGATGGAATATTCTACGTCCACCAAAAGGTGTATGTGTCCAATGACCCGGACCTCAAAGCCATGCTACTTTGGGAAACCCACGACTGTAAGTTGGTCGGGCATGGTGGGCAGAAGTTCTCGCTCGAGCAACTTCGACGTCATTTCTTCTAGCCACGCATGACTGAGGATGTCATCGAATATGTTCGTACATGCCCAACTTATCAACTCGTGAAGGCACATCGAGTCAAACCAACTGGTTTATTGCAAACCATGCCCATCCCGTCAAGGCCGTGGGACATTGTCAGTATGGACTTTATTGTGGATCTCCCGGAGTCCCATGGATACAACACCATATTTGTGGTAGAGGATATTTTAGTCAAGTGTTCAAATACCATGAACTGCCAACGGCTATTGTGTCAGACTGGGACAGTAGATTCATGAGCAACATGTGGAGAGAACTGTTCAAGTTAATAGACACACAATTGCGCATGTCTTCAGCATATCACCCACAAACAAATGGTTCAACGGAACAAATTAATCAAGGCATAGAAGACTACATTCGCAATTACGTTCATGCCGATCAGAAGGATTCGGCGAACTACCTAGAAATATTAGAATTCCATTTTAACAACTCCGTGCACAATGCTACTTGGGTACACTCCGTTTGAGCTAGCCACCGGTAAAGAGGTCAATACACCTCTTGCCATTGCCACCCACAAGAGATGTGCATGCCGAAGATGCAGATACAGAGGAATTTTTACAGAAATGGTAGAAGAGAATGCAGGTTGCACAGCAGAATCTAGAACAAAGCAAAGTCAGATATGTCAAACATGCCAACAAGAAGAGACGTGATGACGAATTTCATGAGGCCCGAGACTTGGTCCTGGTTAGTGCCCAAAACATTGCACTACCTACCAACCTCACACCGAAATTCAACCATCGCTTCTATGGCCCATACAAAGTGCTCAAATCTTATAATGGAGTCACCTACAAAATAGATGTGCCCGCAACAGTACACATACATAATGCATTTCATATAAGCCTACTCAAGAGGTTTGTCCCCGTCGATACCAGGTTTGGTCGCCATGTATCGATGCTTGCAGATGGTGCAACACCCACCGTTACGCCTTTTGAACCAGAACTGATATTGAAATCACGGTTCTGGTGAGGAACGCCAGAATTCTATGTGAAATGGAAACATCGCCCCATGACAGATTGCACATGGGTGCCACAAGGAAAAATGATTCAAATGGCACGTCCATTGGTTCTGCAGTTTTACAACATAGTGCCCGTTGAGGATGATGTACATCCAGAATAATGGCTTGAAAGGGACTTCAAGCTCTTCAAAAGGGGGGTGTATGTGAGGCGTGGGATTTTTGGGATTTCTATCCAGCCTCTTGATAGTCGGCCTATGAGGTGATCTGGATTGGCCTATTGGTTGGCAATATAAGCTTTTCCTTGGCCATAAAATCTAGCAGAAAAAACCCACCAGAAAATCAAGAGATTTGGATAGGTCAAAAACCCATTGAAAATAGGAATTAAAAAATGAACTTCTAGCATGCACAACAAAGAAGAAAATTTTTGAGTTCAATGCTTCCATTTAGATGCACACAATGTATCTCATTGAAATCCCATTGCACTTTGTGAGATTTGTTGTTTTGAAAAATGATGGAACATATGTAGATGATCCGTTGTTCAATATAGGATTAAATTCGGTAGGTGCCACACTTGGTGGCCATCCGACTTCATTCATTTTGGGAGGTGGCTGATATTAAATTTGTGCATTAAGGGATGTTCTTTTTCCTAAAAAATTGGTAGTTGGCGGTGACTGCTGGCCTTGAGTGTCAGTGAGGGAATATTCTATTGTGTTTATTTTATCCATTTATGAATGAATGCACAACGTTATTATCTTGAGCATGAAACCATTGTGGAAGTATGTTGTTTGTCGAAAATGAGCCTTGCATCTAGAAGCAATATCGACAACAAATCCTCTAGATATCCACTCCGTCATCTCTGCTCCCAGTCTTTAAGTGTGTGTGAAATGGAGGGAGAATCTCAGCTTCTTTCAGGACGACGTAAAAAGCGTAAATCTATTGTGCATGTCGAAAATCGTGGAGCCATAAGTGAGGAGAGACCCACAACCTCAGCTCCAGCTTGGAGGGGTCTTTTTGAAGACCCTGGAAATGTCATTTTAGAAGGAGATGAAGAAGAGGCCAATCATGCCAAGACTACCTATGTTGCAGTCCATGGAATGGGACCTCTAGAGAAATGAGTGGAAGGAGATGATGTCAGCCTTTATGAGGATGATAACGGCCATGGGACGACTCATGGAGGAGAATGAAGGGCATGATTTGAAGGATGCCATGCAGACGGAGGAGGGTCTTGAGAAGAAAGGGAAGGCATAGATGAGACACAAAGTAGCCAAAGCGAGGGCACATGCACAAAGGACACCTCCAAACAGGTCAAAAAAATAGAGATTTTTGGGAAGATGATGAGAACTAGAAGCCACAAGGATGGACCACTATTGTGTTAAGGATATGAATGTTCTGTATGTTTTGAATGAATTGTTCTCTAAAAATGAGTTTTGTATGTTCTTCTTGTAGAAGGGATCTTTATCCTAGGATTCTGTGTGGGTTGACCAGACTATAAGGAACCCCAGAATCAATTGGATTTTAAGGTGAAAGAGTTTATCCCCTAGCTGCGAGATGAGGACATCTCGTGTTTTTTAAGTGGGGTAGGATGTAAGATTCCTCCCTCTAGCTTTTGAGGTTTAAAGGTGTAAGAAACTCCCCTTCTGTTCTTGAAATTATTCCCCTCTCTGAAATAGAAGAAAGATCTTGTTTTACCCTGTTTTGGTCTAGAGATAGATAATCCAAAATTGAGATACCTTTAGATATAAAAATCCTCCTAGTGTCTAAAATGGATTCCCTTGAAACAGAAGTTCAAAATGAACTTTCCAAGGTGAATTAGGAAGTAATTGAAAATGTGTATAAGGGACCTTAGCCTAAAGCTATACATTTTAAGAATTTTTTGGATTATGGTCCAATTAAGGTTCCAATGGGCCAATTGAATTGATCCAAGTGTTGGAATGAGATAAATCCAAAAGAATAAAAACAAATATCCAAAAATGAGTAAATGCTCACATAAGATGAAGAGTTGACTGAGTACAAGGTTTATTAGTTAAAAATTATAAGATATTACAAAAAAATGACATATTTTGGAATAATGATGCATTTTTGACACCTTGGTAAGGAAAGGGGGAATCTTGAGGTAGGTGCCTCTTTCATGTGTGGAAGGGTTTGTAATTCAAAAAAGTTGTGATATTTTTATCTCTCCTCTCTCCTGGATCAAACCAAATCAAAAAGGGAGCCAAACTGGTCCAAATCTTGTCCAAATTGAGTCAAACTGAACTTGGAAAATTCTAGAACCCAGTTGGACTTCGTTAGTGGCCTACCTCAACTATAAATAGATCCTCAGTCATTTGGAAAAAATATTGGAGCTATATCATGCCAGTATTATATTAAAATAATCATATTTTTTGTTATCCCTTAAATTTTCCTTTCTTGAGAGCTTGAAGCTTTCTCTCTCTACAACACTTCTTGGAGTTGCTCTTCTCCTCTTGGTGGACCAAATAATTATTCAGGGGCTTCACTGCAATTAGAGAATCAAGTTAAACTTGGAGGTAAAATCAAATTTTATGGTTTTTTCCAATTTATCTCAATGACTTTCCTCTTCTAAACCCCTCTCAAGCTTTAGAAGATTTCTAAATAATTGTTTTAATTCAAATCAAACTTTTCCTAGGTTTTTTAATGTTTAATTAACATTAAGTTAACCTTTATGTTTAATTAACATTAAGTTAACCTTTATGTTTAAATTATAATGCTTTCTTAAAGTAAATCTCTCTCTCTAAAAGAATAGCCATCTTTATGGCTAAATCCCTTGAAAAAGGATGCTTCTCATTGATAGTCTCTTAATTCAAAGCTAAACTCTAGGCTTAATAAGCTAGAGATTAAGAAAATGGTATTTTTATGATTTTGTGTTAAAAAATAATGGTTATTTCTTTTAGATTATTTATAAGTAGTTAAAAACTACTTTGATTGATTCTAAATAAGAAATAGATTATCTTATCGATTTGGAAAAAGAGAAATAATGAAATTAGCTTAATCTAGTGGAATATTCATAATTAATTTATGATTATGGTTAAAATTATGATTTAAATTCATAGTTTGATTTTATGCATAAAAGAGGAACTACTATCATATTTTCATATTACAAGCTTTTATTCTTTAAAAAAAAAATTGAGAATTATCAGTAATAGCTGCGAAGCTATGGCAAAAGTTTCAAAAAATAATACATATCTTATTTTTATGCATAATGATAAAAGAAAACTTCCTACCATATTCAAGGATTGGACATCCTATGCAAAAAGAATGATTTTCATCATATTCATGAGAACTATTTTTTTTTCTAATTATGCATAATTAATTGATTATGAGAAAAGAGTAAATTTTGGTAAATTTATTTTTATGCAAAAAGAGGAATTTCCGTGATAATTGAGATCCAAGTAATTAAATGGTAAAAGAGAAATTTTTGACATAATTCAAATTATGAGTATTTATCAAAAGTGGAATTTTGAGCATTATTAATTTTATTGGAAAATATATGTACAATTGATTTTTCTAAATCCCATGAATCTTTTACTCAAAAGAAGAATATTGAATATATTTCACTTGAAAAATTTGAGAGAGAATATGAAAATATCCATGGAGAAAAAGTACCTTTAACTAGGCCAATCAATTGGCAGAAACTTAGAGAAGTCCCATCGATATATCGAAAGCAAAAAATAGTAGTAAAAGTGGATGTGACAAGATGTGATGTAGAGCCAAATGAATGTGAAGGGATGTTAATGGATGCAATGTGAGTAGATGAGATGTGAATGTGATATGATAAGATATGAATGTGACGGGATGTTAATGGATGCAATGTGAGTAGATGAGATATGAATGTGATGTGAGAATCAAGCTAAACTTGGAGGTAAAATCAAATTTTATGGTTTTTTCTAATGTATCTCAATGACTTTCTTCTTCTCAACCCCTCTCAAGCTTGAGAAGATTTCTAAATAATTGTTTTAATTCAAATCAAACTTTCCCTAGGTTTCTTAATGTTTAATTAACATTAAGTTAACCTTCATGCTTAAATTATAATGCTTTCTTTAAGTAAATCTCTCTCTCTAAAAGAAACTTTATGGCTAAATCCCTTGAAAAAGGATGCTTCTCAATGATAGTCTCTTAATTGAAACTAAACTCTAGGTTTGATAAGCTAGAGATTAAGAAAATGGTATTTTTATGATTTTGTGTTAACAAAATAATGGTTATTTCTTTTAGATTATTTATAAGTAGTTAAAAACTACTTTGATTGATTCTAAATGAGAAATAGATTATCCTATCAATTTGGAAAAAGAGAAATAATGGAATTAGCTTAATCTATTAGGATAATCATAATTAATTTATGATTATGATTTAAATTCATAGTTTGATTTTATGCATAAATGTAAGATTCCTCCCCAGCCTTCGAGGTATACAGGAGTAAGAATCTCCCTTTCTGATCTTATAATTATTCCCTCTCAAAAAAAAAAAAAAAGAAAGTTTCTGTTTAAAAAAAAGGAAGACCCTTTTCCTAGAATACTTCTCAGGAGTCACGCCTATTTTAAGGATTCAAAACAATGAGTTCAAAAGTGAAAATAGGTGTTTTGGATACCAAGATTTTGGTTTTCATTCGAGTACGGCCCAAAAGAAGTTCTTTATCTCTTGGGGAGTATAAGAAGTTATCCCCCAGATATTGTGATCCTTATATCTAAATTCAATGAAAGTAGGTGACTTAGCCTACAAGTTTCTTTTATCTCCTCATCTCAAAATTCTTAATGCCTTCTATAGAAAAATGTGTCAAACTCAAATTCATGGAAAGACGGTAAAACTTCAGTGGCAAGTTACCGATGGCTTCTAGGTTACGCTAGCTCCTTCCTCTATATAAGTCGTAACTTTTACTTGTCGCTCACAGTAATCTTACTCCCATCAATCTCCTTTCTTCTTAATCTCCTTCATAGCTTGGCAACAAGAATTAGTTTTATCCCTGATGATTTCTCACCTTCAAGACGCAAGAGAGTCTGTGAAGAAAGACTTTATAGAACAGTATGAGCGCTCACTTTTTCCTCACCTAGGAACTTCTGTAGCGCAGACCAAATGGCGGACCTATCAAAACATAACTAGGGTAACACCCTGGGGTCAGCAGCACTTTCGTAACAATGTCCGCTTGGCCATGGTTATTGAAGCTTTGGGTTTGGGTCCCCGATACTACTGCGTCATGAGATCAAGGCATCTTGGGTTTTCTGAGCGGGTCTTCTTACTGGCGTGTTTTCTTCCTCATGAGAAGATATGCCTTTATCCCGTTTTTGGCTTGCCTCTCAGAGGTCCTTTTGTTAGATCACCTCATACCACTGAGATAGGTGCGGCAATAACCAGCAGAATCATTCCCATAGATGAGTTACCCTATACTTGTGCAGCTTGTGAGGACTGCTTTTGTGACCATATGATGGACGGGCTTATGGAAGTGTAAAGAGTTCTTCTATCTTTACTGTATAAGTTCCGTGAATGAATAAAGTTTAAATCTTGTTCTTATTTTGAATCTTGCTCTCTTTAAGACTTTTCTTGGTGGTTAATCTTGATTAAAATTTTCCTCTAAGTCTCATATTCGTTCACCTTGCGAAATTATCCCAAGTTGCGAGATGAGGACATCTCGCGTTTTTTAAGTGGGGTAGAATGTAAGATTCCTCCCCCAACCCCTTTTTGATGTCTAGTATATTCCCCTGTAATCAATTCCTTTTCTGAAATATAAGAGATCTTGTTTGTGGCTGTTTTAACCTAGAGAGAGAAAATATGCTAGAGAGAGAATATTCAGATTATGAATATTTTTGGATAGAAAATTAACTCATCTTATTAAAATAAGTTTCCCTGAAATAGAAATTCAAAAAGAATTTTCCAATGTGCAATTGGAATTAATTGGAAATAAGTATAAAGAACCTTAGTCTAAGGGTCTAGATTTTCAGAAATTTTTAGATTATGGTCCAATTAAGGTTCCTATGGGCCAATAGCATCAATCCATGTGTAGGGAGGAGATAAATCCAATTTGTAAAAGAAGATACCCAAAAATGAGTAAATGCTCACATAAGATGAAGAGTTGAAAATGTACAAGATTTATTAGTAAAAAACTATGAGCAATAAAATTTTGACACATATGTAAGGAAGGGGAATTCTTTAAAGGAGGTGCATATTTCACATGCTTGAATGAGTTTTAAACTCAAAAATAATGTGATATTTTTATCTCTCATCTCTCTTGAACCAAACCAAATCAAAATGGAACCAAACCGAATCAAAAAGTAACCAAACTAGGTCCAAATCTAGTCCAAATTCAACCAAACTGACTTGGAAAATTCTAGAATCAGTTTGTTTGGTTAGGAGCTCAAATTTTCCTATAAATAGAAGCCTCCCCTTGTTGAAAAAAATATAGTGTCTTATGCTTTGTCACTCTACTTCACCTAAGCCAAATTAGATAGTGTCTTATGCTTTGTTACTCTACTCCACCTAAGCCAAATTAGATAGAGTCTTATGTTTGTTACTCTACTCCACCTAAGCCAAAATATAGAGTGTCTTATGCATTGTTACTCTACTCTACCTAAGCCAAGAGTTGTGAATTCTTTAATAATTCACTAGTTTTTGATACTTCTCTCTTTCTTCAAAATCCCCATTGGTGGCTCCATCAACATACTAAACCAATTGATTGGTTGGGGGCCTCTACCGTGAATAAAGAATCAAGCAAATTATAAGGTAAGTATATTGAATTTTGATCTTTCTATAATTTCTCAATGATTCTCTCTTCTCAACCCCTCTCAAGCTTGAGAAGTTTAATTGGTATGGTTTTTTTAAATGCTATTGAAGTTAATTGGTGAATAGTAGTGAAGAGTTACATAATTTAATAAATGCTATAGAAGTTAATTTCCATTTATGTTTAAATTCTAATGGTTTTTATGTAATTTCTCTCTCTCACTCAAGAAATGGTCATACTCATGAACCATTCTCAATCCAAATGAAGCTTTTCATAAAGCCTTTCCTTAATCCAAGATTAAGCTATACTTGAGGCCAAATTAATGGCTTTTTGCTATGCTTTTAGTTTATGCACATTGATGATTCAATCCATTATGGATTGATGACCCAATTAGAGACCATTCTAATTGTTTTTCTTAATGATCCAATTAGAGACCATTATGGATTGATGATCCAATTAGAGACCATTATGGATTGATGATCCAATTAGAGACCATTCTAATTATTTATTTAATAATAAGCTTTATCCCTTAGAAAAAAAATGAGATTTATCAGTCATAGTAGCGGAGCTATGGTAAAATTTTTATAGAAATTACGTATAAAATAAATTCATTCAAAGTATAAAAAGAGGAATTCCTACCATATTCTAGGAACTATCATCCTAGATTAATTAAAAGAATTTTATTATGCATGGAGATGTGGATGTCGCATGTAGATGTAGATGTATGGATGTGAGTGTGAATGTGGAGGTAGATGTATGCATGGGACGTGGATGTATGCATGTAGAAATAGATGTGTAGATGAGGATGTAAATGGAGATGTGGATGGATGCATGTAGATGTAGAGGTATAGATGTAGATGTGAATGGAGATGTGGATGTATACATGTAGATGTAGATGTATAGATGTAGATGTGGATGTGGAGGTGGATGGATGCATGTAGATGTAGATGTATAGATGTAGATGGGAATGGAGATGTGGATGTATACATGTAGATGTAGATGTATAGATGTAGATGTGGATGTGGAGGTGGATGGATGCATGTAGATGTAGATGTATAGATGTAGATGGGAATGGAGATATGGATGTATGCATGTAGATGTAGTTGTGAATGGAGATGTATATGTATACATGTAGATGTAGATGTATAGATGTAGATGTGGATGTGGATGGGGATGTATGCATGTAGATGTAGGTGTATAGACGTAGATGTGGATGTAGAGGTGGATGTATGCATGTAGATGTAGATGTATAGATGTGGATGTGAATGTGGAGTGGATGTATGCATGTAGATGTAGATGTATAGAGGTGAATGTGAATGTGGATGTGGATGTATGCATAGGGATGTAGATGTATGCATGTAGATGTGAATGTACGCATATAGTTGTGGATGTATGGATGTGAATATACGATTGTGATGTGAGGGAATCTGAAGTGATGAGATGGAAATGATGTGATGGGATGAGTATACATATAAATGGAATATGGAATAAGTAATGTAGATTGAGGAGAGATAATGTGGAAAAATGAAAGTTAAAATAGAAATTGTATTGTAAACTGTTTGTAAATGCTGTTTGTAAATGCTGTCTGTAAATGATTGTTTTATGTCAAGAATGCTGGGGGGAGCATTTTGACCGACTTGTGATTAAGGTCGTGATGAGAAAGTTGCAACTGCTGACGGGGAGTCAATGAAGGACGTCTCGCGTAGCAAGGTCGGCCGAGGTCTTGACCAGCCTCGGTGCGATTAAAATGGTGAGCTTCCGGTACGGTGGATGAGGGGCCAAGGAAGCGGCCTATGCGTGAAGCGCTAGGTTACCTGCGAAGGATCCTAGAGGGTGCTGACCATACGGTGCTCGGGCTCTGGGTCGCCTAGGATACCCACGCGTGCGTCGAGGAAGATATTGGAACAGAGTTGGAGTTGTTTTCTGAAATCGAGCATGGATCTGGTTGATTGACCTTGCTGGTCTTCAATGGATGAGTCCATGGCTCCTTATATGGATCTGTTGGTTGATCTTGCTGATCTTCAACGAGAGTCCATCTTGTTAAGTGATTATATTGCCAAGTATTATGGGCTAGGAACTATCGAAACGGCTCCTGAGCGTTCTAGTTGCCAATGATGCCATAGATACTCTGATGAAGGAATGATGGGAAATTAAGAATCAATTGGATAAATTGGAAGATGGTGATCAATGATACTATGGTTTTATTAAAGGATTGTTTTAAACTGGTTGAATCTGGTTGAAAAAGGGCAATTTCATATTGGGTGTGTGAGTGGTGTGACTAGTTTTATTTTGCATGAACATCCGGCTAGGGGGCCTTGGAACTCTTTTCCTTGGTACCCGGGACAAAACCTAACCAAATTTTTAATTGGATCCCATCACTACAGTGGTTGGGCGGTTGGCTAATCCATGGGATTGGATGGGGTTAGGCTGGACTGATGGATCCGTAAATCGAGACTCAAACTTTTGTTTTTACGATAGAAAAAAAAAATAAATCTCGGACAGAAACTGTTCTATGGATAGGAATCAACGGCTGTGCCTCTTGAATGGGGAAAAAAGCGTTGATCCCAATGATCCAAGTGCAAGTTTCTTCCTTGAACTGACTAAGTATCTTATAGATGTAATCGGATCATCTCGATCAGAAATGATCTTGACTACGTTAGAGTAAAAAGTTATCCTGGTGGAATCGCCCGTGCTTTCCGGTAGAGGAAGTTTTTCCGGGTTCGGTTTTGGAACAACCGACGGATTAGTCTCTTATCCGGATATCCGTGGGCGAGGCCCCGAGTGTGGGACCCCTGTCCCGCGCGAGAAGCGCTACTTCCGCTGCCAGTACCCTGAATCCGTTGCTCGGTGGGAACAGGGATCCTACAGTTGGTATCAGAGCCTTTGGTTAATAAAGATCAACTGAGAAGACAAATATATCAAAAATTTATGAAGAAACCCAAAAAGGTTATAATTGTGTGAGATAATTCATACAATTTGATATTCAAACTGAAATTCATAATTTGGTAATCGGTTCTTCAGATGGAAGTACCGCAATTATATAGAATCCCTGACTTGCTTGAGGCCTAGACATGATAGTATTTACCTTATAATTCCAAGGGCCGTGACTACGCGTATATACCGAGAGTATACTGCAGCTCTTTACTGACAGTATATACGAGTAAATCTAAGACTTGAAATTATAAGCGTTAATGCTATCTAGATGATGATTTCGAATGTGATTGATATGATTTTTAATTCTGTTTGAGAATGAATGAATTGATTTGGATTCTGATTGAAAATGCTGATTGAAAAATGTTGACAACCACAATGAGGGGGAATGGGACGAGTCCCTGTGATGATATTCACAACTAGAATGATGATAACAAATTCAGCAAATCACTATGAGATTAGTGGGTTGTGCTGTCAGATTGCTACTGTTAATACTTGACCGGTAGATCAAGTTAAGTGATGTCAAATTGAGAACTTGCTTGACTGAAATTTTCGTGGAGGAATGTTCGGAAGGAAACTTTTCGGTCTAATGGAACATTATCATGTTAAAGATATGAACGATATGATCTGAATGAATTGTTATTTAATGATGAGTTCTATATAAGGGATAATTATCCCAGTGTTCTGTTGGGTTGACCAGAATATAAGCAACCCCAGAATAAAAATTGGATCTTAAGAAAAAGAGTTATCCTCTATCTTGCGAGATGAGGACATCTCGCACTTTTTAAGTGGGGTAGGATGTAAGATTCCTCCCCAGCCTTCGAGGTATACAGGAGTAAGAATCTCCCTTTCTGATCTTATAATTATTCCCTCTCAAAAAAAAAAAAAAAAGAAAGTTTCTGTTTAAAAAAAAGGAAGACCCTTTTCCTAGAATACTTCTCAGGAGTCACGCCTATTTTAAGGATTCAAAACAATGAGTTCAAAAGTGAAAATAGGTGTTTTGGATACCAAGATTTTGGTTTTCATTCGAGTACGGCCCAAAAGAAGTTCTTTATCTCTTGGGGAGTATAAGAAGTTATCCCCCAGATATTGTGATCCTTATATCTAAATTCAATGAAAGTAGGTGACTTAGCCTACAAGTTTCTTTTATCTCCTCATCTCAAAATTCTTAATGCCTTCTATAGAAAAATGTGTCAAACTCAAATTCATGGAAAGACGGTAAAACTTCAGTGGCAAGTTACCGATGGCTTCTAGGTTACGCTAGCTCCTTCCTCTATATAAGTCGTAACTTTTACTTGTCGCTCACAGTAATCTTACTCCCATCAATCTCCTTTCTTCTTAATCTCCTTCATAGCTTGGCAACAAGAATTAGTTTTATCCCTGATGATTTCTCACCTTCAAGACGCAAGAGAGTCTGTGAAGAAAGACTTTATAGAACAGTATGAGCGCTCACTTTTTCCTCACCTAGGAACTTCTGTAGCGCAGACCAAATGGCGGACCTATCAAAACATAACTAGGGTAACACCCTGGGGTCAGCAGCACTTTCGTAACAATGTCCGCTTGGCCATGGTTATTGAAGCTTTGGGTTTGGGTCCCCGATACTACTGCGTCATGAGATCAAGGCATCTTGGGTTTTCTGAGCGGGTCTTCTTACTGGCGTGTTTTCTTCCTCATGAGAAGATATGCCTTTATCCCGTTTTTGGCTTGCCTCTGAGAGGTCCTTTTGTTAGATCACCTCATACCACTGAGATAGGTGCGGCAATAACCAGCAGAATCATTCCCATAGATGAGTTACCCTATACTTGTGCAGCTTGTGAGGACTGCTTTTGTGACCATATGATGGACGGGCTTATGGAAGTGTAAAGAGTTCTTCTATCTTTACTGTATAAGTTCCGTGAATGAATAAAGTTTAAATCTTGTTCTTATTTTGAATCTTGCTCTCTTTAAGACTTTTCTTGGTGGTTAATCTTGATTAAAATTTTCCTCTAAGTCTCATATTCGTTCACCTTGCGAAATTATCCCAAGTTGCGAGATGAGGACATCTCGCGTTTTTTAAGTGGGGTAGAATGTAAGATTCCTCCCCCAACCCCTTTTTGATGTCTAGTATATTCCCCTGTAATCAATTCCTTTTCTGAAATATAAGAGATCTTGTTTGTGGCTGTTTTAACCTAGAGAGAGAAAATATGCTAGAGAGAGAATATTCAGATTATGAATATTTTTGGATAGAAAATTAACTCATCTTATTAAAATAAGTTTCCCTGAAATAGAAATTCAAAAAGAATTTTCCAATGTGCAATTGGAATTAATTGGAAATAAGTATAAAGAACCTTAGTCTAAGGGTCTAGATTTTCAGAAATTTTTAGATTATGGTCCAATTAAGGTTCCTATGGGCCAATAGCATCAATCCATGTGTAGGGAGGAGATAAATCCAATTTGTAAAAGAAGATACCCAAAAATGAGTAAATGCTCACATAAGATGAAGAGTTGAAAATGTACAAGATTTATTAGTAAAAAACTATGAGCAATAAAATTTTGACACATATGTAAGGAAGGGGAATTCTTTAAAGGAGGTGCATATTTCACATGCTTGAATGAGTTTTAAACTCAAAAATAATGTGATATTTTTATCTCTCATCTCTCTTGAACCAAACCAAATCAAAATGGAACCAAACCGAATCAAAAAGTAACCAAACTAGGTCCAAATCTAGTCCAAATTCAACCAAACTGACTTGGAAAATTCTAGAATCAGTTTGTTTGGTTAGGAGCTCAAATTTTCCTATAAATAGAAGCCTCCCCTTGTTGAAAAAAATATAGTGTCTTATGCTTTGTCACTCTACTTCACCTAAGCCAAATTAGATAGTGTCTTATGCTTTGTTACTCTACTCCACCTAAGCCAAATTAGATAGAGTCTTATGTTTGTTACTCTACTCCACCTAAGCCAAAATATAGAGTGTCTTATGCATTGTTACTCTACTCTACCTAAGCCAAGAGTTGTGAATTCTTTAATAATTCACTAGTTTTTGATACTTCTCTCTTTCTTCAAAATCCCCATTGGTGGCTCCATCAACATACTAAACCAATTGATTGGTTGGGGGCCTCTACCGTGAATAAAGAATCAAGCAAATTATAAGGTAAGTATATTGAATTTTGATCTTTCTATAATTTCTCAATGATTCTCTCTTCTCAACCCCTCTCAAGCTTGAGAAGTTTAATTGGTATGGTTTTTTTAAATGCTATTGAAGTTAATTGGTGAATAGTAGTGAAGAGTTACATAATTTAATAAATGCTATAGAAGTTAATTTCCATTTATGTTTAAATTCTAATGGTTTTTATGTAATTTCTCTCTCTCACTCAAGAAATGGTCATACTCATGAACCATTCTCAATCCAAATGAAGCTTTTCATAAAGCCTTTCCTTAATCCAAGATTAAGCTATACTTGAGGCCAAATTAATGGCTTTTTGCTATGCTTTTAGTTTATGCACATTGATGATTCAATCCATTATGGATTGATGACCCAATTAGAGACCATTCTAATTGTTTTTCTTAATGATCCAATTAGAGACCATTATGGATTGATGATCCAATTAGAGACCATTATGGATTGATGATCCAATTAGAGACCATTCTAATTATTTATTTAATAATAAGCTTTATCCCTTAGAAAAAAAATGAGATTTATCAGTCATAGTAGCGGAGCTATGGTAAAATTTTTATAGAAATTACGTATAAAATAAATTCATTCAAAGTATAAAAAGAGGAATTCCTACCATATTCTAGGAACTATCATCCTAGATTAATTAAAAGAATTTTATTATGCATGGAGATGTGGATGTCGCATGTAGATGTAGATGTATGGATGTGAGTGTGAATGTGGAGGTAGATGTATGCATGGGACGTGGATGTATGCATGTAGAAATAGATGTGTAGATGAGGATGTAAATGGAGATGTGGATGGATGCATGTAGATGTAGAGGTATAGATGTAGATGTGAATGGAGATGTGGATGTATACATGTAGATGTAGATGTATAGATGTAGATGTGGATGTGGAGGTGGATGGATGCATGTAGATGTAGATGTATAGATGTAGATGGGAATGGAGATGTGGATGTATACATGTAGATGTAGATGTATAGATGTAGATGTGGATGTGGAGGTGGATGGATGCATGTAGATGTAGATGTATAGATGTAGATGGGAATGGAGATATGGATGTATGCATGTAGATGTAGTTGTGAATGGAGATGTATATGTATACATGTAGATGTAGATGTATAGATGTAGATGTGGATGTGGATGGGGATGTATGCATGTAGATGTAGGTGTATAGACGTAGATGTGGATGTAGAGGTGGATGTATGCATGTAGATGTAGATGTATAGATGTGGATGTGAATGTGGAGTGGATGTATGCATGTAGATGTAGATGTATAGAGGTGAATGTGAATGTGGATGTGGATGTATGCATAGGGATGTAGATGTATGCATGTAGATGTGAATGTACGCATATAGTTGTGGATGTATGGATGTGAATATACGATTGTGATGTGAGGGAATCTGAAGTGATGAGATGGAAATGATGTGATGGGATGAGTATACATATAAATGGAATATGGAATAAGTAATGTAGATTGAGGAGAGATAATGTGGAAAAATGAAAGTTAAAATAGAAATTGTATTGTAAACTGTTTGTAAATGCTGTTTGTAAATGCTGTCTGTAAATGATTGTTTTATGTCAAGAATGCTGGGGGGAGCATTTTGACCGACTTGTGATTAAGGTCGTGATGAGAAAGTTGCAACTGCTGACGGGGAGTCAATGAAGGACGTCTCGCGTAGCAAGGTCGGCCGAGGTCTTGACCAGCCTCGGTGCGATTAAAATGGTGAGCTTCCGGTACGGTGGATGAGGGGCCAAGAAAGCGGCCTATGCGTGAAGCGCTAGGTTACCTGCGAAGGATCCTAGAGGGTGCTGACCATACGGTGCTCGGGCTCTGGGTCGCCTAGGATACCCACGCGTGCGTCGAGGAAGATATTGGAACAGAGTTGGAGTTGTTTTCTGAAATCGAGCATGGATCTGGTTGATTGACCTTGCTGGTCTTCAATGGATGAGTCCATGGCTCCTTATATGGATCTGTTGGTTGATCTTGCTGATCTTCAACGAGAGTCCATCTTGTTAAGTGATTATATTGCCAAGTATTATGGGCTAGGAACTATCGAAACGGCTCCTGAGCGTTCTAGTTGCCAATGATGCCATAGATACTCTGATGAAGGAATGATGGGAAATTAAGAATCAATTGGATAAATTGGAAGATGGTGATCAATGATACTATGGTTTTATTAAAGGATTGTTTTAAACTGGTTGAATCTGGTTGAAAAAGGGCAATTTCATATTGGGTGTGTGAGTGGTGTGACTAGTTTTATTTTGCATGAACATCCGGCTAGGGGGCCTTGGAACTCTTTTCCTTGGTACCCGGGACAAAACCTAACCAAATTTTTAATTGGATCCCATCACTACAGTGGTTGGGCGGTTGGCTAATCCATGGGATTGGATGGGGTTAGGCTGGACTGATGGATCCGTAAATCGAGACTCAAACTTTTGTTTTTACGATAGAAAAAAAAAATAAATCTCGGACAGAAACTGTTCTATGGATAGGAATCAACGGCTGTGCCTCTTGAATGGGGAAAAAAGCGTTGATCCCAATGATCCAAGTGCAAGTTTCTTCCTTGAACTGACTAAGTATCTTATAGATGTAATCGGATCATCTCGATCAGAAATGATCTTGACTACGTTAGAGTAAAAAGTTATCCTGGTGGAATCGCCCGTGCTTTCCGGTAGAGGAAGTTTTTCCGGGTTCGGTTTTGGAACAACCGACGGATTAGTCTCTTATCCGGATATCCGTGGGCGAGGCCCCGAGTGTGGGACCCCTGTCCCGCGCGAGAAGCGCTACTTCCGCTGCCAGTACCCTGAATCCGTTGCTCGGTGGGAACAGGGATCCTACAATAAAAGAGGAACTACTATGATATTTTCATTACAAGCTTTTATTCTTTAGAAAAAAATTGAAATTATCAGCGAAGCTATGGCAAAAGTTTCAAAAAATAATACATATCTTATTTTTATGCATAATGATAAAAGAAAACTTCCTACCATATTCTAGGATTAGACATCCTATGCAAAAAGAATGATTTTCATCATATTCATGAGAAATAAATTTTTTTCTAATTATGCATAATTAATTGATTATGAGAACAGAGAAAATTTTGATAAGTTTATGTTTATACAAAAAGAGGAGTTCCCATGATAATTGAGATCCAAGTAATTAAATGGTAAAAGAGAAATTTTTGGCATATTTCAAATTATGAATATTTATCAAAAGTGAAATTTTGAGCATTATTAATTTTATTGGGAAATATGGGTACAATTTTGTAAATCCCATGAATCTTTTACTCATCAAAAGAAGAATATTAAATATATTTCACTTGAGAAATTTGAGAAAGAATATGAAAATATCCATGGAGAAAAAGTACCTTTAACTAGGCCAATCAATTGGCAGAAACTTAGAGAAGTCCCATCGATATATCGAAAGTAGAAAACACTAGTAAAAGTGGATGTGACAAGATGTAATGTAGAGCCAAATGAATGTGACAGGATGTTAATGGATGCAATGTGACTAGATGAGATGTGAATGTGATAAGAGGAGATGTAAACATGATGTGATAAGATTTAAATGTGATGTTATAAGATGTGAATGTGATATGATAAGATATGAATGTGATGGGAGAATCAAGCTAAACTTGGAGGTAAAATCAAATTTGATGGTTTTTTCCAATTTATCTCAATGACTTTCTTCTTCTCAACCCCTCTCAAGCTTGAGAAGATTTTTAAATAATTATTTTAATTCAAATCAAACTTTCCCTAGGTTTCTTAATGTTGAATTAACATTAAGTTAACCTTTATGCTTAAATTATAATGCTTTCTTTAAGTAAATCTCTCTCTCTAAAAGAATAGCCATCTTTATGGCTAAATCCCTTGAAAAAGGATACTTCTCAATGATAGTCTCTTAATTCAAAGCCAAACTCTAGGCTTGATAACCTAAAGATTAAGAAAATGGTATTTTTATGGTTTTGTGTTAACAAAATAAAGGTTATTTCTTTTAGATTATTTATAAGGAGTTAAAAACTACTTTGATTGATTCTAAATGAGAAATAGATTATCCTATCAATTTGAAAAAAGAGAAATAATGGAATTAGCTTAATCTATTAGGAAAATCATAATTAATTTATGATTATGATTTAAATTCATAATTTGATTTTATACATAATAGAGGAACTACTATCATATTTTCATTACAAGCTTTTATTCTTTAGAAAAAAACTGAGAATTATCAGCGAAGCTATGGCAAAAGTTTCAAAAAATAATATATATCTTATTTTTATATATAATGATAAAAGAGGACTTCCTACCATATTCTAGGATTGGACATCCTATGCAAAACAAATGATTTTCATCATATTCATGAGAAATTTTTTTTTTCTAATTATGCATAATCAATTGATTATGAGAAAAGAGTAAATTTTGGTAAATTTATTTTTATGCAAAAAGAGGAGTTCCCATGATAATTGAGATCCAAGTAATTAAATGGTAAAAGAGAAATTTTTGACATATTTTAAATTATGAGTATTTATCAAAAGTAGAATTGAGCATTATTAATCTAATTGGGAAATATGGGTACAATTGATTTTTGTCAATCCCATGAATCTTTTACTCATCAAAAGAAGAATATTGAATATATTTCACTTGAGAAATTTGAGAAAGAATATGAAAATATCCATGGAGAAAAAGTACCTTTAACTAGGCCAATCAATTGGCAGAAACTTAGAGAAGTTCCATTGATATATCGAAAGTAGAAAACACTAGTAAAAGTAGATGTGACAAGATGTGATGTACAGCCAAATGAATGTGACGGGATGTTAATGGATACAATGTGACTAGATGAGATGTGAATGTGATAAGAGGAGATGTAAACATGATGCGATAAGATTTAAATGTGACGTGATAAGATGTGAATGTGATATGATAAGATATGAATGTGATGGGAGAATCAAGCTAAACTTGGAGGTAAAATCAAATTTTATGGTTTTTTCCAATTTATCTCAATGACTTTCTTCTTCTCAACCCCTCTCAAGCTTGAGAAGATCTTTAAATAATTGTTTTAATTCAAATCAAACTTTCCCTAGGTTTCTTAATGTTTAATTAACATTAAGTTAACCTTCATGCTTAAATTATAATGCTTTCTTTAAGTAAATCTCTCTCTCTAAAAGAATAGCCATCTTTATGGCTAAATCCCTTGAAAAAGGATGCTTCTCAATGATAGTCTTTTAATTCAAAGCTAAACTCTAGGCTTGATAAGCTAGAGATTAACAAAATGGTATTTTTATGATTTTGTGTTAACAAAATAATTGTTATTTCTTTTAGATTATTTATAAGTAGTTAAAAACTACTTTGATTGATTCTAAATGAGAAATAGATTATCCTATCAATTTGGAAAAAGAGAAATAATGGAATTAGCTTAATGTATTGGGATAATCATAATTAATTCATGATTATGGTTAAAATTATGATTTAAGTTCATAGTTTGATTTTATGCATAAAAGAGGAACTACTATCATATTTTCATTACAAGCTTTTATTGTTTAGAAAAAAATTGAGAATTATCAGTAATAGAAGCGAAGCTATGGCAAAAGTTTCAAAAAATAATACATATCTTATTTTTATGCATAATGATGAAAGAAGACTTCCTACCATATTCTAGGATTGGACATCCTATGCAAAAAGAATGATTTTCATCATATTCATGAGAACTATTTTTTTTTCTAATTATGCATAATTAATTGATTATGAGAAAAGAGTAAATTTTGGTAAATTTATTTTTATGCAAAAAGAGAAATTTCCATGATAATTGAGATCCATGAAATTAAATGGTAAAAGAGGAATTTTTGGCATAATTCAAATTATGAGTATTTATCAAAAGTGGAATTTTGAGCATTATTAGTTTTATTGGAAAATATGGGTACAATTGATTTTTCTAAATCCCATGAATCTTTTACTCAAAAGAAGAATATTGAATATATTTCACTTGAGAAATTTGAGAAAGAATACGAAAATATCCATGGAGAAAAAGTACCTTTAACTAGGCCAATCAATTGTGGTAGAAACTTAGAGAAGTCCCATCGATATATCGAAAGTAGAAAATAGTAGTAAAAGTGGATGTGACAAGATGTGATGTAGAGCCAAATGAATGTGACGGGATGTTAATAAATGCAATGTGAGTAGATGAGATGTGAATGTGATAAGAGGAGATGTAAACATGATGCGATAAGATGTAAATGTGATGTGATAAGATGTGAATGTGATATGATAAGATATGAATGTGATGTGAGAATCAAGCTAAACTTAGAGGTAAAATCAAATTTTATGGTTTTTTCCAATTTATCTCAATGACTTTCTTCTTCTCAACCCCTCTCAAGCTTGAGAAGATTTCTAAATAAATGTTTTTATTCAAATCAAACTTGAAAAAGGATGCTTCTCAATAATAGTCTCTTAATTCAAAGCTAAACTCTAGGCTTGATAAGCTAGAGATTAAGAAAATGGTGTTTATATAATTTTGTGTTAACAAAATAATGGTTATTTCTTTTAGATTATTTATTAGTTAAAAACTACTTTGATTGATTCTAAATGAGAAATAGATTATCCTATCAATTTGGAAAATAATGGAATTAGCTTAATGTATTGAGATAATCATAATTAATTTATGATTATGATTAAAATTATGATTTAAATTCATAGTTTGATTTTATGCATAAAAGAGGAACTACTATCATATTTTCAGATAATCATAATTAATTTATGATTATGATTAAAATTATGATTTAAATTCATAGTTTGATTTTATGCATAAAAGAGGAACTACTATCATATTTTCATTACAAGATTTTATTCTTTAGAAAAAACTTGAGAATTATCAGTAATAGCAGCGAAGCTATGGCAAAAGTTTCAAAAAATAATCCATATCTTATTTTTATGCATAATGATAAAAGAGGACTTCCTACCATATTCTAGGATTAGACATCCTATGCAAAAAGAATGATTTTCATCATATTCATGAGAAATAATTTTTTTTCTAATTATGCATATTAATTGATTATGAGAAAAGAATAAATTTTGGTAAATTTATTTTTATGCAAAAAGAGGAATTCCCATGATAATTGACGAGACAATTGAGATCCAAGTAATTAAATGGTAAAAGAGAAATTTTTGGTATATTTCAAATTATGAGTATTTATCAAAAGTGAAATTTTGAGCATTATTAATTTTATTGGGAAATATGGGTACAATTGATTTTTCTAAATCCCATGAATCTTTTACTCAAAAGAAGAATATTGAATATATTTCACTTGAAAAATTTGAGAAAGAATATGAAAATATCCATGGAGAAAAAGTACCTTTAACTAGGCCAATCAATTGGCAGAAACTTAGAGAAGTCCCATCGATATATCGAAAGTAGAAAACAGTAGTAAAAGTGGATGTGACAAGATGTGATGTAGAGCCAAATGAATGTGACCGGATGTTAATGGATGAAATGTGAGTAGATGAGATGTGAATGTGATAAGAGGAGATGTAAACATGATGCGATAAGATGTAAATGTGATGTGATAAGATGTGAATGTGATATGATAAGATATGAATGTGATGGGAGAATCAAGCTAAACTTGGAGGTAAAATCAAATTTTATGGCTTTTTTCAATTTATCTCAATGAATTTCTTCTTCTCAACCCCTCTCAAGCTTGAGAAGATTTCTAAATAAATGTTTTAATTCAAATCAAACTTTCCCAGGTTTTTTAATGTTTAATTAAAAAACCTTTATGCTTAAATTATAATTCTTTCTTTAAGTAAATCTCTCTCTCTAAAAGAATAGCCTTCTTTATGGCTAAATCCCTTGAAAAAGGATGCTTCTCAATGATAGTCTCTTAATTCAAAGCTAAACTCTAGGCTTGATAAGGTAGAGCTTAAGAAAATGGCATTTTGATGATTTTGTGTTAACAAAATAATGGTTATTTCTTTTAGATTATTTATTAGTTAAAAACTACTTTGATTGATTCTAAATGAGAAATAGATTATCCTATCAATTTGGAAAAAGAGAAATAATGGAATTAGCTTAATGTATTGGGATAATCATAATTAATTTATGATTATGGTTAAAATTATGATTTAAATTCACAGTTTGATTTTATGCATAAAAGAGGAACTACTATCATATTTTCATTACAAGCTTTTATTCTTTAGAAAAAATTTGAGAATTATCAGTAATAGCAGAGCGAAGCTATGGCAAAAGTTTCAAAAAATAATCCATATCTTATTTTTATGCATAATGATAAAAGAGGACTTCCTACCATATTCTAGGATTGGACATCCTATGCAAAAAGAATGATTTTCATCATATTCATGAGAAATAATTTTTTTTCAAATATGCATAATTAATTGATTATGAGAAAAGAGTAAATTTTGGTAAATTTATTTTTATGCAAAAAGAGGATGATTGTGCGAAGAAGATCGTCAGTGTAGCACGTTGAAGCTTGCCGATCTCCCGGCCAAGCTCTTCTCACCCCCGTACCTAGTTCAAACCAAGGCACGGCGGGTTGAGGCCAAGTCTTCACCTCCACACCTAATCCTCCACCGTACCGCTTTACCACGGCACTCACAGCACGGTGGATTCAAGCCGTGCTCCCCCCGGGCCTCTCCACCAACACCCGGGGTACCCTCGCCAACATATCTAGTTTCTGGAAATTGAAGTGAGTGCAAACAATTGTGAGGTGCATATAGCTTGAATATGAAAATGAGGCGGATCACTTACAAGGATGTAGCATGACTCATGCCCATTACAATATACTCATAAACCATTATGCATGAACTCATGCTTATCCACATAGCTCCAAATGTCTGCCATTCATCCAAAGATCCAACATCAATCAATAAGCACAAGTGAGGTAATACCATATACCAATGATATCAATATCCAATTGGTATCACTCCCATAAGCATTGCTTATGAGTAATTGGCATCAAATGGCATTCAAGGGCATCAACTTGCATGTGAATGTAGCATTACCAATTGATTCCAATCACACATCAAGCTCTTCCAATGCTCAATAGCATCATTCCAATGCATAAAAGCATCATGTCCATAGCAAAAACCTTCTCATTATTACCCAACATCCACTCCATGCATGTGGCTCAATCAATGCATCTAAGTATATGCATTCCTTCATCCATTTATGCATGGATTCATCAAAGAATCCTGCATTTGTCTCACAAATGGCCACATGACATCCAAATGGGTGTGATTAAAGAAAAATGTTAAAATTCTATAAATTAGGGTTTCCTTTCATGAATAACCCCAGTTTGTCCATAGCATGAGGATTAATCACCAATGCTTGAGAAAATGGCCATAGCAACTCACCAATGGTATTCCGAAAGCTTCAATGGTTGGATTGTTGCTTGATAGAGCCTTCAATGGATCCAAATCTTGAAGATTTTTGCAATTTCTGAGAGCTGCTCAAACCTCCTCTTCTCCCTCTCCAAAAGCAATGAAGAACTCCCCAAAATCCACCAAAAAGATACCAAACATCATAGCTAACAACCACATGGATCTTGTGCCAAATGGAATAGATCTTGTGCCAAATGTAATAGGTCTTGTGCTAGCCTTCTATGGCTTTGAAGCAATAACTTCATATGGTAACAAAACAAAGCTTAATGGCCATAATTTGCACCAGCAGCAGCTCAAGTATCAGAAGCAGCAGCCGGTAGTGCTGGAGAGGAGACAGCCTTTTTTTTTCGTGAGCAGCAGCACACGAATCTCTCTGTGGTGTAATGGATCTTCTTCTTGTTGTCACGGGCAGCATTACCAGCCAGCTCAAGCACCTCGGCCGCCAGGTATTCGAGGACCGCTGCAAGGTATACGTGAGCGCCGGAGCCGATTCTCTGAGCATAGCAGCCCTTCTTGAGATAGCGAACCAAGCAGCCCACAGGAAATTGCAGCCCTTCTTGAGATAGTGAACCAAGCGGCCCACAGGAAATTGCAGCCCTGCTTTCAAAGTCTTGGACACAACCTTCTTCTTGGGCTTACCACGACCTCCTTTGCTCCCACCTTTGGCGTCCATGATCGACACAGCCACAAGCAGTATGAGTGAGTGGAATGGGATAACACTTGCAATAGGATAACACTTGCAGCCATTAGAATGAGTGGAGATGGACAATGGTGAGCTATGTGAGAGAGATTAGGGTTTGGAGCAAAGGGAAAGAAATTTTCAGAAAAAATGCATGTAAATTGGTACTCTATGTGTTCCTCTCCTCAAGATCAACAAAAGCCCTAGCAAATGGGAGCAAAACGGGGGAAAGATGAGAAGTAATGGCTATGGAAAGCTTGGAAAAGAAGCACAAAAAGATAAATATGATTAACAGGTGATTAATTTAAATTTTTTCCAATTTTTGTACCTCGCTCCAAATAATTGGTCTAGGGTGCCCAAATTAGGTCCAATTGAGCTAAATCTCCATGAAATCACATGAAATCACATGAAATGATGCCTCCTCTCCACTAATCTCTAAAGATTAAGTAGAAATTAAGCAAGATTAAGCCAAAACTCCAAGAAATCAAGAGAAAATTCAGAAAATTATCAAGAAAATGACTAATCTCATGCCCAAAACCTTGATAATGGATCAAAGTCAAGGCTGTGATACCAAATGAAATGGATCTAGAGCAAAATATTGAATCAAACACATCAAAGCAAGAATCTAGTATCCATTAATCATGAGATTAGTTATCAAATGGCTCATCACATGAATATACAAGAGAGAGAAAATCTATAAGTGCATGAGCAAGAGAAGATGCACAAATAGCCTAAGTGTGTTTAACCTCTCACCAAGAGGATGGCTTTCATGTTAGCCATGAACTTGACCATGGAAGGCCAAATCTCCATTGATGGAGCCCAAAGGTACAAGATGACCAAAATTAGTAAAAGTGTCAAAAGATCCTACCAATGTACCCCAAGCCCTATTTATAGTCACTTTCTCCTTTTGCCCATGGGCCCCATGTACATGTGGAAATCAAGCTCTATGGTTCATGACAATGTCCCTCGTCTCATGAGGTCAATGCCTCTACTGCAACATGAGCTATGACACTTTGTCTGTTCTACAATCTGGTCAGAGTGTTGGGTCTCAGCGGACAATCCTTATACATATGGTCTATCTCACACCCAATGCATAAAGGGCTTAATGAGAAGCACCTATAGAGGTACTTTCCATCCCTTCCTTGATTGGACACTCAACCACTCGGGGAGGTCCTGCGCACTTGTAGCATTGCATGGGTGGTCGTTTAGCCATTGTATTCATGTCCTGGCCTCATGGGATTGGGGTGTGGCTAAGTATACTGGGAGCATTTGGTTGCCCTCAATCATGTAGTGGCGTAGAATTTGGGAGGGTGGACTAGTTGGCGCTCGAGGGGTCGTAGGTGGGACCTTCACAGAGTTCCCCCTCATCCCCTTCTTCAAAGATTTATGTCATGGTGGTTATCTAATGAACAGGTGTGATTCGTGCCAATGGGGGTTGAGGTGGGAGAACTAGGGGTGGTAAGGGCATTTAGAGGACTCAGAATTCCTCTTTGGGCTACTTCTTGGCCTGGTTGAGGTACGTTGTGAATAGGAGGTGCTGGAAAGAACAACGGTTGCCTTTGGTTTGCATGCAAGGCTTGAGGTAGAACGCGGGCTTGATCAGCCCATAGGAGTTTGTGACTTCATGTTTGCCCCATGTTTGGAGATATGTGCAATAGGGTGGAACGGGGTCACAGATGTGGACACTCCGTGATGGTATGGTTAGCTCGACAAATCGGGCACCATATTATCTCCCTCTTTGGATAGAGATGGGGTTGGCCAACGTGATCCCGACCTTCGTCAGTTCTCCACTATTGGGTCATTTGCTGCATTAATGCAGTGGCCAAGTGCTTGACCTATTGTCCAGAGGTGGACTCCGTGCTCTTTCCATCAGATCTTGTGCTGGTGGCCTTGAATGCGGCTTGTGATGTACCCTCATGGAGTTATCGAGAACGTGTTTCCCTGAGTTGTCCTCAAAGTCCATAGCACTCCTACAACATTGCTCGAAGGGGGTATGGTCCAGGGAATACAAGGAATTGTGTAGGGTTACATCATCTAGACCTTTCAAAAATATCCCTATTAACCTTTCATCAAAGAACTTGTCTCTGGCACTACACAAGCGTGGAGATATCTGACTCTGTTGATGTAATATCAGATGGTTTCACCAACCTTTTGTCTAACATTGTGTAGTTGCTCAACAGGATTCCATCTAGTTCCCTTGACAAGAATATCCAACCTTTAAGTCCTCTTTCAAGGCTTTGAAGGTGGCTTTATCTTATGTTTTCAAGGACCTAAACCATTGACTAACTTTATCATCTAGGGTGAGGCCAAAGGAACTCACCTTGACTTGATCGTCCACATGGCTAAAAGCGTCACAGATCTGGGTGAACGTCTCTAAGTGCGGAATGGGTTCTCCAGTCCCATCAAACTTAGTAATTAGCTTCGAGATGTTTGCGGGTTTTTTCTAATCTAGTGTGCGTCATTGTGTAGTTGCTCAATAGGATTCCATCTAGTTCCCTTGACAAGAATATCCAACCTTTAAGTCCTCTTTCAAGGCTTTGAAGGTGGCCTTATCTTATGTTTTCAAGGAACTAAACCATTGACTAACTTTATCATCTAGGGTGAGGCCCCAAAGGAACTCACCTTGACTTGATCGTCCACATGGCTAAAAGCGTCACAGATCTGGGTGAACGTCTCTAAGTGCGGAATGGGTTCTCCAGTCCCATCAAACTTAGTAATTAGCTTCGAGATGTTTGTGGGTTTTTTCTAATCTAGTCTGCATCTTGGTATTGGTTAAGCTGACGCTGGGGGCGTGATGCCAGTAGCCACCCCCTCCCTATTTCCATGGCTATTCTCAATATTTCTGGTGTTAGCCCGAGAGTGGATGCTGGTTGGGGAACGATGGGTGGAGGAGCTAGGCCAGGAAGATAATAGACCATAGGAGGTACTTGTCTTATGGGTGGATTGTGCCTCATGTGGCCCCATGTGGTATCCTGGGTATACTCCCTGAGGTGGATATTGTTGATATACAAGTGGGCCTAGTGGATGTGACAGGGCTAGGTAGGCCCTTTCTCTCTGATACGACTTTTTAGGCCCTTGGGAAGCTAGATATGGACCCAGGTTTGGTATGGGTATGTAGGCTCAAAATGAATCAGCCACCCTCGAGACACGCATGGCTCTCCACACTCGTGGACGAGGTTTGATGGCTCTCACTTTGCCCTATATCTGCTCTAGGATCTAGAGGCGGCATGGGCTCTCTTTCCTATTAGCGTTTCATACCTCTCGCCCTGGGATGTGGCTCTTTCGACTATGCGTTTCCCATGATAAAGTTGTGGAGCCTCAAAGTAAGGCTTCTTTGTGAATGTGTGGGGAGCTAGGGTCTTTCTCTTAGATAGGTGGTCTCTCTATACACTGAGCTTCAAGTTCTCGTGTGTCGAGGATAGGCGTATCTCGTCTCATGCAGGGACGATCTTTGGTCGTCTCATTGGTGTTGTCAAAGACTAGCACCATTTGGCTCCAAGCTGTATTGACCGATGGGTCTGACCTTATGAGCGAGGGAGCTTCAAGATAATTTATATCATCAAAGAGAGGGTTGTTTCACACCAATTTTCCTAAACGTAGGTGTATAAATGTGTGTGAATTATTGTGTAGGACCCCCCTGTGCTGAACATGGGGGTCCTACATGTGTGGAATTACTGTGTAGGATCCCTTGTGATGAACAATCTTTTTTTTTGGGAAATAGTATGGCCATACGCTTTAAGATGGTATGGGCATACACTTTGTTGAAGACATAGGCATATGTTTCTCAAAAAGAAGATGACCCAAGCGTATGCTTCCTGGAAGACATGGACGTCGCTTTAGGAAGGAGTGAACAAACTCTTTTGAATGATGAAGGTACGGGCATGGCAAAAATGACATGGGCATGGCAAGGTTGCCACGGGTGTACGCTTTAGAAAGGAGAGATGGTACAGGTGTGCAAAAAATAACACGGACGTACACTTGTTGTAGCCATGGAAAAATAAAATGACACGGGCATGGTGAAACTGACACGCGCATGGCAAGTTGAAGGGAACAAGTATATGCTTTGGAAAGGAACAATTGTGCGCTTTGAATGGTATGGGTGTATGCTGTAAATGGTGCGAGCATTCACTTAGAAATTTTCATAGATTTGAATTATGCACGTCTGACTGCCACCTACAAATATTCTATGACAGTGCAGATGTATCCCTTGTTTAAATGCAATTTATGCTTACTCAATGCAATTATTCCTTTTTTAACGCACAGTGCTAAATTAATGGCTAGAGATCTCACAAGATTTTCCCAAGAGGAATGGACGGGCGTGGCAAGTTTGCCATGGTCGCTATGAATGAAATGGGCGTTCACTTCTCAGAGTTCATCCAGAATGGGATTTTTACCTACGTTCCTGCTCTGAATTTTGTTGATTTAGGCATTCCCAAAATATTTTTTGAACTTTTGTTTTTATGGGGAGCTAGAGCTAGTCTCTAGCTACCTATTGATACCTAGAATGCATAAAGAAACCTAATAAATTAAGAATAATTTGATGAATAATCTATTGTGAAAACTCAAAGAAAGAGGAACAAAAAATAAAAAATTGTATGAATGTCAAGAGCAAAAATTCAACACTTACTTGTGTCTCTCACACTTGTTGGTGAAGACATCAATGCTCCAATGCTCTCGTTGACCTCCATAGCTCAATTGAACACAATCAATCAAACAAACAACAAACTAAAATAACATGAAACCAATCGGTGGATTTGTACTCCTATTGGGAAAAATGAACATGAAATATGTGGATGAACCCTAAGCTAAGTGCTATCTCCGGTAGTGGTGCCAAAGATGTTAATCTAAATATACAACCTTGCACACAAGAGAGGGGAAGAAGAAGAGAAACACCCATGCAAGGGTCGAGTCAGAGATGTGCACTTAGCCAACCCTAATGAGGGTTAACTCCCCTTTGTGAGGCCGCTAGGGGCTCACTCCACCACCACTTGTGTCACCCAAGTGGAGATTCACAAGCTAGGTGAGGAGCAAAGAAGAAGGGAGCTATGGAAAGCTCAACCTTCACTCCAAGGGATCTTGGTAGAGAGACAATAGAGGGGAGAGTAGAAGAGAAGCTAGATCATTACCATCCCGAACATGCACACACAACAACAATCAAGCATGCAAACATTTACAACACAAGCAAGCATCCACAAGCTCAAGAGAGTGAGAGAGAGAGAGAGAGAGAGCAAAACTTAATTGAGACTAATGGGGTTGTCCCTATTCATATTCCATAAAATGTCTTATATACAAGAGCTCTCATTTTACAATGGCTGGCCGCCCATTTATAATTGGGGGCCCAAAACTAGCTTCCTAGCTCTATGTACATCATTCCTATGACCGGCATTACACAAGCCGTAAGCTCAGTCATCCCATATCTCTTTTATCATTCAGCGCTTTGCGTAGTTACAAAAAAATAAGTTACAAGAAAGCGTGGGCCACAATTTAAAAATAATGTTAATAACCAGAGTGGTTAACAACTAATATTAACTCAAAGAGGAATATAACCATTAGTGAGAATGGCAATAATAAAGTAATTTTATAAAATTATAACATGCACCTTTTCATGTCATGTGTGTGAGATACAATTTTTTGGAAATAGTTGTGCCTCATCTTGAGAAAAATGCTAGATGAAAATTCACAATAGCCAGTTCAGGGATTCTCTTTAAAGGAATTGAGCCGATTGTAGATAATGCAATAGTAGTGTAATATTTTCAAAAAGTATGGCTATTCTCTTGAATTTTTTGGTTTCACCAAGAGTGAAGCAAAAGGAAGTGTGTGTATTTCTCAAGAATAACACTATTGCAAGGGCTTCTTAGTAGCAATTGCTAACTTAAGCTAGAGTTTATGAGTCGAGCTCCACGCCTAATGTGATATAAATTCTTTCTTACTATTAATAAAAAAACCTCTTTTCTCTTAAGAAAAAATGTGTATGGTTTTTTTTGGCCAAAGATGGGTAATGAAGGAATTTGTGTTCAAGGTTTGATTTTGAACATGAAGGAATTTATATTCAAGCAAGCTCTTGAGTCTTTGCTTGAGAGCCACCAGGCTATACCAACTTATCCCAACTCACTAACGCACCTTGGAAATGTGTATGGTTATCAAAAAAAGAAAATAATCCGAATCAAAGGCCAGAAGCATGTAGATGATCACCACCAGTGCTCACATAACCCGGTTTGTAGTGTAATTTTTCTAGCCGAAATTTAGAAATCTTGGTTGGAATTTGATATTGTCTTTAATTTTAAGGGTATAAATTTGTACATTTTAGTTCTTAATCCCCTCAATGTAGTTTTTCCGATCGAAATTTAGAAATCCTGGTTGGAATTTGATATTGTCTTTAATTTAGGGGTTGAAATTTATACATTTTAGTTATAAATCCCCTCAATTGTACAATTTCTAGTCATTTGCAAGACTATGCCCCATCAATTGCATGATTTTTAATGATTAAATTAAATTCTAAATCCCAATTAAGCCTAAGCGTAGCCTTTAATTTTTGAAGGGTTAAAAAAGCTATTTTTTTCGAGCACTTGATCATCACCTTTGAAAACAAATCTCCCAAATTGAACGTGATGACACCAAGTACCAAAACACTGCTTTTCCCAATCTTATCGAACCCAAAGCTGGTGTGACACGTTTACGTACTTGAGAACGATAGTGGGAGCGTGGAGTGTGCATGGGAAGAGGGGATGTGTATGAGAGTCTCGTGCTCTCGCAAAGACAACATCTGCGCATTTATGGCCCCCCTCCCAAACAAAAAAAAAAAGCAGAAAAGCAAAAAAACCCAAAAAAAAAACACGCTTGCCTATTTAGTCCAAATTGCTTCTTATTCTGAGCATTCTTTCATCATCGCCATGGATCCTGACTCCTTCTTGAACCTCCTTTCTACTGATTTTGATGAGTTTGATGACTGGTACAGTGCAGGCGCCCAATCTAGTGATCCTTCTCTCTCTACCCACAACGTTTGTGAAAGGAATATTGGTACTAAACCGCCAGCTATGGATTTTGAGCCCCTAGAGCAATCTGTGACCAGTAGTATCGGCACTCCCTTCACATCTGTGCTCAAGATTTCCGACATAGCCTGCGCCCTTGGGAAGTTCTCAAAGCCTTCTCTATGCTCGGAGTCTTTAAACTCGACTGCTGCGGCCGGTCGTGAGCTGGACGTGCCCATGGCCGGTAGCCTCAGTAAGAAGCCGCCCACCGGCAATGGCCATGCCCATGCCCATAGCCAGATTATCAGTGAGAAACGCAATCTTTTGCAGGTGGTGGTGGACGACGATGATAATAATGAGATCAGTGAAGATGTTAAGCCTGAATTACCTACAGCTTCTAATTCCTTTCGTCTATGTTTTCCATTTCCCTGTACGCAAAGCTGTAGCCCTGCGAAAAGGCCCAAGATCTCTCAGAGCTCTAAGTTCGGATTAGACATTAACACTGCTTTGAGGGCTGATATTCTTGATGTGGGTAGAAAACCTGCCAACAGAGAAGGCCTGTCCCAGCGAGAAGCCCACATTCAATCTGAGAGGCTCAGAAGGAAGAGTATGTCAGATAACTTCACTATATTGCAGTCTTTGGTGCCTAGACTCAAGCTTAAAGTAAGTTAAACGAGCCAACTAAGTTATAATCTACTTGAACTTATTATAGCAGTAAGTTAATCTGGTTTAATCAGCTTCTCTTGGCCTTATAATAATCAGCAGATGTCAGTAAGTTAACCCAGCTTAATTTATATCAGCTCTCTAAGTGTTCTAAAATTTATTTTAGCCGTGTGTTAATCTACTTTAATAAGCTTCCTGTAGGCTAATCACATGAAAAAAGGTAAGTTAATCTCCTCTAATTAATCTTACTATAGTACAGTCAACCTTCTCGTTGGCAATGAACATGGGTCGTACACTTTGATATTATAATGTCATACTCTCGCCTGGGTGTGTGTTCATATTCGCGGTTTGATGTAATCATATCCTTAGTAATGATTTGATACCTAATCTACAATAGGATTTTGTTAATAATGAGGGACTGTTATTCGTGTTTGAGCTTAATCAAGAGTAATTATCATAAATCATCATATGATGATCATGATTGTTGAGGCTGGAAGTGTCAGGACGGAATTCAAAATGCTTAATGAGCTTAATCGTAAATAATTAATTATATGTCGAGAGATTGAGCTTGCAGATCATGAATGATCATATACTGACTGAGATTAAGGATGAGGGGAAGTATAACTGTTTGAGCTTAATCATGACCGACGACATGCTGTTTTCTGAGCTTAATGAAGATGAGGGGCAGTATTCATGTTTGAGCCTAATCATCTAACATGGTGATTTATGGATGTGTTAAGGTTGAGAATGAGGGACTGTGGTGTGAATATTAATGATTGTTCAGAGTGCCAATGGGATGAGAAATATATGATGTAATCAAAGTGTGTGCTTATTGATGAAAGGTATTAATTGCATGCCTTGCTGCAATGCATGGATTAGTGTGTCACAAAAATGAGATAATGTATGCAGTTAATTTATTTACGTGAATGTGATAGTTGTTTGCTGAAGGCAGTACACAAGCTTATTAATTGAGAATATGGTGATTAGTGAGTGGGTGAGATGATCAACGTAAGATTAATTGATAATATGGTGATTAATGAGTGGGTGAACTGAACTACGTATTGAGATTATGGATGTGCAGCATACAGACCGGATCACGATCTTGACAGAGGTAGTCGCCTACATTGAATCTCTGCAAGGAACGTTGAAAGAGTTGGAACAGAAGAAGGTTGATCTGCTCACGATATTGGGCTTGTCGGAAGAGGATTATTATTACACGAGCCTGCAAGCTGAACACATGCAGAGGGGCTTCATGAGTTTATCCGATCGAAGGGCGAAGAGAAAGCCCTACAGTAGTATTGATAAAATCCAATTATTGGATTGCCATGCAGAGGTTACTGTTCGCATTTCTGGAGTTGACGTCTTTGTCAGTCTTAATTATGCTCCTAAGCAGAAAGGTGTTTGGTCTAAGGTCTTGCTTTTGCTCCAACGACACGGCATTGAAGTTGTCAATGCCACATTGGCCGCCACCAGTGGCGATAACAATTTCCATTGCATCCGTGGCAAGGTAATTAGTCATTAACCCTCCCTTAATTATGCCATTGTACTCAGTTACCTTAATCCATGGTTTCGTATAACCTCACTCAAGTGTGCTGATATCCTATGCATGTAGCTAATCCATGGATTGATTGCTAACCCAACCCGTCGATTAATTGTTTACTTCACGTGTGCTTTAGTTTTTCACTGGAATCATGTGCTAATGAATGCAATCAACGTCTAACTCGTTGCTTAAATGCATGGATTAGTGCCTCACTTAACTGTGTTGATGCATGCAAATAGCTTATCCATACGTGACTTCTTAACTTTAATTGCATGGACTAATGTCACGTTTGAATGTGCTAATGTATGAAACTAGCTTAATCCGCAGGTTAATTTCTTAATTCATAAGTTATTCTAATAATTTCCACGATTATCACATCAGTGAAAGCTGTTCACATGCCTTTCGATTGTCAAGCAGGTTGAAAACATCTCCGAGGTTGGATGCGTGGATCTGCAGGAGAAGCTAGAGGAGCTAATTGCCAAGGAATTCAGCAGGAGACCCAGATCATGATATCCAGATTGGTTTAGTAATCGAGCTAATGATATCTAGACTGGTTTATTGATTAACCCAATCGAATGGTGTAATATTATATATGGTATTTGCTATTGTATAGTTACCTTATCTCATGTAGCATCCTTACATTTCATGTCGTCAAAACATGTCATCTTCTGTCAAAAAAATGGAGCTATTACTCTAAGCATGGGTTTTTGTGAGGCGTGGAATTTTTGGGATTTCTATCCAGCCTCACATGGTGCTCTGGAGGTATGCTTGGACGCCCCGAATTCTTTGCATCTATATGGGAGTACCTTGAGGTGGAGTAATGTGGCCTATAGCCCGACCTCTCCTACCTTCGTTTAGATTACAAGACGGCTTGTAGGCAAGGGATCCCGTGTCTCGGATACCCGCAAGTCATTTTCTCTCATCATTCTTGTGATCCCATTGTAATCTCCTCGCATGTTGGCATTTTATCAATACAAGTTTTGGGTTGGAAGCCCTCATTTGGGTGACACCGTTTTCCATTGCCGTTCGTACGTTTTTGGTCATAACTCCTTCATACAGAGTCTGATTTCGAAGTTCTAGTACTCAAAATGACCGGCTCGTCGTCCTCTTTGAGACGAACTATAGGTCTTGGTGTGCACCATTTAGCAAGTACTCTCTGTTCTCACTTTTGTACTAAATTTTCCAGTCCCAAGCGGGAACTCGCACCCAAAACGTGACCCGAGATCACCGCTCCGTGACACTTGGTATCAGAGTACGAAACGCCGCGTCGCGGTGAGTTTGATCAAGACCACGGAAGGTGGCTACCTGGACGCGGAGGAATCCACGAGAATTGAGGAGGAAGCAAGGCAAGAAAGAGAGGCAGAGCTTGACGCACCGAAGTAACAGCTTGGATTCGACATGAAAGGCACAACAGAAGTCTCGAGTCAAGAGCAATAGATACTCGACAACACCAAATGGATGACCCAAGGGATCCAGGGCGACTTTGCAAGATCACCAAGATGACAGACTAAACCGGCTAGAAGGCATATTGGCCTCCTTAGTCGAGCAACTACACAAGAAGGATGGCAGTCGACCTTCGTCGCCAAGACAGATGAGGTCGAGGTCCCCTCCCAACGTCAACACAGAAGATGGAATGACAAGACTCAGAGTCATCACATGAGGGATACGGGAAGTACAAACCATTATCCCCAGAGAAGTATACTAGGCAAAGAGATTCGTTTGTGGTGGTGACAAGGTGGATCCGTGAGACAGAGGATTATCTCACCATGAACAAAGTGTCTCATGAACACTCGATCCGTGTGGCGTCGCGACTGCTATCAGTGAATGCATACACATGGTTTCTGGGAGGTGAGGCAAAAAGGCCATGGACAAGGTGGGATGATTTTACCAAGGACATGGCCGAGTATTTTGTACCACGGAATGAAGTCTTCAGGGTATGTGATGAATGGCGTAACCTCAAACACGCAAATGGAAAACTGCGAGATTATATCAACAAATATAGGCAACTTATGTTGCAAATTATGGATATGCATTCTATAGATAGATTACACGGGTTCCTGCTCGGATTGTGTGACTGGACCCGCGCAGAGAGATCGAGAAGCAGGAGCCTGAAAATTATGAGGCGGCACTCACAATGGCGGAACGGCTATCCGACACTAAGAGCAGAAAGTGGCAAAGTAAAAACAATGCAACAGGAACAGGGGGATGGAATGGTGCCAAACCTCAAAAAAAGAATGATAACTCCTCCAATGAAACTCGAGAAGAAAATTCTGGGACAAGTACAAGTGGGGCAAGGTTGAGTGGATCTTGCATACCCCGAACCTATGGGAGCAATACCCCAATCAACCAATAAAAGGGGATTTTTCAATATTGCAAGAAGGCGTCCTCTTCCTCCCCGACATGCCTGTGCAGAAGTTGCGTGGGCAAACATTATGACAGTGAATGCCCTCGCGTCGACCTGCACAAAGCCGAGTTACCACCGTTCAGGCCCAAGGGCAAGAAGATAATTATGAACAGGTGGATCTACTGAGGATCACCGAGATTGAGGATACAAAGATCTCGTCTTGACGAGGCAATAGCCCACCAAGGGTAGGTGCCATGCAGGCAATACGGAAATGCATGGCAGCACAGTGATCGACAGTGCAAAATGTGTATTTCGAGGCTCATGTGAATGGCCTAAAGCAAAACATCATGTTGGATATGGGAGCCACCCATAATTTCATCACCCCAAAATGCGCTAAGAAGCTGGGAGTGAAGGTGTGCGACTCCAGTAAACTCTCAGTGTCGCTTGCAATGACAATGTACAGGATGACAATGTAAAGATGGCATACAATGTGCAGGTGCAGGCACGCACATGGAAAGCGCGATTGGATTTCATAGTTGTGCCCATGGATACTTTCAAAGTGATTGTTAGGCTCACTTGGGTCGACAAATATCTCATCGCCTTTATAGGAAAAGGTGTAAATAACATGATACTGGATATGCAGGGTACAAGAGTCAGTGTGCCATGCATCCGTCCTCACTCAGGGGATAAAACAGTCAACAAGGACATTGGAAGCAAAATCCAAGACACCCCAATGTATGCAGTAGGGTCGAGTAAGGCTCGAACAGTAACAGATTGCCGTGGAAAGATGCCGGAATGGTGCAGTGCCAAGCACGCAGAGAGGGCAACTAAGGAGGGCTGCCAAATACATTTATGCATAATTAAGGTCAAGAATGCACATCAGAAGAAGTGCAAAATTGGTGAAGCAGAAATACATGAAGTGTTACATGAGTTCCAAGATGTCTTGCCCAAAAAATTCCCAACTGGGTTACCGCCAAAAGGATAAGTGGATCACAAAATCGAACTCTTGCTAGGGCATAGTCCTCCAGCTAAAGCTCCATATAGGATGGATGCTACAAAGCTCAAGGAGCTCAAGGTACAGTTGAACGAACTGGCTAAAAATGGAATGGCCCGCTCCAGCAAGTCACCGTATGGTGCACATGTGCTGTTTGTCACAAAGAAGGACGGGTCAGCTAGGTTATGCACCGATTACAGAGACCTCAATAAAATCACCATCAAGAACCGCTACCCCATACCAGTAATGAAGGAACTCTTAGAACAATAGGCGGGAGCGAAGTACTTCAGTCGGATCGACTTACGATCTGGATATTATAAGATACGAATCGCCGAAGACGACATTGAGAAAACGGCGTTTCGCACAAGGTATGGAAGCTACAAATGGTTGGTGTTGCCGTTTGGGCTAACCAATGCCCCGGCCATCTTTTGCACGATGATGAATGATATTTAAAGATTATCTACATAAGTTTTTGATCATATATATAGATGATCTGCTCATATATAGCGAAGACTTTGAGTGAGCATAAAGAACACTTAAGAAAGGTCTTCCAAATGTTACGGCATCACAAACTGTATGCCAAGCCAGAGAAATGTGAATTTGAAGTCACTGAAGTGGAGTTTCTAGGCTTTGTGGTCAATCAAAAAAGGGTACAAGTAGACCCCAAGAAGATCGAGGTAGTGGTGAAATGGAATGCACCCAGAACTGTGCGTGAAGTTTGCGAGTTTGTAGGTTTCACACAATTCTGTCGAAAGTTTATCAAAGATTTTAGCAAAATCGCCACCCCACTCATTGATATAACTAAAGGCATCAAGCCTTTTAAGTGGACAGATATAGAAAAGAGCACTTTCGAAAAGATGAAAGTCGCAATGTGCAGTACCCCGATGCTTAAGCTCCTAGAGTTCAAGGAGTTTGAGATCCACACGGACGCATCGGACGGGGCCCTTGGAGGAGTTTTATTACAAGACGAGCACCCTGTCACATATGAGTCTCGCAAGTTCAGCGATGTAAAATGCCGATAGACCACACATGAAAAGGAAATGCAAGCAGTGGTTCATTGCCTTAGGAAGTGGCGTCATTATGTGGTGCAAGACAAGCACACGAAAGTTCTTACAGATAACATATCTCTCAAGTACTTTTAGACGCAACCCAAGTTGTCACCAAAACAAGGCAGATGGCAGGATTTCATCGCAAAATTTGACATAGATATTATTCACAAGACGGGGAAACATAACTTGATGCTAGATGCTCTAAGCCGTAAGCTGCAGTTGAATGCAGCGAGTGTTGCAAATGGGGCGCTGTTTGACAAGATCAGAGATGCTCAGAAGTTAGATGCAGCAGTCATTCGCATGGCCACAGAGTTGCACAGTGGTACTTCAACCGTGGGTTTATTTGAATTCAAAGATGGAAAATTCTACGTCCACCAAAAGGTGTATGTGTCCAATGACCCGGACCTCAAAGCCATGCTACTTTGGGAAACCCACGACTGTAAGCTGGGACTGTAAGCTGGTCGGGCATGGTGGGCAGAATTGCTCGCTCGAGCAACTTTGACGTCATTTCTTCTAGCCACGCATAACTGAGGATGTCATCAAATATGTTCGTACATGCCCAGCTTATCAACTCGTGAAGGCACAGCGAGTCAAATCGACTAGTTTATTGCAAACCATGCCCATCCCGTCAAGGCCGTGGGACATTGTCAGTATGGACTTTATTGTGGATCTCTAGGAGTCCCATGGATACAACACCATATTTGTGGTAGAGGATATTTTAGTCAAGTGTTCAAATACCATGGACTGCCAATGGCTATTGTGTCAGACTGGGACAGCAGATTCATGAGCAACATGTGGAGAGAACTGTTCAAGTTAATAGACACACAATTGCGCATGTCTTCAGCATATCACCCACATACAAATGGTTAAACGAAGCAAATCAATCAAGGCATAGAAGACTACATTCGCAATTACGTTCATGCCGATCAGAAGGATTGGGCGAACTACCTAGAAATTTTAGAATTCCATTTTAACAACTCCGTGCACAGTGCTACCCGGGTACACTCCGTTTGAGCTGGCCACCGGTAAAGAGGTCAATACACCTCTTGCCATTGCCACTCACAAGAGATGTGCGTGCGGAAGATGCAGATACAGAGGAATTTTTGCAGAAATGGCAGAAGAGAATGCAGGTTGCACAGCAGAATCTAGAACAAAGCAAAGTCATATATGTCAAACATGCCAACAAGAAGAGACGTGATGACGAATTTCATGAGGCCCGAGACTTGGTCCTGGTTAGTGCCCAAAACATTGCACTACCTGCCAACCTCACACCGAAATTCAACCATTGCTTCTATGGCCGATACAAAGTGCTCAAATCTTATAATGCAGTCACCTACAAAATAGAGGTGCCCGCAACAGTACACATACATAATGCATTTCATATAAGCTTACTCAAGAGGTTTGTCGCCGTCGATACCAGGTTTGGTCGCCATGTATCAATGCTTGCAAATGGTGCAACACCCACCGTTACGCCTTTTGAACCAGAACTGATATTGAAATCACGGTTCTGGCGAGGAACGCGAGAATTCTATGTGAAATGGAAACATCGCTCCATGACAGATTGCACATGGGTGCCACAAGGAAAAATGATTCAAATGGCACGTCCATTGGTTCTGCAGTTTTACAACATAGTGCCCGTTGAGGATGATGTACATCCAGAATAATGACTTGAAAGGGACTTCAAGCTCTTCAAAAGGGGGGTGTATGTGAGGCGTGGGATTTTTGGGATTTCTATCCAGCCTCTTGATAGTCGGCCTATGAGGTGATCTGGATTGGCCTATTGGTTGGCAATATAAGCTTTTCCTTGGCCATAAAATCTAGCAGAAAAAACCCACCAAAAAATCAAGAGATTTGGATAGGTCAAAAACCCACTGAAAATAGGAATTAAAAAATGAACTTCTAGCATGCACAACAAAGAAGAAAATTTTTGAGTTCAATGCTTCCATTTAGATGCACACAATGTATCTCATTGAAATCCCATTGCACTTTGTGAGATTTGTTGTTTTGAAAAATGATGGAACATATGTAGATGATCCGTTGTTCAATATAGGATTAAATTCGGTAGGTGCCACACTTGGTGGCCATCCCGACTTCATTCATTTTGGGAGGTGGCCGATATTAAATTTGTGCATTAAGGAATGTTCTTTTTCCTAAAAAAATTGGTAGTTGGCGGTGACTGCTGGCCTCGAGTGTCAGTGAGGGAATATTTTATTGTGTTTATTTTATCCGTTTATGAATGAATGCACAATGTTATTATCTTGAACATGAAACCATTGTGGAAGTATGTTGTTTGTCGAAAATGAGCCTTGCATCTAGAAGCAATATCGACAACAAATCCTCTAGATATCCACTCCGTCATCTCTGCTCTCCCAGTCTTTAAGTGTGTGTGAAATGGAGGGAGAATCTCAGCTTCTTTCAGGATGACGTAAAAAGCGTAAATCTATTGTGCATGTCGAAAATCGTGGAGCCATAAGTGAGGAGAGACCACAACCTCAGCTCCAGCTTGGAGGGGTCTTTTTGAAGACCCTGGAAATGTCATTTTAGAAGGAGATGAAGAAGAGGCCAATCATGCCAAGACTACCTATGTTGCAGGTCATGGAATGAGACCTCTAGAGAAATGAGTGGAAGGAGATGATGTCAGCCTTTATGAGGATGATAACGGCCATGGGACGACTCATGGAGGAGAATGAAGGGCATGATTTGGAGGATGCCATGCAGACGGAGGAGGGTCTTGAGAAGAAAGGGAAGGCATAGATGAGACACAAAGTAGCCAAAGCGAGGGCACAGGCACAAAGGACACCTCCAAACAGGTCAGAAAAATAGAGATTTTTGGGAAGATGATGAGAACTAGAAGCCACAAGGATGGACCATTATTGTGTTAAGGATATGAATGTTCTATATGTTCTGAATGAATTGTTCTCTAAAAATGAGTTTTGTATGTTCTTCTTGTAGAAGGGATCTTTATCCTAGGATTCTGTGTGGGTTGACCAGACTATAAGGAACCCCAGAATCAATTGGATCTTAAGGTGAAAGAGTTTATCCCCCCAACTGCGAGATGAGGACATCTCGTGTTTTTTAAGTGGGGTAGGATGTAAGATTCCTCCCTCTAGCTTTTGAGGTTTAAAGGTGTAAGAACCTCCCCTTTTGTTCTTGAAATTATTCCCCTCTCTGAAATAGAAGAAAGATCTTGTTTTACCATGTTTTGGTCTAGAGATAGATAATCCAAAATTGAGATACCTTTGGATATAAAAATCCTCCTAGTATATAAAATGGATTCCCTTGAAACAGAAGTTCAAAATGAACTTTCCAAGGTGAATTAGAAAGTAATTGAAAATGTGTATAAGGGACCTTAGCCTAAAGCTATACATTTTAAGAATTTTTTGGATTATGGTCCAATTAAGGTTCCAATGGGCCAATTGGATTGATCCAAGTGTTGGAATGAGATAAATCCAAAAGAATAAAAGCAAAAATCCAAAAATGAGTAAATGCTCACATAAGATGAAGAGTTGACTGAGTACAAGGTTTATTAGTTAAAAATTATGAGATATTACAAAAAAATGACATATTTTGGAATAATGATGCATTTTTGACACCTTGGTAAGGAAAGGATGACTCTTGAGGTAGGCGCCTCTTTCACATGTGTGAAAGGCTTTTTAATTCAAAAAAGTTGTGATATTTTTATCTCTCCTCTCTCTTGGATCAAACCAAATCAAAAAGGGAGCCAAACTAGTCCAAATCTTGTCCAAATTGAGTCAAACTGAACTTGGAAAATTCTAGAACCTAGTTGGACTTTGTTAGTGGCCTACCTCAACTATAAATAGACCCTCAATCATTTGGAAAAAATATTAAAGCTATACCATGCCAGTATTATATTAAAATAATCATATTTTTTGTTATCTCTTAAATTTTCCTTTCTTGAGAGCTTGAAGCTTTCTCTCTCTACAACACTTCTTGGAGTTGCTCTTCTCCTCTTGGTGGACCAAATAATTATTCAGGGGCTTCACTGCAATTAGAGAATCAAGTTAAACTTGGAGGTAAAATCAAATTTTATGGTTTTTTCCAATTTATCTCAATGACTTTCCTCTTCTCAACCCCTCTTAAGCTTTAGAAGATTTCTAAATAATTGTTTTAATTCAAATCAAACTTTTTCTAGGTTTCTTAATGTTTAATTAACATTAAGTTAACCTTTATGTTTAAATTATAATGCTTTCTTAAGTAAATCTCTCTCTCTAAAAGAATAGCCATCTTTATGGCTAAATCCCTTGAAAAAGGATGCTTCTCATTGATAGTCTCTTAACTCAAAGCTAAACTCTAGGCTTGATAAGCTAGAGATAAAGAAAATGGTATTTTTATGATTTTGTGTTAAAAAAATAATGGTTATTTCTTTTAGATTATTTATAAGTAGTTAAAAACTACTTTGATTGATTCTAAATAAGAAATAGATTATCCTATCGATTTGGAAAAAGGAAAATAATGGAATTAGCTTAATCTAGTGGAATATTCATAATTAATTTATGATTAAAGTTAAAATTATGATTTAAATTTATAGTTTGATTTTATGCATAAAAGAGAAACTACTAACATATTTTCATATTACAAGCTTTTATTCTTTAGAAAAAAATTGAGAATTATCAGTAATAGCAACGAAGCTATGGCAAAAGTTTCAAAAAATAATACATATCTTATTTTTATGCATAATGATAAAAGAAAACTTCCTACCATATTCTAGGATTGGACATCCTATGCAAAAAGAATGATTTTCATCATATTCATGAGAAATATTTTTTTTCTAATTATGCATGATTAATTGATTATGAGAAAAGAGTAAATTTTGGTAAATTTTTTTTTTATGCAAAAAGAGAAATTCCCATGATAATTGAGATCCAAGTAATTAAATGGTAAAAGAGGAATTTTTGGCATAATTCAAATTATGAGTATTTATCAAAAGTGGAATTTTGAGTATTATTAATTTTATTGGAAAATATGTATACAATTGATTTTTCTAAATCCCATGAATCTTTTACTCAAAAGAAGAATATTGAATATATTTCACTTGAGAAATTTGAGAAGGAATATGAAAATATCCATAGAGAAAAAGTACCTTTAACTAGGCCAATCAATTGGCAGAAACTTAGAGAAGTCCCATCGATATATCGAAAGTAGAAAATAGTAGTAAAAGTGGATGTGACAAGATGTGATGTAGAGCCAAATGAATGTGACGAGATGTTAATGAATGCAATGTGAGTAGATGAGATATGAATGTGATAAAAGGAGATGTAAACATGATGCGATAAGATGTAAATGTGATGTGATAAGATGTGAATGTGATATGATAAGATATGAATGTGATGGGAGAATCAAGCTAAACTTGGAGGTAAAATCAAATTTTATGGTTTTTTCCAATTTATCTCAATGACTTTCTTCTTCTCAATCCCTCTCAAGCTTAAAAATATTTCTAAATAATTGTTTTAACTCAAATCAAACTTTCCCTAGGTTTCTTAATGTTTAATTAACATTAAGTTAACCTTTATGCTTAAATTATAATGCTTTCTTTAAGTAAATCTGTCTCTCTAAAAGAATAGCCATCTTTATGGCTAAATCCCTTGAAAAACGATGCTTCTCAATGATAGTCTCTTAATTCAAAGCTAAACTCTAGGCTTGATAAGCTAGAGATTAAGAAAATGATATTTTTATGATTTTTGTGTTAACAAAATAATGGTTATTTCTTTTAGATTATTTATAAGTAGTTAAAAACTACTTTGATTGATTCTAATTGAGAAATAGATTATACTATCAATTTGAAAAAAGAGAAATAATGGAATTAGCTTAATCTATTAGGATAATCATAATTAATTTATGATTATGATTTAAATTCATAGTTTGATTTTATGCATAAAAGAGGAACTACTATCATATTTTCATTACAAGCTTTTATTCTTTAGAAAAAAACTGAGAATTTTCAGCGAAGCTATGGTAAAAGTTTCAAAAAATAATACATATCTTATTTTTATGCATAATGATAAAAGAGGACTTCCTACCATATTCTAGGATTGGACATCCTATGCAAAAAGAATGATTTTCATCATATTCATGAGAAATAGTTTTTTTTCTAATTATGCATAATTAATTGATTATGAAAAAAGAGTAAATTTTGGTAGATTTATGTTTATGCAAAAAGAGAAGTTCCCATGATAATTGAGATCCAAGTAATTAAATGGTAAAAGAGGAATTTTAGGCATATTTCAAATTATGAGTATTTATCAAAAGTGGAATTTTGAGTATTATTAATTTTATTGGAAAATATGTGTACAATTGATTTTTCTAAATCCCATGAATCTTTTACTCAAAAGAAGAATATTGAATATATTTCACTTGAGAAATTTGAGAAAGAATATGAAAATATCCATAGAGAAAAAGTACCTTTAACTAGGCCAATCAATTGGCAGAAACTTAGAGAAGTCCCATCGATATATCGAAAGTAGAAAATAGTAGTGAAAGTGGATGTGACAAGATATGATGTAGAGCCAAATGAATGTGACGGGATGTTAATGAATGCAATGTGAGTAGATGAGATATGAATGTGATAAGAGGAGATGTAAACATGATGCGATAAGATTTAAATGTGATGTGATAAGATGTGAATGTGATATGATAAGATATGAATGTGATGGGAGAATCAAGCTAAACTTGGAGGTAAAATCAAATTTTATGGTTTTTTCCAATTTATCTCAATGACTTTCTTCTTCTCAACCCCTCTCAAGCTTAAAAATATTTCTAAATAATTGTTTTAATTCAAATCAAACTTTCCCTAGGTTTCTTAATGTTTAATTAACATTAAGTTAACCTTTATGCTTAAATTATAATGCTTTCTTTAAGCAAATCTCTCTCTCTAAAAGAATAGCCATCTTTATGGCTAAATCCCTTGAAAAACGATGCTTCTCAATGATAGTCTCTTAATTCAAAGCTAAACTCTAGGCTTGATAAGCTAGAGATTAAGAAAATGATATTTTTATGATTTTTGTGTTAACAAAATAATGGTTATTTCTTTTAGATTATTTATAAGTAGTTAAAAACTACTTTGATTGATTCTAATTGAGAAATAGATTATCCTATCAATTTGAAAAAAGAGAAATAATGGAATTAGCTTAATCTATTAGGATAATCATAATTAATTTATGATTATGATTTAAATTCATAGTTTGATTTTATGCATAAAAGAGGAACTACTATCATATTTTCATTACAAGCTTTTATTCTTTAGAAAAAAACTGAGAATTTTCAGCGAAGCTATGGTAAAAGTTTCAAAAAATAATACATATCTTATTTTTATGCATAATGATAAAAGAGGACTTCATACCATATTCTAGGATTGGACATCCTATGCAAAAAGAATGATTTTCATCATATTCATGAGAAATAGTTTTTTTTCTAATTATGCATAATTAATTGATTATGAAAAAAGAGTAAATTTTGGTAGATTTATGTTTATGCAAAAAGAGAAGTTCCCATGATAATTGAGATCCAAGTAATTAAATGGTAAAAGAGGAATTTAAGGCATATTTCAAATTATGAGTATTTATCAAAAGTAAAATTTTGAGAGTTATTAATTTTATTGGAAAATATGGGTACAATTGATTTTTCTAAATCCCATGAATCTTTTACTCATCAGAAGAAGAATATTGAATATATTTCACTTGAGAAATTTGAGAAAGAATATGAAAATATCCATGGAGAAAAAGTACCTTTAACTAGGCCAATCAATTGGCAGAAACTTAGAGAAGTCCCATCGATATATCGAAAGTAGAAAACACTAGTAAAAGTAGATGTGACAAGATGTGATGTACAGCCAAATGAATGTGACAAGATGTTAATGGATGCAATGTGACTAGATGAGATGTGAATGTGATAAGAGGAGATGTAAACATGATGCGATAAGATTTAAATGTGACGTGATAAGATGTAAATGTGATATGATAAGATATGAATGTGATGGGAGAATCAAGCTAAACTTGGAGGTAAAATCAAATTTTATGGTTTTCTCCCATTTATCTCAATGACTTTCTTCTTCTCAACCCCTCTCAAGCTTGAGAAGATTTTTAAATAATTGTTTTAATTCAAATCAAACTTTCCCTAGGCTTCTTAATGTTTAATTAACATTAAGTTAACCTTTATGCTTAAATTATAATGCTTTCTTTAAGTAAATCTCTCTCTCTAAAAGAATAGCCATCTTTATGGCTAAATCCCTTGAAAAAGGATGCTTCTCAATGATAGTCTCTTAATTCAAAGCTAAACTCTAGGCTTGATAAGCTAGAGATTAACAAAATGGTATTTTTATGATTTTGTGTTAACAAAATAATTATTATTTCTTTTAGATTATTTATAAATAGTTAAAAACTACTTTGATTGATTCTAAATGAGAAATAGATTATCCTATCAATTTGAAAAAAGAGAAATAATGAAATTAGCTTAATGTATTGGGATAATCATAATTAATTCATGATTATGGTTAAAATTATGATTTAAATTCATAGTTTGATTTTGTGCATAAAAGAGGAACTACTATCAAATTTTTATTACAAGCTTTTATTGTTTAGAAAAAAATTGAGAATTATCAGTAATAGAAGCGAAGCTATGGCAAAAAATTCAAAAAATAATACATATCTTATTTTTATGCATAATGATGAAAGAAGACTTCCTACCATATTCTAGGATTGGACATCCTATGCAAAAAGAATTATTTTCATCATATTCATGAGAACTAATTTTTTTTCTAATTATGCATAATTAATTGATTATGAGAAAAGAGTAAATTTTGGTAAATTTATTTTTATGCAAAAAGAGAAATTCCCATGATAATTGAGATCCAAGTAATTAAATGGTAAAAGAGGAATTTTTGGCATAATTTAAATTATGAGTATTTATCAAAAGTGAAATTTTGAGCATTATTAATTTTATTGGGAAATATGGGTACAATTGATTTTTCTAAATCCCATGAATCTTTTACTCAAAAGAAGAATATTGAATATATTTCACTTGAGAAATTTGAGAAAGAATATGAAAATATCCATGGAGAAAAAGTACCTTTGACTAGGCTAATCAATTGTAGTAGAAACTTAGAGAAGTCCCATCGATATATTGAAAGTAGAAAATAGTAGTAAAAGTGGATGTGACAAGATGTGATGTAGAGCCAAATGAATGTGACGGGATGTTAATGGATGCAATGTGAGTAGATGAGATGTGAATGTGATAAGAGGAGATGTAAACATGATGCGATAAGATGTAAATGTGATGTGATAAGATGTGAATGTGATATGATAAGATATGAATGTGATGTGAGAATCAAGCTAAACTTTGAGGTAAAATCAAATTTTATGGTTTTTTCCAATTTATCTCAATGACTTTCTTCTTCTCAACCCCTCTCAAGCTTGAGAAGATTTCTAAATAATTGTTTTAAATCAAATCAAACTTTCCCTAGGTTTCTTAATGTTAAGTTAACCTTTATGCTCAAATTATATTGCTTTCTTTAAGTAAATCTCTCTCTCTAAAAGAATAGCCATCTTTATGGCTAAATCCCTTGAAAAAGGATGCTCTTCAATGGTAATCTCTTAATTCAAAGCTAAACTCTAGGCTTGATAAGCTAGAGATTAAGAAAATGGTATTTTTATGATTTTGTGTTAACAAAATAATGGTTATTTCTTTTAGATTATTTATAAGTAGTTAAAAACTACTTTGATTGATTCTAAATGAGAAATAGATTATCCTATCAATTTGGAAAAAGAGGAATAATGGAATTAGCTTAATGTATTGGGATAATCATAATTAATTTATAATTATGGTTAAAATTATGATTTAAATTCATAGTTTGAATTTATGCATGAAAGAGGAACTACTATCATATTTTCATTACAAGCTTTTATTCTTTAGAAAAAATTTGAGAATTATCAGTAATAGCAAGCGAAGCTATGGCAGAAGTTTCAAAAAATAATCCATATCTTATTTTTATGCATAATGATAAAAGAGGACTTCCTACCATATTCTAGGATTGGACATCCTATGCAAAAAGAATGATTTTCATCATATTCATGAGAAATAATTTTTTTCCTAATTATGCATAATTAATTGATTATGAGAAAAGAGTAAATTTTGGTGAATTTATTTTTATGCAAAAAGAGGAATTCCCATGATAATTGACGAGATAATTGAGATCCAAGTAATTAAATGGTAAAAGAGAAATTTTTGGCATATTTCAAATTATGAGTATTTATCAAAAGTGAAATTTTGAGCATTATTAATTTTATTGGAAAATATGGGTACAATTGATTTTTCTAAATCCCATGAATCTTTTACTCAAAAGAAGAATATTGAATATATTTCACTTGAGAAATTTGAGAAAGAATATGAAAATATCCATGGAGAAAAATTACCTTTAACTAGGCCAATCAATTGGCAGAAACATAGAGAAGTCCCATCGATATATCAGAAGTAGAAAACAGTAGTAAACGTGGATGTGACAAGATGTGATGTAGAGCCAAATGAATGTGACGGGATGTTAATGGATGAAATGTGAGTAGATGAGATGTGAATGTGATAAGAGGAGATGTAAACATGATGCGATAAGATGTAAATGTGATGTGATAAGATGTGAATGTGATATGATAAGATATGAATGTGATGGGAGAATCAAGCTAAACTTGGAGGTAAAATCAAATTTTATGGTTTTTTCCAAGTTATCTCAATGAATTTCTTCTTCTCAACCCCTCTCAAGCTTGAGAAGATTTCTAAATAAATGTTTTAATTCAAATCAAACTTTCCCTAGGTTTTTTAATGTTTCATTAAAAAACCTTTATGCTTAATTAAGCATAAAGGTTAATTTAATTAACATTAAGTTAACCTTTATGCTTAAATTATAATTCTTTCTTTAAGTAAATCTCTCTCTCTAAAAGAATAGCCTTCTTTATGGCTAAATCCCTTGAAAAAGGATGCTTCTCAATGATAGTCTCTTAATTCAAAGCTAAACTCTAGGCTTGATAAGCTAGAGATTAAGAAAATGGTATTTTTATGATTTTGTGTTAAAAAAATAATGGTTATTTCTTTTAGATTATTTATAAGTAGTTAAAAACTACTTTGATTGATTCTAAATGAGAAATAGATTATCCTATCAATTTGGAAAAAGAGAAATAATGGAATTAGCTTAATGTCTTGGGATAATCATAATTAATTTATAATTATGGTTAAAATTATGATTTAAATTCATAGTTTGATTTTATGCATAAAAGAGGAACTACTATCATATTTTCATTACAAGCTTTTATTCTTTAGAAAAATTTTGAGAATTATCAGTAATAGCAGCGAAGCTATGGCAAAAGTTTCAAAAAATAATCCATATCTTATTTTTATGCATAATGACAAAAGAGGACTTCCTACCATATTCTAGGATTGGACATCCTATGCAAAAAGAATGATTTTCATCATATTCATGAGAAATAATTTTTTTTCTAATTATGCATAATTAATTGATTATGAGAAAAGAGTAAATTTTGGTAAATTTATTTTTATGCAAAAAGAGAAATTCCCATGATAATTGAGATCTAAGTAATTAAATAGTAAAAGAGGAATTTTTGGCATAATTCAAATTATGAGTATTTATCAAAAGTGGAATTATGAGTATTATCAATTTTATTGGAAATTATGGGTACAATTGATTTTTGTAAATCCCATGAATCTTTTACTCAAAAGAAGAATATTGAATATATTTCACTTGAGAAATTTGAGAAAGTATATGAAAATATCCATGGAGAAAAAGTACCTTTAACTAGGCCAATCAATTGGCAGAAACTTAGAGAAGTCCCATTGATATATCGAAAGTAGAAAACAGTAGTAAAAGTGGATGTGACAAGATGTGATGTAGAGCCAAATGAATGTGACGGGATGTTAATGGATGCAATGTGAGTAGATAAGATGTGAATGTGATAAGAGGAGATGTAAACATGATGCGATAAGATGTAAATGTGATGTGGACATTAGCTAGGGTTAGTAGAGTGTGGACACAACTCATAGAGTGTTGTGTGTATTGTGGATGATGGCTTTATGCATCGTGTGAGAAGGGAGATGGCTTCCCTCTATGGTTAGAGTCTACAATATACATTAGGGTTTGCTCCTGTGTGTGTGTCTCCTCTCCCTCTACCATTCTTTCAACATAAAACACCATGTTGATGGATTTTTCCATGTGATGAAGGGTTTATCCCATTCTTTTATGAAGCATGATGGGGCTGATTCGCCTATCCATGCCATGGGCTCTCATATTGATGATGGTTTTCATTATAGTATATTCTTAAGGGACGTGATCACTGCCTCAAGGGACGTGATCCTGAAGTATTGGTAAGTACCCAATGATAGTTATTGTCTATTACTTCTTCCAACTATGGATGTGTGGAGCTCCCTCTTATGAGATGCGGCAACCCATAACATTAATCCAGCCAAGTGTGCCTGTGTGCTGTCACACGTGGATCCCTAATAGGGCACATAGTATCTACAAACAAACTGGCAATAGATCCAGCCAAGGTCGAGATCATTGTAAAGCTGCAGCCGCCCAAGAATTCCAAAGAACTTGCTAGATTCCTAGGAGTGATCAAATGGCATAGCAGATTCATGATGTTCCTGGAAAATGTGACAATACTCTTGTATAGCCTGACGATGAAAGATGCAGAATAAGTCTGGTCTAGATCCTGTCAGGAGGCATTCTAGAATCTAAAGTGGATATTGTCCTCACACCCATTCTGCAACAACAATTGAACTTTGATCTGGTGTTTCTTGTATTTGTTGATGATTTTGATTTCACCATTGGTAGTGCTTTGATGCAGGAATGCCAAGAGGGCTAGTTTTTTGATTAGTTTACTACATAAGCAAAAGGCTTTCCAAGATAACTACTCTACCACAGAAAAGTAGTCATTGGGGATGATGTACTTGATCAAGAAATTCTGGCACTATCTGTTAGGAAATTTTTTTGAATTTCATGTGTTAGGAAACATGTTTGAATTTCATTTAGACCACAAAGCACTCTTGTACCTAGTGAACAAACCAGACCTAGTAGGAAAATTAGCTAGATGGATACTATTGTTACAAAAGTTTGAGTTCACTATCAAGCACACCCTAGGAAATAAGAACCTAGTAAAAGATTTCCTCTCCAAACTATAGTCAGGAGAAGATCCAACAAGGGGAAAAGATGACTTCGCGGATGCTCAACTCTTCATCATATATGGAGAAAAACCCACCTGGTATGATGAGATGTTGCGGTTCCTCTCTAACTTGTCTTTTCCAAAGTATATTTCCAAAGATGAGAGGAAAAGGATGACTCTCTTGAGCAATTCATTCATGGTGGTAGTAAGCCAGCTCTATAAGATGGTCATTTTTCAAATACTAAGAATATGTGTCCCAGGGCATGAATAACAGGCTGTGCTGGCAAAAGTACATTAAGATATAAGTGGAGGGCACTTATCTGGAGAAGTCACAAGGCAGAAAGTGTTCCAAGTAGGATTATATTAGCTAACGGCATTAAAAGCTACAGAAAAATTTACAAAACAGTGCGATATGTGCCAGAGGCTGGGCCAGCCTAATGAATGCCTCACACCCCAATATTGCCACTAGCACCATTCCAAAAATGGGGTATGGAATTTGTTGGCCCATTCAAGCCAATAATTTAGAGAACATGAAATAGATACATTTTGGTAGGCACAGATTGCTGCACAAAATAGGTAGAAGCGAAGGCTTTGAAATACTAAAAATCATTGTCAATAGCAAAGTTTCTTAATGAAACTATCATGACAAGACTCAGATGCCAAGAATAGAGATAGTTAGTGAGACCAAGGGAGCCACTTCCTCAATGAAGTCATTAAGAAGCTGATAGAGCAACATATGATCATACATAAGAAGTCAACAGTCTACTTCCTGCAGTAAATGGGAAGGAAGAATCCACACAAAATCTTGTGTTGGGCTATGAGGGGGTGGTTGGTTTGGGAGCTCTCTATTATATACTGGAGCCTCTTCAGTGGTTCTCATGTTGGAGACCGAAGAGCATGGCGGCTCAAGGTACGCAATTGTTTGGAGGCTCATCTTCTATATGAGTTTGGTAATCCCTGACCAATTCTTGGGCCACCAAGAGTCTTTCCTTCTCTCCTCGATGGCATTAGGGTATTCGGCAAGCTTTTTAGGAAGCTAGTTAGTGTCAATCGGTTCCCTAGATTGGGTAGCTGAATGTAGTAGATATTCTTCTGACGAATAGGTTGGTGCATGTGTGGTCATGCCATCTTTTGAAGCACACTTAATAACTACCTGGCTACCCCTTCGCCGATCTTCATGGTTTTCTTTCTTGAGCGTCTAGTTGCTCATGCTTGTTTTCAGGGACATTCTTTGAAGCGAAGACCCTTGCATGTCTGAAATGGATCTAGAGCAAAATATTAAATCAAACACATCAAAGCAAGAATCTAGTATCCATTAATCATGAGATTAGTTATCAAATGGCTCATCACATGAATATACAAGAGAGAGAAAATATATAAGTGCATGTAGCAAGAGAAGATGCACAAATAGCCTAAGTGTGTTTAACCTCTCACCAAGAGGATGGCTTTCATGTTAGCCATGAACTTGACCATGGAAGGCCAAATCTCCATTGATGGAACCCAAAGGTACAAGATGACCAAAATTAGTAAAAGTGTCAAAAGATTCTACCAATGTACCCCAAGCCCTATTTATAGTCACTTTCTCCTTTTGCCCATGGGCCCCTATGTACATGTGGAAATCAAGCTCTATGGTTCATGACAAACCATCCCTTCCTAAAGATTTTGTCCTCAAAATCATACAAGATATTTACAATTAAATCGCAATCTCAATGTAAACCCATGGGAAGTAGAGAGGTCTTCAAAAATGCACCTTGAATACATTTGGAATAGGGAAACCAAATGTAGTGAAGCCGGCAAACTCCTTCTCCAAAAATAGCATGTAGGACTGTTATGGCAGCCATGTTGTCGATGAAGCTTCCCTTGAAATTCTTCATGAAACCTCCATAAAAATGAGCTGCAAATGATGCATAGCCACACCCAAAAGGGTCCCACATATTTATCATCGAACCAAATGATCTTCCAAGTGTGTTGGAGTAGATTGGTAACCCCAACAATAGATCCAACCAAAGCTATCCAGAAATTACAGCACATATAAAACCTCATGATATGCCCATTATTCACATATAAAACCTCATGATATGCCCATTCTTCATATAATAATCATGCCACTTGATCAAGGAATACTTCCACCAAGTAAACCATGTTGTTGAACATACTCCATTGATTGCCAAGTAGCCTCATCTATGGGCAAGCGCTTCCATTTCAAAAGGAATTCATCAATGTTCCGGTTCCTCAAAGCCCTTGTCCTCTTGTCCACAATCCTCTCTGGCTCATAGATACTCTCTCCTCCTTCATCCATCGGTGGTAACTCTTCAATCTCTTGAGGAAGAGAGCTCACAAAAAACTTAAGGTTGGATACATGAAACACATTATGAATCCTTGTCGAAGGAGGTAGGTCAAGCTTATAAGCCAAGTCACCCACTTTCTTGACTACCAAATATGATCCATAGTATCTATGTGCCAAATTGGAATTGGAAGACCCTTTGAGAATATTGTGACGGCTCTTAGGAAGCCTGATCAACACATAATCACCTTCCTTGAACTCCGTTTTGCGTCTATGCTCATCCGCATTAGCCTTCATGACTTCTTGTGTGTGCCTTCTTCATATTATCCTTGCATAATTGAAGAAGCTGTCTCATCCTTTCCAACTCTTCCTTGGCTAAAGGATTAACCATTTTATCCTCATGGAAGGCAATAGATGGCACATGCACTTGATACCCATAAAGAGCCTCGAAAGGTGACATCCCAATTGATACTCAAATGCTTGCTTGAATTATGACAAAATTCAGCAAGGTAAAGCCATTCATCCCATGATGCTTGCATGTCATAACAATAGTGCCTCAAGTACACTTCGAGCCATTTGTTTGTGCACTCCGTTTGCCCATCTGGTTGAGGGTGATAGGCTGTAGAAGGAGTGATTTGAGTCCCCAAGTTCTCATACAATGTCCTCCAAAAAGTGCCCATGAACTTGGTATCTCTATCATAAACTATGTTGAGTGGCAAACCATGTATCTTGAATACATGCTCCATAAATTGCTTGGCAATGTGAGAGGCCCCATAAGTAGTCTTGGAAGCAATAAAATGAGCTAATTTGGTGAGTCTATCCACCACCACAAATACTTGATCCCATCCATGCTTCGTCTTTGGCAAGCCCGTGCAATACAAGTTTTGGGTTGGAAGCCCTCATTTGGGTGACACCGTTTTCCATTGCCGTTCGTACGTTTTTGGTCATAACTCCTTCATACAGAGTCCGATTTCGAAGTTCTAGTACTCAAAATGACCGTCTCGTCATCCTCTTTGAGACGAATTATAGGTCTAGGTGTGCACCATTTAGCAAGTACTCTCTGTTTTCACTTTTGTACTAAATTTTCTAGTCCCAAGCGGGAACTCGCGCCCAAAACGTGACCCGAGATCACCGCTCCGTGACACTTGGTATCAGAGTACGAAACGCCGCATCGTGGTGAGTTTGATCAAGACTTATGCCAAAGGGAAAGACCATGGAAGGTGGCTACCTGGATGCAGAAGAAGCCGTAAGAATTGAGGAGAAAGCAAGGCAAGAAAGAGAGGCAGAGCTTGATGCCGAAGGAACAGCTTGGATTCGGCATGAAAGGCACAACAGACATCTCGAGTCAAGAGCAATAGATACTCGACAACACCAAATAGATGACCCAAGGGATCCAGGGCCGAGTTGGCAGGATTACCAAGATGACAGACTGAACCGGCTAGAAGGCATATTGGCCTCCTTAGTCGAGCAACTACACAAGAAGGATGGCAGCCGACCTTTGTCACCAAGAGAGATGAGGTCAAGGTCCCCTCCCAGATGTCAACACAAAAGACGGAATGACAGGAGGGACTTAGAGTCATCAGATGAGAGATACGGGAAGTACAAACTGTTACCCCCGAAGAAGTATACTGGGCAAAGAGATTTGCTTGAGGTAACAAGGTAGATCCGTGAGACAAAGGATATCTCACCATGAACAAAGTGTCTCATAAACACTGGATCAGTGTGGCGTCACGACTGCTATCAGGGGATGCATACACATGGTTTTTGGCAGGTGAGCCAAAAATGCCGTGGACAAGGTGGGATGATTTTACCAAGGACATGGCTGAGTATTTTGTACCACGGAATGAAGTCTTCAGGGTACGTGATGAATGGCGTAACCTCAAACACGCAGATGGAAAACTGCAAGATTATATCAACAAATATAGGCAACTTATGCTGCAAATTATGGATATGCATTCTACAGATAGATTACATGGGTTCCTGTTCGAATTGCGTGAATGGACCCGCAGAGAGATCGAGAAGCAGGAGCTTAAAAATTATGGGCCGGCACGCAGAACGACTATCCGACACTGAGAGCAGAAAGTGGCAAAGTAAAAACAATGCAACAGGAACAGGGGGATGGAATGGTGACAAACCTCAAAATAGGAATGATAACTCCTCCAATGAAACCCAAGGAGAAAATTTTGGGGACAAGTACAAGCGGGGCAAGGTCGAGTGGATCTTTCATACCCCAAACCTATGGGAGCAATTCTGGGAATAGAAACTTTGTGCGGGGAGGGGGACACCCCAATCAACCAATACAGGGGGATTTTCCAATACTGCAAGGCGTCCTCTTCCTCCCTAGACACGCCCGTGCAGAAGTTACACGTGCAATCATTATGACAGTGAAGGCCCTCATCGACCCGCACAAAGCCAGTGGGTTACCATCGTTCAGGCCCAAGGGCAAGAAGATAATTATGAACGGATGGATCGACTGGGGATCACCAAGATTGAGGATGCAAAAACCTCATCTCGAGATGAGGCGATAGCCCACCAAGGGTAGGTGCCGTGCAGACAATACCAAAATGCATGGCAGCACAGTTATCGACACTGCAAATTGTGTATTTTGAGCCTCATGTGAATGGCCTAAAGCAAAACATCATGTTGGATACGGGAGCCACCCATAATTTCATCACCCCAAAATGCGCTAAGAAGCTGGGAGTGAAGGTGTGCGACTCCAGTAAACTGCCAGTGTGGTTTGCACCAGGACAAGATGACAATGTAAAGATGGCATACAATGTGCAGGTGCAGGCAGGCGTGACTGGATTTCATAGTTGTGCAAGTACAGACGCATGGAAAGCGCAACTAGATTTCATAGTTGTGCCCATGGATACTTTCGAAGTGATTGTCGGGCTCACTTGGGTCGACAAATATCTCATCGCCCCTTTATGGGAAAAGGTGTAGATAACATGATACTGGATATGCAGGGTACAAGAGTCAGTGTGCCATGCATCCGTCCTCACTCGCGGGGGATAAAACAGTCAACAAGGACATTGGAAGCAAAATCCAAAACACCCCAATGTATGCAGCAGGGTCGAGTAAGGCTCGAACAGTAATAGATTTCCGCGGCAAGATGCCGGAATGGTACAGTGCCAAGCAGGCAGAGAGGGCAGCTAAGCAGGGCTGCCAAATACATTTATGCGTAATGAAGGTCAAGGATGCACATCAGATGAAGTGCAAAATTGGTGAAGCAAAAATACACGAAGTGCTACATGAGTTCCAAGATATCTTGCCCAAAAAATTACCAACTGGGTTACTGCCAAAACGATCAGTGGATCACAAAATTAAATTCTTGCCAGGGCATAGTCCTCCGACTAAAGCTCCATATAGGATGGATGCTACAAAGCTCAAGGAGCTCAAGTTACAGTTGAACAAACAAATGGTGTGCTCCAGCAAGTCGCCGTATGGTGCACCTGTGCTGTTTGTCACAAAGAAGGATGGGTCAGCTGGGTTATGCACCGATTACAGAGCCCTCAATAGAATCACCATCAAGAACCGCTACCCCATACCAGTAAAATGGAGGAACTCTTAGACCAACTAGCGGGAGCGAAGTACTTCAGTCAGATCGACTCCCGGGGCCTCCACCTTCCAAAAAAGTTTGTATCACGTGCGTTCAAAGGCATATTTTAAAACCCCTCTGTAGCTTGATTTCCCCTATTTTATGCATACCTCCTATTACTTTTGCAATATATTATTATAACCCTCTTGTACTTTTAAAATTTTCAGCTCATAGAATTTTTTCCCCCCTCTAGTAAATTTAAATTTAAAGATATCACGCCCCTTACAATTATTGAAAAAGGTGATCACAAGAATAATCGATAAGCCTTTGTCAACTTGCATATACTACTACATCTAGAAGGATGCCGTCATGTTGTACACATTCTCACCTTGACCTTATCTGGGAATTTGTGCATTCCAAGAGAAAACAAGGGAGATCCTTAAGAACATGTCCTTTCTAAATGCCTTGAAAGAAGGCCAGCATGCAGACTTAGTGAGATTATCAAGGTCTTCCTAGAAAGTAGGAATGCAAGTTTATTGAAACAAAGAATTGAATACCATGGATGCCCCCATGGTTATTCACATTGTAGTGCCATTTTAATAAGGGTTGTCTCTTTCTAGGTGGTTATGGGAGAACAAACAAAAGGATCCTCTTACCAACTCTAAGATGTAGTAGTGCATTCTTGTTGCCTACAATTTACATATGGGAAACCTAACAATTCTCTTCTAGTATCATAGGAAGTTTTAGACAAAATCCCACTATGATTCCTGCTTCGCAGACTACAACAACATGATGAGCTTATGCATACCTACATGGTGCAGTTGGGGATAAGGGATTGTTGGCCCCCAGGATACCCTACCCCCAACCAGACCTATCTAGGTATGTGGTTCCTTCTGTGCAAAATCTCATGATGTTGAATGCTATTAGGAAAAACAAAGTGAGAGAAGCTCTTTTCCCACAAACAAGAATGTCAAACACGGCTTGTGTATGTGAAGTTGGAGCATGGTTTGCAACCTCATACATCGTCACAAGAAGTTTTAGGTGTTTTGGGAAAAAGGCCTCTTTCCCTTAGTTTTTCCCTATAGTTTTCAACATCACGAGCTTCCGTAGGGAAGGCACTACATACCAGCTAGGTGTAGTTGGGGGCAAGGGAGTGTAGGAGCCCCTATCTATCACAAGAAGTTTTAGGCATTTTCACTATGATTCCCACATTGAGGATTGCGACAACATCATGAGCTTCCTCAGGGTGAGGTGGAGCATACCTAGCTAGATGCAGTGGAGGGCAGGGGGTTGCAGGCCTTGAAGGAGGGGGCTGACACCCCCTGCCCCACAACGCATGCAGAGCCTCATTTGTAGAAGCTAATAATGTTGCACACTATAGGGAAACATAAGGGAACGCCTCTTTACCACATGGGAAAATGCCCAAAACTTCTACGCGGTGCCTTCCCTATGGACGCTCATGGTGATGTCGTAATGCGCAAAGTGAGAATTATAGTGGGAACTTGTCTAAACTGTGCTTGTATCCAAACCAATATCATAAGCATCAATTTATAATAAGCATTGGCCTTCAACTATATGCAGGGCATGATGTGATGATGCCACAATAGCTTATAATGGTGCTTGGTGTTAACCTTGGACTATATACAGGGCATGTTGTGATGATGTCATTGACTAAGCTGAGGATCCATAGAACTGACCTTTATATAGATGATGGCTATTGCCAGCAAGCACATGCTGATGATGCTTGATCCAACTTACATCGTACACAAGGGACCTTGTTGACACTCCTTAATTACTGTGTTTGTATAAGCTTACAATCTTTATTATGGTGCTCGCAACATTATCTGAACTAGGCAGCTAAACAAGGTTCGTCGATAATTGCCACACCAACCAATTCCCACTTCCAAGACTTTAAAACATCAAGAGCGGGAGGCACCATATACCTACCTTCAGTCCAATGCCCTCAACCGGTTCCCTCTCTACATAAGCTTATGATGTTGAACACTATTAGGGAAACAAAAAGGGAAAGTCCCCTTTTCCCACAATGTGTATCAAATGTCTATAGACATTACAAGCATATCTAATAGAAACTATATAATCCAATGGTGTGTCCTTCATTCTTTCAACTTAAGTTGAATGATGAATCATAAGCCTAACACAACAAAAAGTACAAGCATCAAAGGGCATGTCTACAAATACAACACTAACTATAAGCATCTAAGGACATGTCTACAAATACAACACTAACTAGTTTTGCGGCCAGGGGCTTTGTTCTAGATCAAAATCATTGTCTTGTGTAAGAATTGAGAAAAAGACACACACAGACATGCATGCCACATGGTATTCAAATGACTTGTAAAAAGGGCTTTTAATAAAATTATTTTTGTAAGAATAATAATTTAAGAAGATGGCATACATGAAATACCAAAAATTTATCTGTGAAGCTAGGGGACAATCGTGTATGCAAGCCCACTTGCAAGCTCAACACTGTTAGGGATTTGCAATTTCTAATTAAACAAGGGCTTTGACAATCAAGAATCCTTGCCAAAAAACCTTGCTCAACACTATTAAGGACTTGCCTGGAAAACCCATGCTTTGTGGATTGCTGTAATTTTTGGGTATGCTAAGCATGAAAGTCCATGCTGATATTGCAAATTTGTGCTCAAATCCTAGAGCAGGCCTTTCTACCTAGCATGACAGTGTTTATTAAGACTTTGAAAGACTACATAAACATGGTAGCATTAGAAGCTAGACATGCTATATCAATCTTGTCCATGCACTCAATGACATGTAAAACAATTGTGAAAGCATAGCAGATGTTCATTGGGTCTTTGATGCAATGCCCTCTAAGAACCTTTTGAATTGGAATGCTTTGATGACTGCCTATGCTCACAATGGACAATATGAAGGTTTTTTTACCTTGCTTGAGAGAACTAAGAAGGAAGGTGTACTGCCAAATGAGATTATGTTTCTCAGCTTGCCTTTTGTATGTAGTCATGCATGGTTAGTATACAAAGGCAGGGAGGATTTTTATATGATGATCAAAGAAGCATATCATGAACCATTAAACACTATTCATGCATAGTTGATGTACTTTGTCATGCAGATCAATGTACATTTATGCATTGTGGTGCGCTTGTCAAAGATGGGAGAACATAAAACGTAGAAAGCATATGTTTGATCATACAGTTAGATTGGGCACTGAACATGATGCAACTTATATGTTGATGTATTATATCTGCATAATGTGGGAGGAAGTTGGCATCTGTGACAACAATTGTCTGCTTCTCTATCTTTGATATCAATGACGTAGCAACATGGCAATCACCACACATCCGCATGTTCTTTGTGATATAAACAGTTTCTCCTTGACTTGTATTGATGAGGGCACATGCAAGGGCTAGCTTCTCAGAATGACGACAGAGCAAATGTGCCTTTGTAGCATATAATATTCCATGAAACCCAATCCAAACCTAGAGAGTACCCTTGCTGTGACATTTTATGAGCAATATCTTCTAGCTTCGCATTGATGCATTTGCTTTGTGCATGCTTTGTATCCCCAACAGAAAACTCATGAGTCAATCAACATACTACGCCCTCGCTTCTTCCATGCTCTGTTCCTAATTCTCATGGCTTCGATGCTTTTGGCCTTCTGTCCCATGCCCACTGTTGCATAAATATTTGCCATGAGAACATAAGCTGGCCCATATCCCCATATTGACATCTGCCCATTTGCGGCAAGCAACCCAAGAGTGTATGCCAAATTTCAGAAGATGGCATGTCCTAGATCAGTCTCACTGCCTTTTCTAGGTGCTCTGCATGCCCAAAAAGGTCAAACATGCAAGTGAAAAACTCTAGACTTGGGTTCACACCATATTTCGTGCTCATATTCACAAAAGTGCTTGGCCCACTTCTACTAGACCTCAGTGAGCACACAAGCACCTATCAACTGCCTTTGAAAGGATGCCCTCATGCTGCATCTTTTCAAAGCAGGCAAGTGCTTGCTTGGTATGACCTTCTTGTGCATACCCTGCAATCAATGCAGTCCAAGAGACAACATCCTGATGAGGAGGCAGCTTGTTAAGCACTTGTCACACTGTTCCGACCATGGCACATGCTTTCAAGATGCATGTGAAGGTCACTGCATCTGGAAGGATGCCCTCACGCTGCATCTCTTCAAAGCAGTTCAGCGTGACCTTGTGCATACCCTGCAATCAGTGCATTCCAAGAGACAACATCCTAGCCCGTCGAGCACTTATCGCACCTTTGAAACAGCAACGCACTTGACATACATGTCCACTAGAGCACTGTCTAGCACAATGTTGTTGCGAGAAGGCAGCCCATCAAGAACTTGTCGCATCTTTGAAACAGCACCATACTTGGCATACATGTCCACTAGAGCACCACCTAGCACAATGTCGTTCTGCAGAGCATCCCCTGCCTTGCAATCTTGTCATGGATTTGTTTGCCCTTGTCAGCAGCTTCAATTGTGGCACATGATTTCAAGATGCAGGCATAGGTCACTACATCAGGATGCCCTCATGCTGCATTTGTTCAAAGCATTTTGGTGGTGCCCCTCTCCGGCATAGCCAGCTATTAATGCAGTTCATGTGACAACATCGCTACTCTTATGCATGTCAAGTAACTGTTTTGCCTTTCCAAGCTCACCGCATTTGGCGCACATGATCTCTAGAGCATGTGAGCACTTTCCAAGCAACCCCCTTTGCACAAGATCATCGTGTATGCTGGTGCCTCTATCGCATTTTGCGTACATGATCTCTAGAGCATGTGAGCACTTTTCAAGCAACCCCCTTTGCACAAGATCATCGTGTATGCTGGTGCCTCTAACAAGATCCTTGTTTTGTGTACAAGCCGTGAGTGAGGCCAGAAACGCATGTAGTTGCATGTGAGCACTTTCCAAGCAACCCCTTTTGCACAAGATCATCGTGTATGCTGGTGCCTCTAACAAGATCCTTGTTTTGTGTACATGCCCTACGTAAGGCCAGAAAAGCATGTAGTTGAGACTTTCCATGACATGGGTCTTGGTCTCCTCTAAATCCCGTGAAGGCCAGTAGCCAAAAGCATATTTGCCTGCATGCAGGCTGTGCAAATTGATGCACTCTCTCTATAGCTGAGGTTGCAACGCTATCAAATAAGTTCATCTTTGGCTGGTGCCCACCAATAGAGACCAGACTAGCAGCATTTTCCATGCTCTTGAAGGCATAAGATTGGAGCCTAAGTTGTGCAGCATGGGAAACCAGCGCTCACAGCTCCCCACTGTCATGGGTTTTCTGATAGGAGTAGGATTTAGTATCATGGGATCATATGTGAATCAATGCTGCTAGGGTGTCGTGAGGGCATTTTACACGTCAGGTTCATTAAATATTACATTGGGTTTGGCCTAGAAACTCATTTTGTAAGACTAGAAAGACTAAGGCTGAATATAGAAAGGGAAATAAAAATAGATGGTCTTAAGGGTATAGTTGATAAATGAAGACAACCTAGAGGAAAATACTATTTTTTCTCATGTTGTGCATGGGAGAAGGGAAAATATGCAAGGGAAACAGCAAGCACACTAGGCATCACAGTAGGAAAACTGCTATATGACCTGATACAGCAAACTGCTGGTGCAATTATCCTTAACATGTCGTAACAGGAGATGGGCCTGCTTGAGACCCACTGCCTGAGACCCAACTTTCTGTCACAAAAATCCACTGCTTTCTTGGCATTAGAGCTGGGCATTACAGACCTTGATCTGAGCTTGGCACAAAAGGCTCTGTGAAAACGTCCCGATCCTTACAGTTTCTATGTATTAATCAAGCCTCTTGCTCATAGATCATAAGACTGTGAAATAGCTAGTCAACCCATCCTCATAACAAACATAAAAACTTCATATTTTTAGTGCCTTAACAAACAAGAGTGCTTACATTTCGACGACGCTTTCACCACCACCTCATACATCGGTGCATTATTGGGAGGCAGCTAGAGAAGGAGAGGATACAGCTTGTTATTGAAATGGTTTTTTGCACATACATAAAGATCATCCTCAATGCCGACCTCTTCCTTCAATTTTTCTGTCAGCATTTTCAAATCGTGCCCTTTGAAAATGAGCTCTGACTCAAACTCATCAGGAATTTCAAAGTCATCATCTGCAACTGTGTAATGGATAATCCGCCCGTCAAGCTTAGGCTTCGGAGAAGGTGAGTGCTGTCATCATTTGGCCATCTATTAGTAGGACTGATAAAACAGTAACTCGCTCAGTATCAAAATTCTTCACAATGAATGCACTTATTACATGTGCACAACTCTGTGTGTGTGTGTGTGTGTGTGTGTGTGTGCATGGCAAGGTCTAAAATTTAGCTCTACTGCTGGTCTAGGCTGAATTCTACTTCTTTCTCAGTGCATCTTCTCTCTCTCTTGTTTGCTCCAAAAAATCTTTGAAGAATATATGTGAAATGCGGATTTAAGGAACCTTATATAAGAGATATCCTTGCCCAATACTCCAGTCAGGTAGCCTTTTGCAAGCCCGAAACTCGAGATATCAAGTCTATGAGGGTCTACTCACAAAGCTTCAAATCATCAACTCCCTCATAGATAGCATAGACTACGTGCTATGACAGGCCCACTCATGTCAACAGCACCCAAGAGTAGGTGTAGGTTCATACATAAAGATATGTCACCATAGTAGACAAATCTTCACTTTTATACACACACAGATATAGCTATGTTATGTGTGTGTGTGTGTGCACGCGCACACGTATGTGTATATGTGTGGGCGTGCACACACATATATGAAAATGCATATGTACATGTGTGATTGTCCACTCATTTAGTATAAAAATCTCTTCACCATACAAGTTTGGAGCCTACTCTTCCGAACCTTGTTCTCTTCCTTCAACGTCCTTAACTGCTTTGTCTACAACCCTTGTATAATCAAAAAGTAAACACCTACAAATACAACAACACGAACCTCATTGAATGAAGCGTTGCTGGGGAATGAAGACTTGTGTGTAAATGAAGCATTGCTGGAAAAAGAAGTATTGTTAGAAAATCCCTCGCCATCAAAGAATCCATTTCCCACAGGATCTACCTCCCACAGCACCCAATCTTGTGTTGCCGATCTGTGTGGGATATCATGTGTTATTGAGTTTCTCCAAGGGGGAATGGTGCCATTGGCTCGAAGATAGTTCCTAGCACGAGTTCTAAGCTTGACAGAGAAACCTTCCCTGATAGGCTCCCATATGACAGACGACTCTAAGTCTACTAGCTTCATTTGCAATACTTTTTTTCCTGTCATACCCTGCAAGAAGGTTATGTTTGTTGCAGTCAAGTAGCAGTCATAGCAGCTTTTCAATTTGACTACAGATTTATCATCATCATCATACTCCACAGTCCACAGTGCATTCGACTTTGAACCATCCTTGCTCTGTGACACCGTGCACTCATCATTATCTGCACAAAGGTATTTCCGATGGGTGGCGGCTTCTCAATAGTACTGTGTTAGATTTCTTAAAGAAGTCCATCCTGCAAAGAACCCAACATCCAAGGCTGTCATTGAGCAATACAAAATGACTTATGAAAGTTTATTATATGCATCTATGTGCATCACCCATGATGCCTTTACAAATGTTTTACACATCATCACTGTATATGCATTAAAATGGTGACTGCCCAGCACCCAGTGGTGAGGTTGAGGCTCCCAGGGCAAAGCCCAAAAATCAAAACTCTTCTAACCTACCACTGTGGTGCACTCTATGTCTATATGTAAGTACACCTGTATATATGTCTGCATATATGTAAGTATAATGCATCCATGAATGAGTGGATGTATGTGTGCATACTGCATGCATGAATGGATGTGGCATGTATACGTAAACCAACCAGTCCGCGTCCCAACCCACCACACCGACACCAAGCAGCCCAACCCCAATGCCACCTGAACCCACAACCCACCAATTCCACCCAAACCTTCATCAATAACAGCGTCTTTCATCCATCATGGTAGCTGACCCCAACTATGACTTTGTAGCCCAGTAAATCAGCGATGAGTACACCACACTTGGCTAGACCAGTAGATCTCCAAGTACACCAAATTTTCCATGCATGTTGCCCACAGTAGTTCCAAGCACACATCATTTTCCAGTAGCCCCTGACCCGCAATCTCATCATGAAATTTCTTGCCCTGTCAGCTTCTCCCAAAAAAACTATGAGAAAACCACAAAGCTCAATTTTTGATCACATCCAAATAAACTGAACTGGAGTGACTACATGCATTGGGAACACAAAAAAAAAATTGGTTTCATCTGGAGAGATGCCCTCACATTACATCACATTACATCCATTGGAAACAACCCAAAGCTTCCGCAACCAGCCCTTGCTTTGCATATCCTCCTATGAGTGCATTCAGGAAAATGTGTTTGAAAAGATGTCTTGGGTTTGCATCAATGCTCTGAAAAGAGCATTGACTACAATAAAATGAACGAGAGCGTAAACATCGTCTAAAGAGCTTGTCTCTCAACAACAAAGCTAGTGTGGAATTTCATAGCAGACATACAATCAAGATGACACATTTTACGTATGGTTGACATCCAAATTGTGAAGCAGACAACACCAACAACTCTCATGCCTGTCAAAATAAAATTGGGCAATAGCTGCAACACAAATAAAAACATATGCATGCACATAAGAACTGGTCTAACAAGGAATCAATAAAAAACATGCACATGCTTTTTAGTAACCTATTCTTGGATTAAACACCTACTCATCATACACGCATATCATTAAACTTCATATAATGTCCTTGACTAGAGCTGCTCAAATGTATATTATACTCAAGCTTTCTACATTATCGAAGGGATATACATGACATTTAACAAAAATCTACAATATGTATAAGTGTTTGTGATTCTTTCTTTAGCCGCTATTGTAGGTCCCATTGCCTGCTGCCAAAATGGATTGCCTTTAGGAATGAATTGGATCTGCAAAACAATCTGATAGCAATCAAAAGAGAAATTTTGTATAAGTGAGCTAAAGATGTTCCTCTATTCTTTTGAATCAAAGCAATAACTAAGACTTACTTTCTCTCACAAAAACTGTCCTTGAATATATGCTTAGACATGTCGTCATACATAGTCATGCATACCACGGCTACAAAAAGCATGAGTCTACGTAAGTCACAGTTGCTAAGTCTTTCAGCCCGCACCCAAAAAACTTCAGCCCCACCAAAGTTCAGCCCATGTCAAATCAGCTTCTTGCCTCCCTATGTGTTTGATGACCTGTTGCCTATAATCAAAATGAAAATGAGAAAAATGATGCAAAAATCTGATATAACATGACTTTAAAATACAATTAAATGCTTCAACAGTTACGTGAATCACATGAAAAACTAACCTGAAGTATTTACAAAATCATTAAAAAGCTTGTAGTCATTTTGATGTAGTTCATATTTATCAGTTGCTGTATTGTATGTTAAATGTGCCAATGCAATAACTGACTCTATATCGACCATGTTCAAGTCCGTCGAGTCATAAGTAAATGTTCGACGCCCTTTCACCTTTTGATACCAACCAAGCTGAATCTCTACCCCTTGAGGCCGGTCCATCAAGTCAAAACCTCGCTTATAATCCACATACCTGCCACCTACCTTCTTTCTCATCTTTTGAACTCTTCCAAGGTACCAAGTGCTATGAAGTGTGTCCATCTTCTTCAGATTTGTAGCTTTTCTAATTCTCTTTGACCTTTTTTGTCCCTCTCCATGTGTCACATCATGGAAATAAATTGCACAATCAGACCCTATTCCAAAAAAATTGCCATTACTAGATGACGCTTCTTTTTCCTTGTGGCTGAAATACACTCCTTGCTTCACCCTAGTCAACCTATCCTTTGACAATGTAGAGTTTCCATTGAGTTGGCTTACCAAAGTAGATTTGAAGATGAATTTGCCATCAACCTCTACCACCGGTGAGATACTCTTCTTCTCAGCTTCATTGCTTGCCTCATCAAGAAGCCCATCGATCTCATGTCGAATCTCACTCAAAGATATGACCTCGTCATCTTCATTGCTCTCGTTGCCAATGGGGCTATCATCACCACATGGCTCCGCAAAGTCATCATGCTCATCTGCCCCGCCCATTTCAGTATCTAGCTTTGACCACATTGATTCTGTATCTAACCAAGGCTCTTTCCACCATTTAAGACCCTCACTTGTGCAAGGTTTGAGGCCCAATGTCTCACATAAAGTTTGTGCCTGCTTCAATCCCTCTTTTAATGCATCTATCATCTTTGTATCAGAGGAAACACTTTCGTAGTTCCCAAGATCTGCTTCCAAAACACCTTCATGCTTGTTCAAGTCCTTCCAAATGTGTTCTTGTTTCTTATGGGCCCTTGAAAAAGTCACCCCATTTGAGCTATACTCATGCATGGCAACCTGATTCAAACTACCAACACAATGCAAAAGATCTCCAAAATCAAACGCTCTTTCCTGCCCAACCATACCGCCAATCTTGTTGAAATAGATCTCCGCTGCATCAGATCCTGTGAAATGTAGAGGACATCTGAAATTTGGATAGAACTCCCGAAACATCTTTATAAGTAGAACAACAAAATGGCAAGAAAGTTGGATGTCTATGCATGCCTCTTTGCTAATGAAGTTTTCCTTTAGTTTGTATGTAGGATGGTGAGGTAGCCATAATCTCCACAGCTTGAAGAAGAAGACCACTTTAGCTGCAAGCACCACACGCTGTCCCAAGTCTAAATATGGTGATAAGAATATGTCTATGTAGTCAGCAACAACCTGCAAATATGCCTCGGTCCCTTGCATGCTCCTCTCTTTCTTTCGCATTTCCCTCATACATTTTTGCACTTGTCTAGAGACAATCCTTTGGGCTGCCCCCCAGTTTTGACGATCATTTCGTTGTATGTCCCCATCTCGCAACCTGTGCTGATCAACAGAGAAAGTGTTGTAGACCATAGCAACGTGATTGAGTGTAATCCACACACGCCCAATTGCAAGCTGTCGGGTAAGACTGTCAAGAGGACTCACAAGCTTCTTTCCACAATGGACAAAATCTTGATCATGTAAACCATACACATCTCCTCTCACAAATCTTCCTTTCAACTTCCATCTAGGCCAATCAATGAAAAATTGCCTATCTCTCTTTCCTAGGTAGTCTTCAACCATGAGCTTTCGACGTCTACTGTCACCATCTGATGCATGCCCAATTATTGGACCTATCACGTCTTTGAACTTTGCATTCCACATCCGCTCCACAAGCTTCCATTGGGTTCTGATGAAATCACTATCAAAGCGGTTGCATGTGCAATGCACAACTAGAGCCAATCTTGGAAGACTCTCATGAAGAGGGTTGACAATGAGGAGCCTTGCATAGTGTCCCACCACGTGGTTTTGGAAGGAATCTACTATTGTCTCATATCCTTGTGCTCCATCTCCAACGATGATGGCATCATTTGAAGAGCATTGATGATCCTCTCCTTCTCTTCCACAAAACCCAATCAAAGCATCATCTTTTGCATTCCATCTACATAAAAAGAAAGATTTGCTTTCATATTTTTATTTCAGCCCGCTTCATGCACAAAGAACTTTATATTTACAATCAAAGAAAGGAAGAGATATTGAAAAAAGCTTACCTAATGCGCCGCTTGATAGTTGTATCATCTTCAACAATGATAATTGGTACTCGTGATGTTATTTTATGTTTTCTCTTTGCTCCAACATATATCTTCCCGATTGCATCAAAGATATATTCATGCTCCCCTGACTGAAAGTAAGTTGATTTTCTTCGGTGTCTCCTAGTGGTTGACATGGATGGCCCTCCAAGGTTTACACTCGAAAAATCATGTAAGCGTGGCCCACCCCATAGCTTCACGACTTCAAAAATGGTCTTTGTTGATTCTGTGAATCTTTGACCCTTTTCGGATCTTAATGCATTCTTTGCAATGTCTTGAAGAAAGTCCCATAAAGGTGATTTGCCTCCAAATTTACCTTGCCTGCAAGCCTCAATGATGTTATTGCAAAATCGCCTCACATCCTTTCTATTAATGCTTTCATAGTTGGCCTCTTTCAAGGATCTGATTCTCACAGAAAGCACCACAATCTTTGCCTTTAGCCACCATAAATTTCTACCTGCTTCTCGTAATTTCTTCTTGGTCCCAACTGAGACACTTTTCAGCTCTTCAATTCCAAGGTAATCTAGCCGCATTCCTTTGCCCGTTTGCCTTTCTCCTCTCTTCTCAATGGAAATACTCTCCCGATACACTCTCATGCGAAAATCACCACATGATGGAATTGTCTTGCAATGCTTGCATGTAAAACTTTGAAAAGGCATTCCAATGCTTGAGATACGAAGGCAATGTATAGGCCTAAAGCATCCATCTACTATGTACTCCATATCTCCATCATGCAAAGATGCTTTTGTATATGGCTCACAAAACCACTCTCGTCCCATCTTTAGATCTTGTAGGAGAGGTTTTATATCAACCTCACGACCACTAACATGAATTGTATGCTGCCATAATCCCCAACACAAGATAGTAAGATTGGATGAAGGCAAGCATGATGTACCTGTGGGGATAGAAGGCGCTTTTGAATGCTCTTTTGTTGATGTGAGAAAAGCACCCAAGGTTTGTTGGCGTGGATCTTTGTCAAAATGCTTTTTAGGTCGCCCACAAGATCCAGTCAAGAGTGAATAAGACTGATGTGGTGTGGTCTTGCTCCATGCAATGGTGTGAGACTTTCCATTAATATGTTCCATTAGAATTGTTGGCAAATCTGAACCACGCATTAGGAAGTGAATGGGGTCTTCTTGGGCCCTTTAATTTGCCCAAGCCTAATCAAGGTAATTAAGGAATAGCCAAATGGGGGGTTGCCATGTGGACTAAAATGTTGGGTTTGTAAGAGAGCTGTAAGAGTGGTTAAAGGGTGCACTTTTTTCCCCAAAAAGGGGGGAGGCAATTTTACAATTTTCGGACCTCCATAACTTCTACATACAAGCTCCGATTTGAGCGGAGATTATAGATCCGTGATCTACACATCAAGAGCTTTCCATAGATATGTTACATGATATGGTTTTGTCTGCTAGATTTTAAATTCCATTTTTCCTCCAAAATTCAAATTCGAATAAAGTAGCCGTTTTGAAGCTTCTAATTAGAAAACGTTTCTTCTTAACAGAAAAGGTTTGACTCCTTAAACTGCCAAATAAAAGGGCCCAAGAAGCCTTCCATTGAGGTCCTAATGAGGACATAAGTGCAGCCACTTCCCATCATACTTACACACCACTCTGACAGTGCTTCTATCTTTGTAATCATGCAAGGTGGCTTCAACCAACTGAAAATCAGCCCCTACATGAAGAAACTAGATGTTGAGAGAAGAAAAGAAAAGAAAAATCAGCTGAAAATTAACACTAAAAAGAACAAGCAAAAATCCTTTAAAAAAAACCAATACAAGGGGCTGAAATTAGTGTCTTGCATGAGCTTAACAAAGGTGTTACATAAAGAAGATAATAGTTTGGTTGTAAAGAATTAAGAAATAAGTTGATGCTTACCTTCAAACACCATATTGGGGAATATGGGAATTTCCCATAAGTTTGGGACATGTGGTCAAATCTTTGGATTAATCATAACTTGAACACCGTTACTCCAAATTGAGCGCTCTATAGCTCACTAGATTCCATTTTCCAAGCGCTTTCCAACAATAGGTCACATGATATGGTTTTGAAAAACTTATAGGCATGTTATCCATGTCCCACCTTTTTAGCATTCAAAAAATGGGAGTTGGGAAATTCCCAAACTCACGAATATAGTGTTTTCATGAGTGTTATTAAAATTATTCATCTCCTCGATAGCCGCCAAAATTGCCACCGCATCATCACAATCATCTTCTTTGTCCTTTGTACTACTTCCTTGAGTGTCTATTGCATCGATCTTTAGCCCTTGATTGGAAAGGTACCATTTTGTATGGGATTGTCCTTGAAGAATTTGAAATCTTAAGAAGTTTGTTAAGCATGAGTATGCGGTCTGCTTGCCTCCAGCATTCCCGATCCATAAAAGCTTTTACATTCATCACACCAAATTCCAATCAAAGGCTTGTCATTGACATCTTTGGTTGTAAGCTGAAAATTGTCATCTCTAGGTGGATTTCTGTTCCTCAAATTCTTACGAGTCTTGTCACATTGGACCTCCCAAAGGTCAAGAGTTTCTTTTGGTAGTAAAGAACTCTTGAGCATGTTGACCTTGCTACCATGAACATTCTCACCCTCTTCCCTTGCATTCATGTCAGTAGCTTCTAAGGAAACATTTAAGCTTCTACAAATGCGCTTTGCGGGCCCGCCACCATCAGCCATGCTTAAACACCTCTTTATGCCAACACTTTTGTTGCTCTCCACTTGCCAACGCTCTTCTTGTGTGGCATTCAATGTGCACACTCCATCATCATCTTCATCTTCAATAACAAACTCAAAAGATTCACTTACAATGCCATCTTGCACAATCTCTCTGCGTATGGCACTAAAGGTATAATCTCCCATCACTCTAACATAACCCAACAACTTCTTTTCACTATCCCCATGGTCAAACACCTTAATGCGAGCCTTGGATGCCATGAATGATCGATCCTACATTCAAAAGAACCATAAAAGAGAAAATATCAAACATAATGAGGGATGCCAATAAATAGTTTAATGGGCATAAAATATCTACAAGGTCTCTATTTATTGAAAAAATATGAAAGAAAAATTAAAAGAAATTTCTTCTCTCTTGCAATAGGACCACACTCATTTTCTTTGATTTCAACCATAAAGCTTGAGAGAGCTTGCAAAAAATAAGGCAAATCTACTTTACTTGAGAGCTACATAAAATTCTATTGGAAAAAAATGCATGAGGATTACTACTAGATTGAATTCTTAGTATTCTAAAACACTATAGAAATCCTTCTCTATAAATTTATATAATCCTTCTCTATTAGTTTATATGAAAGAAAAAATCATGAACTCTAAAGCACACTCACCTTCTCTTTGAGTTGTAAAATTTGTAGATAATAAACTTCTTCTTTGCTTGTAGCCGTAAATATTGCAAATAAGAAGCAATAATTAGAGAATATTTGCCCTGCACAACAAGAGAACTAGCTATTTAGGAAGAAACTTTTCACTGCATATAAAAATTAGTTTTAAAAGAAAACGTTAATACACTTTATGTTTAGGAAAATCAAGTGAGGGAGTAAAATTTATAGAAGAAGTGCATAGTGATTCATTCAATCACTTCATTGTAAAGGTTTATTGATTGAAGAAGAGATTTGGGAACTTCTTTCACCTTTGAAAGGAAGAATAAGAGGAAAGAAATCAGCCCATTAGTAGAAGAAGAAAGCAATCTTCCTATTATCCAGCAAGAATGAAAATCTCAACCCATAGAAACTCTTTGAGATAACCCACAAGCAGCCCATTAGTAGCAATATGCCCATTGTCCTCCTGCAAGAATCAAAATCCTCTTTAAGCTAACCCACAAGCCATTAGAGTGAAGAGTGAACCCACAGTAGAATAGATTATACAAGGGGATTTGAAAAAAATCAGAGCACAAAGATAGAGAAAGGGGGAAGCGGCGTCCAAAAGGAAGGAGGGAGTAGTAAAGAGAGAGCATTATTACGTGAGATGTTTCTTTATTGCTTCTCTCTTTTACAGCAACTAATTTAAAACACTTCACTTCAAATTTAAAAAACGTTGAATAGAGTGTGGAGCAAAAAAAGAGTGGAGCAAAAACGTTAAATAGAGTGTGGAGCAAAAAAAGAACTTTAAAGTGTGGGGCCAAAAAACACTACTAGATTTGAACCCTCTACCTAGACCCCAACAAAATTATGTTATACCACTAGAATAGTACCCTACTTCTGAAGTTTCATGAATAAAAACACTCCTTATTTTATTTTTTCCAGGCACAATTGTAATACCCCTCCTTTCTTTTTAAAACTGTAAGCGAGATTTATATTAAAACCCATCCTTTTGAACGCACGTGCTACACCTACAGGTCTATAAGGTGGAGGCCCCGGGAATCGACTTACAATCCGGATATCAACAGATACGAATCGCTGAAGACAACATTGACAAAATGGCATTTTGCACAAGGTATGGAAGCTAACGAATGGCTGGTGTTGCCGTTTGGGCTAACCAATGCCCCAGCCACCTTTTGCACGATGATGAATGATATCTTTAAAGATTATCTAGATGAGTTTTTGATCATATATATAGATGATCTGCTCATATACAGCAAGACTTTGAGTGAGCATAAAGAACACGCTACAGCCCATCCAAATAGAAGCTCAAACCACCAGCACACGCTGTTGTTCCACGCGATTTAGTAGGCATCATTTTTCTAGAGAAAATCTGAGATTTCTGCTTCATCAAATGCAATGGCTCTAATTCCTCTTGGCCCTAGGGGTTTCAAGGATTATCTACATGCTGGTGAAGACAGAATTTGATTTGATCAAGTCTACAGTGAGATCCAAGCTCTTCATCAAATCTGTAGGTGACTTTGGTAAAACAGAGATTAAGCATTCAATGTTTGGTCAAATCTTGTGTTTCTTGGCTTAATCCTCTACTAGACTAATTGCTATTGATGGCCTTGAAAGGATTTGAGCTCATTTGAACTATAAGTCCTCAAATCTAGACTCCCCACATACTCTGTTTTTTGCACACAAAATAGAGGATTAATTTTCTAGTCAGTGGTGATAAATCAATGCTAATCATAGTATTTTGGTGCAGTTGTGGGTTCAAATTAACTATTAGGTATCTGATACAGATTCTTATAACTTCAGATTGCAATTCAAAGATGGTTTGATACTCCACACCATTTGAGTTGGCCACCGGTAAAGAGGTCATTACACCTCTCGCCATTGCCACAGGAGATGTGCATGCCGAAGATGCAAATGCAGAGGAATTTTAGCAGAAATGGTAGAAGAGAATGCGGGTTGCACAGCAGAATCTAGAACAAAGCAAAGTCAAATATGTTAAAAATGCCAACAAGAAGAGACGTGATGATGAATTTCGTGAGGGAGACTTGGTCTTGGTTAGTGCCCAAAACATTGCACTACCTGCCAACCTCACACCAAAATTCAATCATCGCTTCTATGGCCCGTACAAAGTGCTCAAATCTTACAATGGAGTCACCTACAAAATAGATCTGCCTGCAAACAGTACACATACATAATGCATTTCATATAAGCCTAATCAAGAGATTTGTCCCCCATACCAGGTTTGGTTGCCATGTACCGATGCTTGCAGATGGTGCAACACCCGCCGCTACGCCTTTTGAACCAGAACTAATATTGAAATCATGATTCCGGCGGGGAATGCCACAATTCTAAGTGAAATGGAAACATCGCCCCATGACAGATTGCACATGGGTGCTAGAAGGGAAAATGATTCAAATGGCACATCCGTTGGTTCTACAATTTTACAACATAGTGCCCGTTGAGGATGATGTACACCTAGAATAATGGCTTGAAAGGGACTTCAAGCTCTTCAAAAGGGGGGTGTATGTGAGGCGTGGGATTTTTGGGATTTCTATCCGGCCTCACATGGTGCTCTCGAGGTATGCTTGGACGCCTCGAATTCTTTGCATCTATATGGGAGTACCTTGAGGTGGAGTAATGTGGCCTAGCCCGACCTCTCCTACCTTCGTTTAGATACAAGACGACTTGTGGGCAAGGGATCCCGCACCTCGGATACCTGCAAGTCATTTTTTCTCATCACTCTTGTGATCCCATTGTAATCTCATGGCGTGTCGGCATTTTGTCAATACAAGTTTTGGGTTGGAAGCCTGCATTTGGGTGACACCGTTTTCCATTGCCATTTGTACGTTTTGGTCATAACTCCTTCATACGAAGTCTGATTTCAAAGTTCTATTACTCAAAATGACCGGCTTGTTGTCCTCTTCGAGAGGAGCTATAGGTCTTGGTGTGCAGCATTCAAGTACTCTCTGTTTTCACTTTTGTACTGGATTTTCTAGTCCCGAGCAGGAGCTCACGCCCAGAATGCGACCGAAGATCACCGCTCCGTGTGACAGTTTCCAATATTGTTTTTGCAACCGCATAAGTTCTAAGTGAGAACTTTTGATTTTTCCCTCCATCAAGTGACGAGTACATCCACCAAATCCTAGTGAACCTATTTTGCTTCTTGTGCAAGTCTTTCTTACTTTGGTCCACAGCTTGGTTCAGCTTCTCCTTGTTGGTGGGTTACATTGGAGGTGTTGCTCTTACTTTATTACTTGGTTGAACTTGCTTCTTTTTCTAGATCAACTTTGGTGCTTCCTTAGTACCTTATTTAGCTAGAGCCCTGTCCTATATGTGCTTATGGTACTCTTGTGTTATTCTGGAGGGAGTTGCGAAAATGGTTTTTGAATTTGTTTTTTGTACCCATACTGTTTTATTTCCTTGATATTAGCATTGTTTTTATAGTAAGTCCTTTTGGACCCACCGTTATTAAATGCTAGGTTGTGTGTGGGCTTGCGTGTGATATACAGCTTCCTGTCCCTGCCTGTCTTTTCTTATCTCTTGCTTGTAGCATGTCTATATTTCTTTTCTTTCCCATGAGGCTTTTTTGTATGTTTCATAGTATCCTTGTGCTTGAAGCTGGGCCTGGGAACCCATTTTTTTTGCCTGGAGACTTTTGCTGCCTTTGCTTTGATTCTCTTGAAGAGAGAAGACCTTAAAATGAGGATGCTTGTTCTGTTAGGAATTCTATTTTTTGTGGCATTGGAGATTCCATCTTGCAATGTCATTGCATGTTTCCCTTTATTCAATAGACTCCATAATGGCACGATGATGGTGTCTTTTCCATCATTGAGTTATACCTCTCATTTTTCCCATTGGATGTGGTAGTTGCTGGCACAAATCTATTTTCATCCAATAAACATTTCCTCTTCCATTGTCCCTATAGGCACAACAAACACATTCCCGACCAAGGGATTATTTCTAACAGAGATGTTTACATTCAAAAGTCCCATTGCATGTGTGACAGATGGATGCACACTTTGAATTTCAGCACTTGTTGTCTCTAGGGGGGTTTGTTAAAAGCTGCCCATGTCTCATAGGAAATCAAGGTATGACATGACCCCGTATCAATGAGTGTGATGCTTGTTGCACTGCCCCTCCTTTGTAGAGACATGTACACTAAGTCTTGCAAGTACAATATCCGAGTCATCCTTATGAAGAAAAGTCATCCTTATGTGAAAAAAAGTGAGTGAAGCCATATTTACGCGTATCATTCTCCCTTGGAGTATTTATTTTTCTTTGGCTTCCTCTTGAGCTTGTTTGATCTTTGCCTTGACTAGCTCTTTTTTTTTGTTTTAGAAGGTTCTGTTGTGTGAGCATTTCCTAGATCAAGGGTCCATAATATTTCTTGAGTTTACTCCCATTGATGGACCCTTCCATTTCTACCCCTTCAATAGTTTCAATGCGGATTGACCGTTGAGGGGTGATTTCGGACACTCTAAAAGGTCCTAAGCCTCTGTATTCTAGTTTCTTTTTATTGGTGCTTAGGTCCCCCATTTCCAGTTCTTTTTATTTCAAGTTATGGTCAAACTAGTGTTTCCTCCATAGTTTTTCGACCATAAGCCCATGCGAGGCAATCAATCGGGTTTCGTCGAGTTTTTCCAAGTCAAGTAACCTTTCGGCTAATGCATTTTCAGTGAGCCTTTCTTTTACGGTGATTCACAGGCTAGGAATAAAAACTCCATAGGAATTACTGCATCAGTGCCAAAATGTAGGCAAAAGGTATCATGTTGCTACCTTATATAATGTACAATATGCTCATAGTGTTGCGTTCAGCTTGTGTTCCCAATCTATGCGGCTGGCTTCTAAAGTTTTAGTCAAGACAGCACACAAGATCTTGTTTGTGCTCTCTGCTTAACCATTTTCATTAGGGAAAATTTGGACTCAAAAAGGGACCTTGTAAGAGATCCCTTGGGATGGTGATGTGGACAAAGCAAGCCAATAAACCCACATATAATATTGGAGGGTACGTGCATCATTTTTGAGTTCTTTATTCCATTAACTGACATGTAGGGCATTTTTTAACTCAAAACAATGCCTCTGAAGTATAGTTTTTTATTCCCACTATGGTGCCTTATTTTATTGAAAAAAGACACCACTCTCTTCTCCAAAGAAAAATCGCAATTGAACATCAACGAAATTGCAGGGTGCAAATCATGACGTCGACATATGTAGAGGAAGTCATACAACAGAGCTGCAGGTGTTTCTTTAATCTCTTCGTCCACATCAAACTCGACTTGAACTTGCACCATGGCTGAATTCAAGGGTGTAGATAAGACATGGAAAATATTAGTTCAAGCAATGAATCAAGAGACAGTCGGTCTTAAACAACAAATCTCTGTGTGGTGTGAATGGATTCAAAATAAAGTGAGAGGAGATGCCAGAGGAATCCAGGTATTCCTCCTCGCGTTGTAGTGAATCTATTTTCCCTAATGCAAATAAAAGTGCAGCTTAGTCAAGGACCTCTTCTCGCGTTATGGTGAATCGATTCACCATAATGAGAGGAGGAATATTGTGCTTCCTATGGGACCTTCGCTCGTGTTATGGTGAATTGATTCACCGCAACATGATGACTTTTTCATCCTTTGGCACCACCCCGTACGTTATGGTGAATTACAAATAAAGATACTTCTGAAGTACCCATACTGAGAGAGGAGGTGTCAAACGAATTAAAATAGTCTTCTTCGCAGTCAATTCACCATAAGGCGAGGAATCATAGGTTTTCAATTCACCTTAACGCGATGAAAAGACAAAGCAAGGAGTTCTGCACGAATGAAACCAAAAGAAGGAAGCACAAAAGAGATAAAAATACCAGGAAAATGAATTGTATACAAACGTCGCGGGAGATGGAGATGAAGGAGTTTGTCGTTATCTTTGATGGAGATGAAGGAGGTTGGAGGTTTGTCTTTGACGTTTGATACAAGAGGATGAAGGAGGATGATTGATGAAGGAGGGTTGGAGGAGATAGTCAGTCATTGATGGAGATGAAGGCCGTTGGTGGGGAGATAAATGAGAATACAAACTCCAAGAGAGGCAATAAATGAGATGGGTATCCTAGAGAAGCAATTAAAAACCGTTTTTAATGCTATGCGACATGTCAACATCGCGTTTTCACCCGCCATTCCATGAATGCCACGTGGCAGTCCGCCATATATCTAGCATGTGTACAAGCTATAAAGTTTAATCAAAGCCCTTTTTAATGCTATGCGACACGTCAGCGCCGTTTAGTTGCCCTGGCAGCCCGTCAGCACGTGTGTTCGCTCTAAAGACTAATCAAAGCCATTAATCATGCCACCTTTTTGTCCTCTTATCGATTTTGCCTTGTCCATCCTCCTGCTTGCCTCCAGGTGACTTCCGACTACCGCCACAGTACTGAACCAATATTCCACCTCCTGCACGATAGTCTCAATCCATTCTCACGCAAGAAATGTAAGTTTTTGTATATTACTTGATTGTTTTGTAAGTTTCTTGTATATTGCTTATTTGTTTTGTTTTTTCTTCAACTGTTTGCCCTCTACCATTGTTTTTTCTTCGACTGTTTGCCTTCTGCCATGGTGATTCGATTCACCTTAAAGCACACGACGGGCCATTAGAATCTCAATACGCTCCATGTCTTATGGTGAATCGAATCACCAAAATGCAAGATGGAATGGTAAGAGATTCGAGATAATCCTCCTCCCGTTGTAGTAAATCGATTCACTATAACGTGAGGAGGATTGTTTTGCTTTGACTGGCCCTTAGTCTTGCATTATGGTGAATCGATTCACTATAACGCAAGACCAAAGGGCAAAGGATTCACGATAATCCACCTCTTATTGGTGTCAATTAATTCACCTCCTACACGACAGTCTCCATCCATTCCCACTCATAGAATGTGATGGAAGTGTATTACTTGATTGTTTTGTGCGTTTCTTGTATATTCCTTGATTGTTTTGTTTTTCCTTCGATTGTTTGCCCTCGGCCATTGTTTTCTCTTTGACTATTTGCCCTCTGCCATGATGATTCGATTCACCGTAAAGTAGACGACAAGTCATTAGAATCTCAATACGGCTTTATGTGTTATTGTGAATCGAATCACCAAAATGCAAGACGGAATGGTAAGAGATTCGCGAGCATCCTCCTCCCGTTGTAGTAAATTGATTCACTATAACGCGAGGAGGATTATTTTGCTTTGACTGGCTCTTAGTCTCGCGTTATGGTGAATCAAATCACTATAACGCAAGATCAAAGCTCAAAGGATGCACAATAATCCGCCTCTTATTGGTGTCAATTATGTTGGCTATATATAGAATGTCTCTATATATAGCCCTAGGATCTCCTCTATATATACTCATCTATTGTGTGTATTCCACACACTTTGGGGATTCAATATTGTGTCTCGTGTGCTTCTCTCTCATCTCTCTCATGCTATCGCCTCCATCCAACATGGTATCAGAGCTATGGTTCTACGTGAACCTAGAGATCTCCACAGGTCAAAGTTTATCCGTCTCCATACAAAGGAACTCTGTGTTTCTGGTTTGAAGAAATAAAAAGCAAGGTGAGGATAGAGAGCAGCCTGCGCAACAGCAACAATAGCCTAAAACGGAAATCTTGAGCACGTAGCTTCGTCCGCGTACGTCGAAGCTAGGGTTTCGTCTATAGGCTGATCTCCCAGAACTGTTTGGCTATGGTGGACTACTGGCGCTACTCTAACATGATGGCTCCTGGACAAATCCATGCGAAACGCCCGAGAAGCGGATTATGATGAGCTCCCTTTACCTGGAGCAGCCAGTTATGGTCGTGGAGAGGTTCGTTATGATGAACGAGATGGGCGCATGCCATGGAGAGATCCGGAACCCCTCGATTTCGGTACCGACTACAAAGTGGCATATGCTTCAGGTGGTATGACTGGTGCAGATGTATTGGGTCTCTCTGGCGGCCCTCTCATGGGCATGAGTGTACTGGGGGGTGCAGGGGTTGGTAACATGGGTGTGTCTGGTCTGGAGGATCCTAGCATGATGGGACAGGGTGGCAGGTTGCTGGGTCTGGATACCAGCATGATGAAGGGTGTCAATGTTGGTGTAAATGGAGGGAGATCTGATTACCTTCCAAGGCAAGATAGTCAAGGAGCACGATTAAGGGGCCCTGGTCTTCTGCCACCAGATGCTCCACCAGATGCAACACCTTCCTTATTTATTGAAGGGCTTCCATCTGACTGCTCTCGCAGGGAAGCAGCTCATGTTTTTCGCCCTTTCCTTGGGTTTAAGGAAGTTCACCTTGTGCACAAAGAGTCAAGGCGGGTGAGTAGGCTTTCAATGAAGATAGTATAGTGTTGACACCTGTGCATTATTGGCATCATGTGCTCACTTTAGTTTATAGATTTTTAATTGTTTCTGTTCTCACTCTGGCATCGCTCTCTGTAGCTGGGAGGAGATACATTTGTCTTGTGCTTTGTAGAATTTACAGATTCGAGATGTGCTGCTATTGCATTGGAGGCTTTGCAAGGTATGCATCAGAATCCCTCTTGGAAATTGATGAGCTGGGTGATGATTACACAAATGAATGATGTTAGAAGCCTAAAGTGTAGCCCTGTGAGGCTCACAATGCAGGCTGTTAAGGGTAAACATGCTTGGAGCTAGGGTGAGAATAAACATTGAACTCTTTCTTCAGGCTTTGATCCTAAGAGTTTACTTGACATCAGAATGGTCTATGAGTGGCAAGCTAGTAGGGTATGAAACACATGAATAGCGTGTTCTGAACGAGTTCGGAATGTTTTGATGCTTTCCAAGGATGCTTCTATTGGTGTACAGAATGGTCGATGAGCGGCAAGATAAGTGCAGGTGTTGTAAGAGCCTCTTTGATAGGTATGATTCTCATATTAAATCCTCAAGAAAAGGTATGTCAATTGTTTCTTCTCGCGGCAAGATAAGTGCAGGTGTTGTAAGAGCCTCTTTGATAGGTATGATTCTCATATTAAATCCTCAAGAAAAGGTATGTCAATTGTTTCTTCTCGTGCGTGGAGGATACTCAAATCTCATTTTTCAGATGAGGAGCTGATAGGTATGATTCTCATATTAAATCCTCTATTAAATCCTCAAGAAAAGGTATGTCAATTGTTTCTTCTCGTGCGTGGAGGATACTCAAATCTCACTTTTCAGATGAGGAGCTGATAGGTATGATTCTCATATTAAATCCTCAAGAAAAGGTATGTCAATTGTTTCTCCCATATTGATTGTGATGCTTTTAAATGCATCTTGTTTCTTTCATATTGATGGAATGTGCATCCATTGACTTGGTTACATGTTTCTGATGTTGGTTGACTATGTTTCCATGGATCGTTGTTCCATGTTTTGTTGTTGTTGGTCATTCCAAGCTACATGTTTCGTTGATGTTGGTTCACTTGGCTAATCTATATTGGTTGATTGTGTTTCCATGGATTTTATCCATGATGCCGTGGTGTTGTTCCGTGGTGATGGTTACACATTTCATCGATATTAGTTGACTATGTTCCCATGGAAAAGATATTGGTTGACTATGTTCCCATGGAAAAGATATTTGTTGACTATGTTCCCATGGAAAAGATCCATGATGCGGTGGTGTTGTTCTGTGATGATGATTACATGTTTCGTCGATGATGGTTGACTACGTTTCCATGGATTGTATCCATGATGCTGTGGTGTTGTTCTGTGATGATTTTTCAAACATACATATATGGATGCTTTTTCGTCAAAATGTCCATGATGCCATGGTGTTGTTCCATGATGATGGTTACATGTTTCATCGATGATGGTTGACTACGTTTCCATGGATTGTATCCATGATGCCGTGGTGTTGTTCTGTGATGATGGTTACATGTTTCGTCGATGATGGTTGACTATGTTTCCATGGTGATGGTTACATGTTTCGTTGATGTTGGTCATTCCAAGCTACATGTTTCGTTGATGTTGGTTCACTTGGCTGATCTATATTGGTTGATTGTGTTTCGTTGATGTTGGTTCACTTGGCTAATCTATATTCGTTGATGTTGGTCATTCCAAGCTACATGTTTCATTGATATTGGTTCACTTGGCTAATCTATATTGGTTGATTGTTGTTCCATAGTGATGGTTACATGTTTCATCGATGATGGTTGACTATGATTCCATGGATCGTTGTTCCATGGTGATGGTTACATGTTTCGTTGATGTTGGTCATTCCAAGCTACATGTTTCGTTGATGTTGGTTCACTTGGCTAATCTATATTGGTTGATTGTGTTTCCAAGGATTGTATCCATGATGCCATGGTGTTGTTCCATGATGATGGTTACATGTTTCGTCGATGATGGTTGACTACGTTTCCATGGATCGTTGTTCCATGGTGACGTGGTCATTGGATGCACCGTGCCTTGGCTTTGGCTCATGAGATTGACTAGGTTTATTTAAGTCTATCAATGTCTTTTGTGGTCGACAATGCAACCATGCAGGTCTAAATGGCTATAATGGTGGTCAAGTCTTGGAATTCAATCTATGGCAACTAACAAGAAATTCCGTCGAGCATATTTCCCGAGAGGTTTGATTTCTCGTCCCATCATCTTATGAGGTTTACTATCCTGATTGTGAATGTCACTCGTTTGATTTCTCGGCCTATCATGTTATCCTGGCTACATGCTGCCTGCGGATGTCAAAGGTTTGATTTCTCATTCCGTCATCTTATGAGGTTTATGTTCACATCATGTTATCCTGGCTACATGCTGCCTGCGGATGTCAAAGGTTTGATTTCTCATTCCATCATCTTATGAGGTTTATGTTCACTCATGATATCCTGGCTACATGCTGCCTGCGGATGTCAAAGGTTTGATTTCTCGTTCCGTCATCTTATGAGGTTTACTATCCTGATTGTGAATGTCACTCGTTTGATTTCTCGGCCTATCATCTTATGAGGTTTACTTTCAAGTACGTCATGTCAGAGGTTCTCTTTTTCATCATGTCTGGTCATCCTACCTATGGTGGACGTCAAAGGTTTGATTTCTCGTCCTGTCATCTTATGAGGTTTACTTTCAAGTCATGTCATCCTGGAGGTTTGATCCAAGTTATAGTTGTCTCATTATCTTGACTCATAATATTGGAGGTTTGATCTTATGTCATAGATTTTTCCCATGGCAAAGATATGATTCTAGCTTTCCATGATATCCTTACTAACTAGAATGAGTGTCATTTTCTATTTTATTGTTTATTGACAGGTCAATCTTCCAAGTCAACTTCTCCAAGTAACCTGATTCTCTTACCAAATCTAGTTCATTTGCCATTGATCGGATGATCTTCCACAAGTTGACATTGCCATGCATGTCATTCCTAAGCAACCATATAATAGATACCTTTGTGTCTATTTCTTTGTGTACATCTTTTCGTGTACATCTCATATTTCTATAACAAAATTATGGTTTTCCATTTGTTATGGAGACTTCTTCCATATTACAGGGTTTATGGATCAGGATTGTATTTGGATATTGTTGAGCTTCAATATAGAGAAGAGACTACAAAAATATTATTTGGCATCGTCACGAAGGTAGACCCAACCTACATGAATGGATCAAGACAACATCAAGATGGATGACGATGACTCCTTCAAAGCCTTTATGGCTATTGTACACATATAAGAGTGATGAAGTATATATGGGAGTGATGTAGCTCCTTCATGGCTATTCTATATATGGGAGTGATGTAGCTCCTTCATGGATATTGTGTATATGGGAGTGATGTAGCTCCTTCATGGATATTGTGTATATGGGAGTGATGTAGCTCCTTCGCAGCCTTCATGGCTATTGTATAGATGGGAGTGATGTAGCTCCTTTGAATAATACTTTGTAACTATAAAATAATTTAATATAGCGGTAGGTGTATATAGAGCTGTGGGTTTTTCCCTTGAGCCCCCAAGGGTTTTTTCATCCACAGTTAGAGACCCTTCTTTGAGCGGGGGTGTTGGCTATATATAGAATGTCTCTATATATAGCCCTAGGATCTCCTCTATATATACTCATCTATTGTGTGTATTCCACACACTTTGGGGATTCAATATTGTGTCTCGTGTGCTTCTCTCTCATCTCTCTCATGCTATCGCCTCCATCTCCAACAAATTAATTCACCATAATGCGAGGAGGATTATTGTGTTTCTGTGGGCCTTCATCTCGCGTTATGGTGAATGGATTCACCATAACGCGAGGAAGTGCATATTGCTTTCTTGGCCACCCTCTCTCGCTTTATGGTGAATTGTTAATCGTGTACTACTAAATAGCTAAGTTTTCTGCTCTTTCTTGCGTTTTCAGATGGCTCGTGTAAGGCATACAGCTAGACCCATTGACAATGCAGCTCCCTCATCTACTGGGAAGAAGATGGCGCTCTAAAAGCCTCAAGATCGAGGAAATCAAGTAGTCCTTCCCGATTATCCAAAATGCAGCCTAGAATAAGGCGTTTTGCAGAGCATTCGTCAGCTCTGTGAGAAATCACAAAGTTTATGAAGCACCCGATAGCTGCTATTCCAAGATTGCCTTTCCAGAGGCTTGCCAGGAGAATTTGTGAGCAAAATGGAATTTTGTTTAGGTGGAAGGCATTGGCCCTGTTTTGCTTGCAGGAGGCCACAAAAGATTGGATGATCGAATTTTTTTTGGATAGTTACGTTCTTGCTGCCCATGCACACAGGGTGACAGTGATGAACAAAGATTTTTTCAGCCTAGTAGCCCTTCGTTTCAGATACAATAAGTTACTTAGACCAGTTTCGTTTACTGATGAATGAATGTTACAAATTTTGGATGTCCGTCCTGTACAAAAAGTGAGAATTGAAGAGGTGAGGTTACTGATGAACGAATGTTACAAATTTTGGATGTCTGTCCTGTACAAAAAGTGAGAATTGAAGAGGTGACTGAGGGAGGTCCGGATCATGAACATCAGACTCGGGCAAATTTAATGACAAGCGCTCAAAGGGAACATCAAGCTGCAATGCTTGCATTGCAAACAAAAAGGAAAAATGTTCGCGCACTCCACGCCATGAATCGGGAGGCGCTGCAATTTTTGTTGCTGGAGTTCTATGTACCCTTTAATATTAGAGGGCATAGATGTTATTTCCCGATTCATGCTGAGAAAATCAACGTTTTGTTTGATTCTAAAACTGAAGTCAACGACAAAGTGCTCAGATGTGTTTTAAGGTATACTCTTTTCTCTGTCCTCCCATAATTTTTCATTCTTGGCTCTTAAAGTTTATGCCTCACTCTTGATATGTTTCCTTGTGAAGTTTTGTTATTTCGCAATTTCCCGAGGATGTACAGCAACGAGTGTTCCAGATTGATTCACTGGTCTCAACACTATTGCTAGTAAAGTGAGTTCTGTACCTCGATGTGCTGAACTGGTTTCGGGAGGTCCAGCTGGACGATGCTCGAGTTTTTTTTTGGGCATATCATGAAAAGTGAGTTTGTCTCTCTATCTCTCTTGCATGATGTTTATACGAATCACCTTACACGAGTTATATAGTGCTTCCTTTGGATTGAAACTAATAGAAATCTATTTGGATGTGATGCAGTTTCCATTGGAGTCTTGTACTAGTCGACGTGCAAGACAATGTCATTTACCTTGCAAATTCGACATCTGGTGTCCATGGCAATGTTTTGCTGTAAGTAAAAATCATTAAGATAGATATTATTGTTTGAGTTAGAAGTCCGGATTGATCAGGATAATGATTGGTCTTTGTTTACAGTGGTGTCAGGAAACTAATGGCAGCTTACAAGAGCTTGAGCATGGACATCGACACCCTGGATCGATCGACCATCCGAAGGGTTAGTGTCTCCAAACAAGAAGATGGTTACAGCTGTGGGTGGAGGGTTGCACTTTTGCTGCTACGGAGCATTTTTCAGCTCTATACAAAGGATGTAAGCATTTTTTAGCTCCCATATGCATGCGTACTCATGTTTATCTTCTTGTATATTGTCATGTTGATCTTATTTATGCCTTGATAAATTGTGATGGCAGTTTCCATCAATGTCGCTACATGGACCTAGACGTCCAAACGTTTAGGGAGGAAACGATTGCGAAATTGATCGAGGTCGCTGAAGTTATGCCTCCAGATGGCCCAGTGGACTTTATCCTGCCCAATCCATGAGGGGGGATAGGCCCCCCTGAGCCTCTTACATGGGCTCCGTACTTGGGAGAAGAGCCGTGGCTCCATCCTGAAGCCGATACCTATGGGTTCCAGTAATAAATAGTTTTTTCCTTCTTCCAACAAATGTACGTTTGTAAATATGCAGCTATACATGTACATTTATATTTTTTACACATATTTAGTGTTGTTGGAGAGAGAACATCAATTGTAAATGCACTTTTAATTTGAAAATCAGAGGATCAAATTTGCTATTGTGTTCCTTCACTGCTTGTTTTCTTACTTTAAACCTTTTTTGTGTACATAAAAATTCAATTGGAAAATTTTTGCCTTCATTACATTATTTTAAACAATAAAGCATTACAAAAGCAATGTTCTGAATAGATAAGTTTATTGCATATGGAAAATACATTGTCACCGTATACATGGTCACATCATATATCTTCTAGTGCCTCCGATTCATGTGGGGCTGCAACATCTTTACAAATGATCTGATGCTCTCTTCTTTTACTTAGCTTCCGACCATCGAGCTTGAAGCAAAATTGATCTGGAGAGCTACTTCTAATTCCTTCCTAACATATTCGAGAGTCCAATTCTCTTTTACTTCCAATGTCAAAGATGGGTGACCCTGTCAAATCATAACTATATCTATCAAGCAAGAGTGGCTGCCATCTCTTGTATCTTGTTCCTTGCATTCCCAGTTGTTGTGTTGATCCATCGCCACCTTCTATAAGTAAATGACATGCAGAGATGTTGCCTGGCAATATAGTATCTGATTCCAAAATATCATTAGGATAATTTTTCGAGTATAATCAAATAAGCGTTGTAACTGTTTCACAAAAATACATTTGAATGTCATAACACTCACCGAAATGCAATGTCACAGGTGTTCAATCGACATTCAATCAAATCATCTCCCTTTGATGATTTCACTCTCCAACCTTTGTCAAACAAATGATCAAGCCAGGCTTCATCTATATCTTTGCACACAAAAGTTGTTCTATTTTTTCTCAATTGTTAAAATCAAAAAATAAATGAACAAAGCATGCAATTGGAACAAACAAACTTAAGTGGACATTTCTTGCACCAATGCTAGGCTTCATAGCACATTTAATATCATTAAACATTTTGGTCCTGTATGACTCTATCACTTCTGTGTCAAGCAATGGCCACTCAGGACTATCAAGTGCGGGCAAAAACGGAATACGTTCCAACTTTCCATGTCGACTCGATTGAGTGGGCAAGGTATAAAATGAGTCATAGAAATATGTTCTACTTCTTGCGAGATCACTTGGTGCACGACCTTCATATTGAAGTTCCCCCACCTCACCATGTACGACATTCAAGAATCCCATCAAGCATTGTGCAGACTCCCACTCCTGAAGATTGGATGGGTACAAATCTGTGCAAGGCAGAAAAATGTATATCAATCACCTTATTTGCAACATTGAAATACAAAACACAAGCACTTACAATGTGGTCTGTGTCTTGGAAGTCCTTCCAATGGTCCCACGTTGATCTCTTTTTGCATGAATACATGCTGGATCAACACTTCTTTGACAGTTTTCCCTCCTAGTGCCATCTTAAAGTCAAGGATCCTTCCTTTCCAATGTTTGGCCAAGTCTTCAGATGCCTTTCCCTTCACTCGGTAGTGGCCTCGTTTTCCTGGCTGCATAGTGACCCAAGAGTACTTCCTATATACTTGGGGAATCAATTCTTCGTTCTTGTCTTTTATGTTATACAACACAACATATGAGATACTGCTCCTTGCTCGTTTCAGTCCACTTTCAGGTGCCATGATAGATTAACAGACGTATGAGAAAGAAGAAGTAGCAGAAAGTGGATGACTGAGCTAATCGCTTTTGTGGATCAAGGAGGGAAGAAGAAATGAGGGACGGTGTGTTCTTTTGGGCGCCAAAGATGTTTCGAGATTCAAAAGTGGAACCAAGTTGAGGGAATAACCAGGAGAATGTGTATCTATCTATTCCAAGCATTCAAGCTTAATTAGTTCTAGGGGTGGTGAAAAGAATTTTTTAGTGCTCCACATCTAACACAGGAATGTGGAAAACATTCTTTTAGGTGCTGACAAAAAAACGGTTTTAAATATTTTAAGACAAGGTGATGGTTTTTTTTAATATTTCATGAAGATAAGAGTTTCTCCACATTTTGGGTGGGTTTGTACAGAGGTCCCACCACCGGTGAATATCGTTCGTAGATTACATGTCACTCAATCTATGTGTCTATTATTATATTACTGTTGAAACAACCCTCTTTTGAGTCCAAAATTTTCCTAATGCTTGTGGGTAATAAGGTCATGATTTGCGGTGTACTACAAGGAATCATGTAAGTAAGTGTTCAATCACCTTATTGATGAAATGTGAACCCGAGTTCACTGACTACTTCAAGTGGGTAGCCAAATCTGAAAATGATTTGTTCATATAGAAACTTGGCCGTAGATCGAGCATCAGCTCATTTAGAGACTTTCGCCCCCTCCCACTTAGTGAAATATTATGTGGCCACGATCACATAATGTGTTTGGGGGACGGATGCACTCTTAGGCTAATGGGTCCAACAAAATCAATACCCCATTTTTCAACGCACAATCACAAGGGTGTGTGGCATCCTTTCCTTTTGTTGTGTGGAATAGAAAATTGTTGGAACTCCTTGAATCTCTTTACAAAATCTATGGCATCCCCGAATAATGTAAGGCACCACAATCGTGCTTGGAGAACCTTGTGAGCTGTAACTTCTCCCACAAAATGGCCTCTGGGTATTCCTGCATGTGCTTCTAAGAGAGTGACAAACTCAACTTATCGCACACATCTCTCCTGAGGATATCATTCTTGCCTATCTTATATAATTCTCCATCAATAAATTGATAAGGTGTGGCTAGCTTAATAAGCTGACACATTTTATCTTTGTTCAAAGGTCGATCTTATGGAAAACCATGAGCTAGATAGTCAAATATTTCCTCACTCCACTTAGGTACCGCGTCAAGTTTGAACAGACAAGCATCTGGAAGATCATCATCAATGCATGTTGTTGGTTCTCTGTTAGGAATTCTAGACATATGGTCCACCAAAACATGTTAGGTTCCTTTTCTAACCATGACCATAAAATCGAATTCTAGGAGTAGAAGCAACCATCGTGTGATTCTTCCTATGGTTCAAGGCTTGTTCACCAAATATAACAGGGCCTAATGGTCCACAAAGAATATAAATTTGTTGGCCAATAGGTTATGTTTGTATTTCTTCACAGCATAAACCATGGCCCTTCCTTCACGCTCCATGGTGGTGTAGTTTATCTCTGCATCATTCAATTGTGACGACTAGCAAAACAAATTGGGTAATCCAATTTGAATTCCCCAGAGTTGCACCAATCCACATCCTATAGAGCGATGTTTGATGCATAAATGTACACATGGAATACAAGATCCCAGTTGGGTGGTCTCAAGATTGGTGCACAAGCCAGTGCATTCTTCAACTTGTGATAGGCCTCTTGGCATTCCTCGCAGTCCATTCAAAGGCAGTGAGTAGTTTATACAATGGCCTGGCAATTTCAGCATAGAATATGATGAAGCATCGAGATAATACCCAACATGGCCCATAAACCATTGTACACCTTTGTAGTTAGTTGGTGGGGCTAATTCCAAGATCAATTTTACCTTGCTCTCATCAGTGGAAATGCCATTTTTAGACACAATGTGCCCTAAGATTACACTGTGCTTAACCTAGAATTGAGACTTTAAAGGGTTTAGGGATATACGATATAATTGACATCTCTCAAACACCTTCCTTAATAAGCAAGCAAAGTGCTCAGTCCAGCATGAGTGTGTACATAGATCATCAATGAATACCTCCAACCACTTTTGCAAGTAGTGCTTGAAGGCAGTGCACATCAGCCGTTTTTGGAAAGTTGGTGAGGCCAAAAGACATAATCTTATAAGCATATGTCTCCTACATTGTATTAAAGGCTATCTTGTGCTGGTCTTCTAGTGCCATGGACACCTGATTATATCCTGAAAACTCGTCTAAGGAGCTATAGGCTTCTTCACCTGCTACCCTTTCTAATACATGTTCTATATATGGCACTGGGTAGTGGTCCTTCTTCCTAGTGGCTGCATTGACCTTTTGGAGTTCAACACAGACCCTTAATTTTTCTTTTTTTTTGCAAAATCATGATTGGTGAAAGCCAATCTATGTGCTCGATTTCATAGATAAAATCCACAAGCAATGAGTTTATCAATTTCTTCCTTTACAATTGTCGTATATTTTGGATTCATCTAATACAGTTCTCTCCTAGATGGTCTTGATCCTTCCATGATTGGGAAAGTGTGTTGGACCATGGTGGTACACCCTTCATTGGCATGATATGGGAAGTCTTTGATCAAATGATCGACACCACACTTCCCACATGAAAGTGTAGGCATCACATTGGTTTGAGCTGACCAGCATTAGCCACATTCTTAAGAGGACACTCCGCTACTCGATGAGGTCCATTATAATGAAAAAATTCTATGGGTCCCCTTCGCATAGTTGAGTTTATGTTTTTTCCTTTCCATTGTACTGTGGTTTGAAACACTAGTGCTGGCGTGTTGTTCCGTACGACATAATACTCTAGTGTGATCTCCATGGACTCCTCGTAGTAGTCATTATTGACTTCTATCTCGAGCATTATTTCTCCCTCATCCAAGGGCTCCTCAATCAACACTTGGTTGATTTTAGCCTCTGGTGGCTGTGGGGGTTGAACAGGTGTGGCAGAAAAGGTGACATGTCCTACATTCGAAACATCCCTCTAGGTAGGTAGGTATTTGGCTGCCCTGCAGCCACATTGGTTTGTATTGGTGGTACTTGCTGGGTATTGTGCTAAGGGCTGGACCCTCGGATACCTGACATAGCAATGTCGTCATGGTTTCCCAATCTCTAGGCAGTGTGATGACATACGATGCTCATATGATTTTGTCTGCAAATTGAGCACCAAATAAGTTCTCTCCAGGGGTAGAGATGAGCATTTCTTGATACTTCTCTCCCATCCTTGACTTTTAAATTCTCCAAGATGGCATTACAGAGTTCTTCAAATATAGTTCTTCCTCTCTCATGTTGCCAACTTGCTTGTTCTTGGTTCCTATTTCCTGATGACTGGAGACTCGCGATGTTGCCACTACTAAGGCTGCCTTGGCGTCTTCTGATGTTGCGACAACTCAAGCATATTGTCCTCATACTCAATTGCCAACTTACAGCAACAAGTATCTAGAGGTGCTGGTCAGACTAACACTAGATATTTGACATTTCGAGTGTCCAAAATCACACCTCAAGGGTTGGTTCGAATTGAAACTATTGAGGGTGTGCAAATGGAGGGTTACATCAATGGGAAGCAAGTTTAAAAAGTATTACGGACCACTGACCCAAGAGATGCTCATGCAAGAGTATCTACTAAATCAAAAGAAAGACCTAGCCGAGGGAAAAATAAACCAAACTTAATAAGAGGCCAAGGCAAGGGAAGCCAAGGTCAAACAGAGACTCGAGGAGAGAATATTACATATGAACATGGCTTCACTAACCCTCCTTGATGAGGATGACCTGGACATTGAGCCAGCACATCTCAGTGTGAAAGTCTCTATGACTAAAAGTCATGCAACACGCATTGTATTAATTGATATGGGATCAAGTCATAACCTGATCTCTTATGAAACATGGGAAGCTCTGGGCAAACCTCACCTTGAGGCCACCAATGTACAAGTACAAAGTGTGCATTTGTCAACTACCAAAGCTTCAGGATTCTTAAGTGTTAATATTTCCTTTAGAAATAATCCCTTGGTTAGGAAGGTGGTTGTTTTGCCTGTATGATCTATGGAGGAATAAATGATCCTTGGACAATCCTAGATTTGCACTAGTAATTGTAATGTCCAGTGGGAAAAGATGGCTGCACAACTCAATGAGGGCAAGGATATCATTACCGTGCCATTATGGAGGCCAAGCACAAATTAAGACCCTGATATCTCATGGTTAAGTACCTGCACTCTCATCACTTAACCCTCTCATGCGCTAACAAGTCTCACAAGCTAAGCCATCTCACGGCTTAACTGTTTCACAGGCCAAGCAACCTGCTATCTCACGACGAATTAAGACCCTGCTATCTCATGGGTAAGTACCCGCACTCTCATGGCTTAACCCTCTCACGCACTAACAAGTCTCACAGACTAAGCCATATCATGACTTAACCCAGTAAGGCTTAACTGTTTCATGGCCTAAGCAACCTGCTATCTCATGGACTAAAAACCTGCATCTTCATAGACTGGTGCACCTTCAGGTAGTTCTCCAAAGTATGCAATCCCTACTTTCTTACAAAGGTGCTAAGTCGTACAACAAATATTTCGGTTCCACAAAACATGCCAGAAGAATAGAAACAATAAACAACGTAGCTAGAGCCACTCATACTTACATCTAGAGAGATGCAAGAAGGGAAAGCATTGCTAAAAGACACAAAAGAGATTATGAAGGAATTGAAGAAGAGCAAAAGAAACAAAATAGATAAGAAGATGAGCGGGATCGTTCTAGGAGTCGCTGATGAATCCGAATGCCTAGAAGCCGAGCTGGCTCAAGACATCACCCCTTTCCAGCAAGTTGTGGAGCACTAAGAAACACGAGGGATTTTCCTTTTAGAAATACCCGTATGCATAGCCTATGAAGAATCTCATCAAAAACCTCCTCCTAGCCCTAGCTCATATCATTTTAAAAAACCTATCACCATTTCATAATTCTAATCAAAATGCATAAGCAGAGATTGGTGCAGAGAAGGCCCTAGAAAAAGAGGTGTTGCAAGAGGATGTGCACCACAAAAATGAAGAGGCAACTTCAGCATCTCTAGAGGTCTCTAACGAAAGACAAGAAGCATACAAAAGAAAGAGAACCGAAGACGCAAGAAGCCCAAGAAAGCGACAAAGGTTGGATGATGCAGACCAAATCCTGATCAATTCTTTCTTACAGAATTTGGATTATGAATGCTTCCTCAAAGAGACTGTTGAGGGCCTGGATAGTTTGCTCTACGATTACCACTTTGTGAATTAGAAGGTGCAGATGCAACAAGTGCTTCCATCTAGGAATAGTGTGAGACCCCCACCCCCTCCATGGGCGCTGGCAGTGGAAGTAGCATCAGCCTCTTGCGTGGGGCAAAGATCCACACTCGGGGCCTTGCCCACACAGATATGTGGACAAGAGACTAGCCTGGTGGTTCCTCCAAAACCGAACCCAGAAAACATTCCCTTGCCTTGAAGGCACGAGTGATTCTGCCAGGAAAAATTATCTAACAAGAGAATTGATCTAATAAGTCAAAGCCTTAGCTAACCAAACTGATCCGACTGAACCCGAAAGTCACATTGTTAGATCAAGCAAGAGACTTGTACTTGGTCCATAGAATCACCACTTTTTTCCACTTTTTGTGAGGCACAGCCGCTAATTCCCTCCCACAGAACAAGGTCTTCCTAGGACTTAATCTAACTAACGTAACTTAATCGTAACTATTTGTATCGCAGGAATCCCCTGATCTAACCGGCCCATGGCTTAACCAACTGCCCAATCACTGTATTGGTGGTATTCCTTTATAAAAATTTAGTTATGTTTTGCCCGGGTACCAAGGAAAAGAGTTCCCAGGCCCCCTAGCTAGTGCTTCAAGCAAAATTCAAGTAGTAACACCACTTACACACCCAATATGAAACTGCCATTTTAACAGATTCAGTTGTCTTTAAAACAGTCTTTCAATGAAACCATAGTTTTACTGATCATGATCCTCCAAAATATCCAGTCCATTGTTTTACAAAAATTATCGTCAGGACTCTCCATTGAAGACCAATTGGTCATCCAACGAGATCCAATATCAAAATCCAGTTCACAAAAATAATTCCCTTCCAGTTCATCCATATCTTCCTCAACGACGTACGCATGGGTGTCCTAGCAACTACCGGTGAGTCCATGCATCACCTGGTCAGAACCCTCTAGGATCCTACTTAGGTGTCCTAGCACTTCACTCAGGGACCACTTCATCGGTCCTCGCCCATCATACCGGAAGCGCACCATTCTAACCATATCGAGGCTGGTCTCAAGACCTTGATAGGCTTTGTCGCGAGTGATGTCCCTCGACGACTCCCACCAACTTGCAACGAGTCTCTCCTTAGTTAAACACATACCAAATGCTTCCTCTAGCATTGTGGCGTAAAACAGTCCTTTAAAAGAAAATAGAGGTTCTAGTAGAATTCCTGGTTTGAGTTTGATTCACAACACCCTTTTTCCCACAATCAGGATCTTCTTAATGAGAATCATTGATTTCTCATCAGGGTAATCTACCCATCATTTGACTGAATTTCCAACTAGATTCTTGGTGATCTCGGTTAAGTAAAAACTACGCTAATTTAATGGTAGTCTATTCTTTGTGTCAAGATTTGGAATTGGTCATGAGGTTTTTGCTTGATTCAAATTCGAGAGATGGGCAAGTATTTTACTAGCCGCCACCATTCTCACAGTCGTTGTCTAAACAAAATTATTCGGTTTACTTCTAGCTTTGATTCCTAAGGATTTTCTTTAGATAAAAATCTAATGAACTTCTAATCGTAAGGAAAATTCTAACTTTATGAATTTCATTCCTTCCTAACCACAATAGATTAAGAAATAGTTCTATATGAGAATATGGGGATTTTATAAAAATACTCTTCTTCCACTAATCCAATTTTGGGTGTATAACAATTTGTTGATTTGTCCACATAAATGTTCTTTCCACCAATTTAATTATGAAAATTCCTCATCCAAATTAATTTAAACCTTTTTCTACTTAAAATACCATAAAATTTTCTCTTTCTAATAAAATATAATTATTCATTTTTTTGAATATGCAAAAATTCCTCTTTTTGCATTTAAATGATTGAATTTTGACTGTCATGGGAATTCCTCTTTTATAATTTAAAAATTCTTATGCATAAAATAGATTTATCATAAATTTCTCTTTTTAAATTAAATAAAAAAATCTATTATTTTGAATATGCCAAAAATTTCTCTTTTTACATTTAAATGATTAAATTCCAAATGTCATGGGAATTCCTCTTTTATCATTTAAAAATCTTATGCATAAAATAAATTTATTATAAATTTCTCTTTTTTTCTTAATTAAATAATTATGCATAAATACAAAACGTATTCTTTCATGAATATGGTCAAAAGCATTCTTTTTACTTAAAATTTCTAAACCTACAATACGGTAGGAGTTCCTCTTTTAGTGTTATTCATAAAACTAAGATATGTATTGTTTCTGAAAAATTTGCCATGGCTTTGTTGCTGTTATTGATCATTTTTAAATTTCCTAAAAGAATAAAAGCTTGTAATGAAATTTGATAGAAGTTCTACTTTTAAGCTGAAATTTAAACTATGAATTTAAATCATAATTTTAACCATAATTATAAACATAATTATGATTATCCCATTAGATTAAGTTAATTTCAACATTTCTCTTTTCCCAATTTGGTAGGATAATCCATTTCTCTTTTAGAATGCGTTAAAGTAGTTTTTTAACTACTTATAAACAATCTAAAAGAAATAACCATTATTTTAATAGCATAAAATCATGAAAATATCATTTTCTTAATCTCTAGCTCATCAAGCCTAGAGTTTAGTTTTGAAATAAGAGATTATCTTTGAGAAACATTCTTTTGTCAAAGTATTAGCCAAAGAGATTACTATTCTTTTTGTGAGAGAGATTTACTTAAAGAAAGCATTACAAATAAGCATAAAGATTAACTTTCTCTTCATTTGAATTAAAACAATCATTTAGAAAGCTTCTCAAGCTTGAGAGGGGTTGAGAACAATCATTTGAATTAAAACAATCATTTAGAAAGCTTCTCAATATTGAGAGGGGTTGAGAAGAAGAAAGTCATTGAGGAAATTGAAAAAAAACCATAAAATCCATCTTACCTCTAAGATTGGCTTGATTCTTTCTTTAGTAGTGAAGCCCCCAACCAATCAATTGGTTAGCAAGAGGAGAAGAGAACTCTAAGAGTTGTTGAAGAGAGAGAGAAGCTCCAAGCTCCCCACAAGAAGAGAAAAATTAAGGGATAAAAGAAAATATGATTATTTTAATATAATACTCGCATGGTATAGCTCACAGATGAGAATACAAAGGAATGAGGGTTTATTTATAGGTGAGAGAGACATCTAACTAAGTCCAACTAGGTTATAGAGCTTTCCAGCTTCAGTTTGAATTAATTTGGACAAGATTTGGACCAGTTTAGCTCCCTTTTTGATCGAGTTTGTTTCGGGAGAGAGGAGAGAGAAAGATATCACATTTTTTTGGATTAAAAAACTCAAGTAATCATGAAGAAAAAGGTGCCTCCTTGATGTGGCATTCTCTCTTTACTAAGGTGTCAAAAATGTATCATTTCCTCTAAATACCTCATTTTTTTTACTAATATCTCTTAATTTTTAACTAATAGATCTTGTAGTCAACTCTTCAACTTTTGTGAGCATTTACTCATTTTTGGGTATTTTCTTTTATTCGTTGGATTTATCTCATCCCAACACTTGGATTAGTCTTATTGGCCCATAGGAACCTTAATTGGACCATAATCCAAAAATTTCTAAAAATCTGGATCCTTAGGCTAAGGTCTTTAATACATATTTTTAATTAATTCCTAATGCACATTAGAGAATTTATTTTGATTTTTTGTTTCAAAGAATTATATTTTAGACATTAGGAGAATTGTTATATCTAAAAATATCTCAATATTGAAATATCTCTCTAGAGTTTTTCTTCTCTCTAGGCAAAAACAAGGAAAAACATTATTTTCTTGCATTGAGAAATAGGGAATGATTATAGGGGATTTAGGTAAAAGCTTATTTATTATTCAGGCTTAAGAGGAATCCTACATCCTCTCCCACACTTGAAAAACATGAGATGTCCTCATCTCGTAAAGTGGGGGTAATCTTTTATAACTCTTCTTCTTTCTCCCAGGTGCGGTATTCTAGAGGGAAGAACTTCCACTTGACTAAAACCTCGCTCAGGACTTTACTCCTGAGAACATTCTCCCGAACGTCAAGAATTTCTTCAGGTTGGAGTACCATATTGCCTTGAGTCAGAGAAATTAATTGTTCATCATCAAGCAAGTGACTCGGGCTGGGTACATATTTCTTAAGCAAACTAGCATGGAATACATTATGTACCTTAAGATGGGGAGGCAAAAGAAGTTTAAAAGCTAGATCGCCTACTTTCTTTATAATAGCATACGGTCCACAATATCTAGGAGAGAGCTTCTTGTACTTCCATAAAGATAAGAAACTTCTTTTGGGTCATACTCGAATGAAGACCATATCTGATTCTTCAAACACTCTCTCTAATCTCTTTTTATCTGCATACTACTTTTGCCTATCCTGGGCTGCCTTAATATCTTTACGGATTGATTGCATTTGCTGGTCCATTTCATCAAGCATTTCTATGGACATCTCGACTCTGATCAATGGGTCTCGGATCAAGTCAATGATGTAAGGCAATCTTGTCCATACAAAGCTTTGAAAGGGCTCATTCTGATTCTTCGATGATAAGAAGCATTGTAAGCAAATTCAACCAGGTGCAAATGGCTTAACCACTTCTTAGGTTCCCTGCCACAGCATGACTGAAGGATATCTTCAATTACATGATTCACTCTTTTAGTCTAGCCATCTATTTCTGGGTGATAGGCTATATTGAGATCCAAGAAAGTTCCTACTACTTCAAAGAACGGAGTCCAGAATTTTGATGTGAACTTGGGATCTCTGTCACTTACTATCCTCCTGGGTAAGCAATGCAATCTGAAGATCTCTTTGAGGAAAACTCTGGCAACATCCACTATAGTATATGTTTCTTTCACTGGAATCAGATGGGCAACTTTGGTTAGTCTGTCAACTACCACAAAAATGGAGTTGTAACCTGATTGCGCTGAGGGTAGTCAAGTGAAAAAATTCATACTGATACATTTCCACTTCATTTATGGAATGTCTAGGGAGTAGTTTTTCTGGCATCTTGACTCTCTCTGCCTTGACTCTCTGACACATTAAGCATTGTTGCACATGATCAAGTACATCCTTTTTGAGTCCTAGCCAAAAGAAGCTTTTCTTCACAGACATATAGGTTTTTATAAACCCTGGATGTCCAGCTATCAGGCTATCATGGGATTCTCTCAGAATCCTTCCCTTTATTCCCTCATCATTGGGAATGCATAGCCAATTATTATAATACATGCATCCTTTATCCAATTTGTACCCAAGAACTCAACTCATTTCCTAAGGAGTCTTGCTTTCCTACATAAGAAGGATAGCAATAGGGGCAAAGAATTTGTCCTACATGATTCTCTCCCTTGCTTCACTGATTAATGGATTTGACACCATTGTAATTGCAAGCAAGGAGGCTTTTCTATTTAGTGCATCTGCTACCACATTTTCTTTCCTTGGCCGATACTTGATTTCAAAATCGAAGTCCTGTAGGGTCTATATCCATCTCCTTTGACGCATGTTGAGATCTCTTTAGGTGAAGATCCATTTCAGACTTTGATAATCTATCATCAAGGTGAACCTCTGTCCCAAAACATAATGTCTCCATAACTTCAGAGCATAAACTACTCAGAGTAACTCCAAGTCATGAACGGCATAATTTCTCTCATGTGTTCTGAGCTTTATGGATTCATAGGCCATTGCGTGACCTTCCTGCATAAGAGCACCACCTAAGCCAAAATCACTAGCATCAGTAACTACCTCAAAAGACTTGGTAAAATTTGGCAATTTAAGGATAGGGTTGGTTACTAAGGCTGTCTTCAATTTATCAAAGGCACTCTGACACATAGTAGTCCACTGAAATAGGGTACTCTTATTGAGAAGGTTAGTTAAAAGGGATGCTATTTGAGCATACCTGGGTATAAAGATTCTATACCATCTAGTTAATCCTAGGAATCCTCTAATTTCTTTTACCGTCTTGGGTTCTGGCCACTCTACAACTGCTCTTTGCGGGGTTTGGAGAAATCCCATCTTTAGACACTATGAATCCCAAGTATTCCACCTGGTCTCAACAGAGAAAGAATACTTGCTCTTTTTTGCAAAGAGTTGTTGCTTCCTTAGGATCTCAAGACCTTGCGCACATGATCTTCATGATCTGTAGAACTCTTTGAGTATACCAAGATGTCATCAAAGAAGACAAGAAAAAAATCATACAAGTATTCTCTGAGAATATCCTACATAATATGATTAAACGTCGTCGGGGCATTAGTCAATCTAAACGGCATGACCGTGAACTCATAATGTCCATAGCGAGTATTGAATACTGTCTTTGGGATGTCTTGTTCTCCTTGATTCTGATTTAGTAGTACTTGGATTTGAGATCTATCTTTGTGAACATTTGGGTTCCACTTAGCCGATCCAAAAGTTCATCGATCCTAGGGATAGGATACTTATTCCTAATTGTTAACTGATTCAATCCTCTAATTTTAGTCAATACAGAGTCTAAATGTTCCATCTTTCTTCTTCTGAAAGAGAACGGGCGCACCCCAAGGTGAAACACTGGGTCTAACGAATCCCTACTCTAACAGTTGTCTTAACTGCTCCTTACGTTCTAGGGCTTTAGGGACTGGCATTTTGTATGCACGTTGGGCTACTGGCTAAGCTCTGAGGGTTAACTCGATCTCATGATCTACTTCGCGAGTCAGAGGCATCTCAGTCAGCTCTTCAAGGAATACATCTGCATACTCACTTAACCACTCGGGTTCTTTAGCCTTGCATTTTATGTCTACCGGGGATTCATCTTAAAAAAAACATAAACAGCTTGCCTCTTTCTGAGCCCTTTTAACAATTTAGAAGCCTTGACTAATTGCAGCACTAGGGACCCGAAAATTCCAGTTCCTTAAACTTTATTCCTATGAAGGTCAAGGAAAGAAATGGTTCCAATGAATGTTAGCGTGATTCTTATGGATCCAATCCATTCCAAGGATTCCATCATAGATTTACAAGGGTAGGACTCTGAATTGGCAATCTGTTATGTTTCCATCTAGACTAAACTGAATAGGGGCTGTCTTAAGGTGTGTGAAAAGAGTCTTTCCACTGGCCAATTCCACTTGCATACATTTCCTTGATTTTTGATTTAGGACTAACTTACGCAAACATCCTGGGGAAATAAAAGAATAAGTATTGTCTGAATTAATAAAAAGCTTGAATTTCTTATTGTGGTAATCTGTTGGAGTTTGGAGGACTCAAAATTGATGATTCTATCTCTGATGCTCAATTGCGATATAGATCTATCTTTTTTCTTCCTCCACCTTCTCAGCTATAGTGATGGCTCTAGTTGGCAGTCTGAGGTGGAACTCTCTCTCTTTGTTTTCCCTAATTTTGGGAAATCTCTCTCTTTGGTTTCCCTAATTCTAAGAGGGAGACTACTTTGCATGGAGGCTACAGGCTGAGCTAGCACTCTTCTAGAGTTGCCCTGATTTTGTCATAGGGGACCTTGATTGGATTCATACGAAGGAGTCTATCTCTGAACTCTAGGACCCTAGCTTCCTTGGCCCACAAAAGGAGATGGGCAATCTTTGATCTGGTGCCCAATCTTGTGGTGGCAACCAAAACACCTGTTCTCACTTCGAAGCTCTTCCCTTTGCATTCTTGAAAGAGTCAGAGTTCTTGAGAAAGAGCTTCAAGGAAAAGGTCTTCCTTCATTCTTGAAACTTCGTGTCTCTTGATTCTGATTAGGACCTCAGTGTCTCTTTGGAGAAGGAAGGTTGGAAAAGAACTTCCCGATGTTTGGAATCTCTTGAAGTATAAGGGAGCTGGCTTTGGCGGGACTTTAAGGATAAAGGCTTTGGTGAAGTCTTTTGCCATCCTTACAGCTTCAGCCATGGAAACTGGCTTGGCATTCTTGACTAGGGTATCTAAAGGTTTGTTCATTCCCTGAATGAACCTGGCCCATGAGTTAATCTTTGTCTAGCGGTGGTTGAGTACTTGAGGAGAAGAGCGAATGCCTGCTGGTGATATTCTTCAATAGTTTTTCTCCCCTAGTTTAACTCGAAGAATTAATTCATCTTGGTTTCTAAAACTCTAGGGGGACAAAATCTCTTCCTTAGATAAGCTTTGAGATCATTCTAGGATTGGGTATTCCTATCCAGCTGGTTGGTATTGCAATGGTTTCTCTGTGCCACCTTGGCTATTTCCACTATCTTTAGCCTTGCGAGAGCCATTTTTCTCCTCTTGTTTGTAATCGATGACATAAAAATATTCTTCCATGGCCTCGACCCACTTCTCCATAGCCTCGCCCAAGTTCTCCCCTTCACTCTTGAAGAGACCTGGCTGAGTTCTGTGAAGGGCCTTACGAACATTAGGGTCAAGCCCTTCCTCATCTGTGAGAGGATTTGACTGTTGGCCACGGTTTGCTCACCTCATGATTTTGCCAAAAATGATACATTATTAATTTTTTATTTGATTTCATCAACCAGATCCTAAGACTTAAGAGGATAGAAAAATAATTGCTTAAACAAGATAAACGATCTTATTGGAGATCTATGATATATGTCCAAGTAATAGATCTTGCTTCTTCAATTCTTCATATTATAAAGAATCACTTATATAACAAGGGATTTTCCATAAAACATTTCTTTATTTATATAAAAAGGTTGCAATATGTACATAGAGTATCCCAGCTCCATAAAGTCAAAACCTCTGCAATGGGAAATGCATAAGACAACGATACTGGGCTCCAGACATGCCTCGATACGAATGTTCCCTCACTACCAAAGGAGCTACTATCTTACTACTTGTTGGGAAAAAACAGCTAAGAAGTCTATAGATATGGCAGAAAAGTCTAAAATCTTAAGGCATGGGGTGATACAAAATAACACCATAAATCACTTTTAACCTCAACAGAACCATGGCCAACGAGATATTCTCCCTCAACATCATGCACTGGTTGCAAGAGGTGTGGACACATTGCCCTACGTGCCACTTGTGTTGCCGTCTCTCTGCTAGATCTAGGAAATATTAATCCTCAAAATGGTTTACGAGTCTGGCTCAGCTCGTTCGAGTCGTAAAGCAAAAGAGATGATATGCTCGAAGGCAAAGCAGTCATATCCTGTGATTGAGTAAGATCCAGAATACTAGATAAGCATGGAACTTCCATCTATAAAACCAAATTCATGGATTAAAAGTCTTCATAAATGAAGCTTAAGGAATGAAAATACAATATGTAAATGCTCTTTCTTAGTTTTTATTATAAATTTTCTGATAAGAATTCGTTTTTTCCTTATTAGCTTTTCACAAAGCTCTGATACCAGCTGTGAGACCCCCACCCCCTCTCCGAGGGCGCTGGTGAGACGGAAGCAGCATCAGTCTCTCGCGCGGGGTAGAGATTCACACTTGGGGCCTCGCCCACGGATGTCTGGACAAGAGACTAGCAGTTTCTCCAAAACCGAACCTAGAAAAGCTTCCCTTGCTTGGAAGGCATAGGTGATTCCACTAAGGCGATTTCACTATCAAAAATTATCTAACGGGAGAATTTATTTAACAAGTCAAAGTCTTAGCTAACCAAACTGATCCGATAGAACCCGAAAGTCACATGGTCAAATCAAGGAAAAAACTTGCACTTGGTCCATAGAATCATCACTTATTTTCACTTTTTGTGAGGCACAGCTGCTGATTCCCTCCCACAAAACAAGGTCTTCCAAAGGACTTAATCTAATTAACGTAACTTAATCGTAACTATTTGTATCGCAGGAATCCCCCAATTCAGCCTACCGGCCCATGGGTTAGCCAATCGCCTAATCATTGTATTGGTGGGATTCCTTTATAAAAATTTCGTTATGTTTTACCCAGGTTGTATTGAGGAAAAGAGTTCCCAACCCCCTTAGCTAATGCTTCAAGCAAAATGCAAGTAGTCACACCACTTACACACCCAATATGAAATTGCCATTTTAATAGATTCCGCTGTCTTTAAAATAGTCTTTCAATGAAACCATAGTATTATTGATCATAATTCTCCAAAATATCCAGTCCATTGTTTTACAAAAATTATCATCAGGACTATTTGTTGAAGACCAACTGGTCAACCAACAAGATCCAATATAAAAATCCAATTCACAAAAATAATTCCTTTTGCCAGTTCATCTATATCTTCCTTGACGTACACATGGGTGTGCTAGCAACCGTGAGCCCATGCATCACGTGGTAAGAAACCTCTAGGATCCTACTTAGCTGTCCTAGCACTTCACTCAGGGTCCACTTCGTCGGTCCTCGCCCATCGTCGAAAAAGCGCACCATTTTAACCATACTGAGGCTGGTCAAGACCTTGGCAAGCTTTGCCACGAGTGACGTCCCTCGACGACTCCCCACCAACTATTGATGATTCTCTCCTTAGTTAAACATATACCAAATGCTTCCTCCAGCATTCCAGCATAAAACGGTCCTTTAAAAGAAAACAGAGGTTCTATGCAAGTAGAATTCTCGATTTGAGTTTGATTCACAAAACCCTTTTTCCCACAGTCTAGATTTTCTTAATGAGAATCATTGATCTCTCATCAGGGTAATCTACCCATTATTTGATTGAATTTCCAACTAGATTCTTGGTGATTTTGGTTAAGGAAAAACTATGCTAATTCAACGGTATTCTATTCTTTGTGTCAAGATTTGGTCACCAGGTTTTTGCTTGATTCAGATTCGAGAGATGGGCAAGTAGTTTACTGGCCGCTATTCTCACAGTCGTGGTCTAACCAAAATTATTCAGTTTACTTCTAACTTTGATTCCTAAGGATTTTTTTTAGATAAAAATCTAATGAACTTTTAACCATAAGGAAAATTCTAACTTTATGAATTTTATTCCTTCCTAACCACTATAGATTAAGAAATAGTTCTATATGAGAATATTGGGATTTTATGAAAATACTCTTCTTTCACTAATCTAATTTTGGGTATATAACAATTTGTTGATTTGTCTACATAAATGTCTAGGAATATTCTTTCCACAGATTTAATTATCATTTATACCCTAATTTTTTAGGTGGAATTATGGTGAAAATTTCTCATCAAATTTAATTTAAACCTTTTTCTACTTAAAATACCATGAAAATTTCTCTTTTTAATTAAATACAATTATCCATTTTTTGAATATGCCAAAAACTCCTCTTTTTGCATTTAAATGATTGAGTTCTGAATGTCATGGGAATTCCTCTTTTATCATTTGAAAATTCTTATGCATAAAATAAATTTATCATAAATTTCTCTTTTTAAATTAAATAAAAATATCCATTATTTTGAATGTGCAAAAATTCTTCTTTTCACATTTAAATGATTGAATTTCGAATGTCATGGGAATTCCTCTTTTATCATTTAAAAATTCTTATGCATAAAATAAATTTATCACCAAAAAAAAAATCTTGATTATATAATTATGCATAAATACAAAAAGTATTCTTTCATGAATATGGTCAAAATCATTCTTTTTACTTAAAATTTCTAAACCTACAATATGGTAGGAGTTCCTCTTTTAGTATTATACATAAAATAAGATATGTATTTTTTTAAGAAAAATTTACCATAGCTTTGCTGCTATTACTGATAATTTTTAAATTTCCTAAAACAATAAAAGCTTATAATAAAAATATGATAGAAGTTCTACTTTTAAGCTTAAATTTAAATTATGAATTTAAATCATAGTTATAAACATAATTATGATTATCCCACTAGATTAAGCTAATTGCAACATTCCTCTTTTTCCAATTTGTTTGGATAATATTTTTCTCATTTAGAATGAGTGAAAGTAGTTTTTTAACTACTCATAAACAATCTAAAACAAATAACCATTATTTTAATAGCACAAAATCATGAAAATATCATTTTCTTAATCTCTATCTTATCAAGCCTAGAGTTTAGTTTTGAAATAAGAGATTATCTTTGAGAAAAATTCTTTTGTTAAAGAATTAGCCATAGAGATGATTATTCTTTTTGAGAGAAAGATTTACTTAAAGAAAGCATTACAAATAAGCATAAAGTTTAACTCTCTTAATTAAACATTAAGACTCTTAGGGAAAGCTTCATTTGGATTAAAACAATCATTTAGAAAGCTTCTCAAGCTTGAGAGGGGTTGAGAAGAAGAAAGTCATTTGAGGAAATTGAAAACAAATCATAAAATCCATCTTACCTCTAAGATTGGCTTGATTCTTTCTTTAGTAGTGAAGCCCCAAACCAATCAATTCGTTAGCAAGACAAGAAGAGAACTCCAAGAGTTGTTGAAGAGAGAGAGAAGCTCCAAGCTCCCCACAAGAAGAGAAAAATTAAGGGATAACAAAAAATATGATTATTTTAATATAATACTGGCATGGTATAGCTCACAGATGAGAATAAAAAGGAATAAGGGTTTATTTATAGGTGAGGGAGGCCTCTAACTAAGTTGGACTGGGTTCTAGAGCTTTCCAACTTCAGTTTGACTCAATGTGGACAAGATTTAGACCAGTTTGGCTCCCTCTTTGATCTAGTTTGTTCCACGAGAGACGAGAGAGAAAAATATCACATCTAAGTTATTCTTCTTGAAAAAGCATTTTTTGTAAAAAATTTCTTTATCCTTCAATATAGCCACGCTTTTAAAGAAAAATAAAAATAGCCAAAATTTTTAACATATCAAACACTAAATGAATAGTAGCACCACGTGGTTTTGAGGAGACATAGAGAACGGGCACGTGGGACAAATTGCATTGCATCGTAAGCACATATTACTTCAAGAAATATGTGCTCCATTTTTCCAAGAGACTGATAGTTTAAGAGCGAGCGGCATTCGAGAGATTGATAGTTTGAGTGCGTGATCCCAAGAGACTGGTAGTTTGAGTGTGTGCACCAATTTAGTGTAATGTTACTATAACAATATGCCAAATTTTAATCTTTGGAATACACTTTCACCTCATTTAAATGTGTGAAAATATATAATAGTGCTCATTAAATACTTAGTATCATAGGTGCAATTTGTATATTTTATGTATTCTCATTTAATAGTATAAGATATGTTTATTAATATCATTACAACTCTTATATTTTAAGTACTACCATTCAAAAAAGGTACTAGACAAAAATATCATCAATCCTTGGCAAAAAAGGACTAGACAAAAAATGACACAATAAAAAAATTAGAACATGATCCACCAAGGCATTACTTTCTCTCAAGTAGAAGCACCAATTCATAGCATCATCCACATATGGTGAGTGGAAGATATGTAACTATAGAGTTTGTCCAAAAAGACAAAAAGAGCCTAATGACGCAATTTAACAATTTGAGGTCCACATCATTGTTTCCTCGCTATCGAGGCATACCAAACTAAATTGTCTCAAAAATTAAATGAAAGTACCAAAACAAATCATGTCATTATGACTGATCAGCCCTATCATGAATGTAGTGCAAATACTGCCTCTCCTTCTCGACAAATTAATAGTCAAAGATACTAGGTTGTCGCTCCATGAAATAGGCCATGCCCTATGGGGATAAGAGGCCATAAAATTGTAACAACCATGAGAACCATGATTATTAATTGAATGACACTTTCCAAACAACATGAAGAAGAGATCCGCAACCTCTTTTTAGTATGAGTACAACACAATAACAACCCAGAAAAGAGGGAAAGTAGTAACTCACTAGTCAAGCGGAACCAACGTGTTGATCAAACCCTCATCATTATCATGATCAAGAAATCTATGATGAGTGGGGGGACCCTCCTCCAAATAAGAACCATCCACCACTCCCTTTAATGATATAGGGAACTCTCATTTAAATTTAAGTACTTGTGAGTGTCATATGCTTCGACCCACCCCTATGTCTAGAACCAAGCTAGTTATGGATGCTATAGTGAACTCTCATTTAAATTTAAGTACTTTGTGAGTGTCATATGCTTCAACAACCCACCCCTGTGTCTCAAACCAAGAAAAAGTCTTAGTTATGATTTCAAAATTTAATGGTAAGGGGGGAAGGTTAGGCAGCATAAAAAGTCTCATCATCTCTTCCATTTCATCCAAAATGGTGGTGTTCATAAGTACTCTACACGATGAACTATACTTAAGTACTCTAGGGTGGTACAAGGCATATGTGTACATGGTTGTGTAATCAGTAAGATTAATATCATTTTGAAATATAGCCATGACGAGAGTGGGGTTGGCATCCATATCTGTGAGTTTTGTTGAATGACTCTTATATCCCCTCGTGTTAGATCCTCACTAATATCTATGCTATATTGTAAGAAGGAGAGGGTTAGTGACATGAGAAAAAAAAGTTGAAAGTATGAGGAGGGGGCATAAGAATCACCAGCAGTTAGCGAGGCCAATTTGGAGGCATTCTCCACCACTAGTTATTGTTTCATCTTTTTGTTTGGTTGCTTTGCAGCTTACGATTCTTGCTTTGGGATAGTTGTTGATCTTATTCTATAATCATGGCATCCTTTTTTGATTAAAAAGTGTTGTAATGGAGACTGGTATATTTGTCATTGGAGACCTGGATTTTACCATTGGGTTTGCCATGTCACCTCCTCAAGTTGTTGCAGTTCCTTTCTAAAGAAGATCTTCCTTGGTTTTCTACTTCTACTTTTGCTTTATTGAGAAATTTTATCAGATGTGTTACTACTTATTGATGGCTTTTTATTGCTAACTCAAATTGTTCTTTGCCTTTTTTTACCTCAGCATGAAGAGAACAAGTTGCCTATGCATGGGATTTATTTAGCTATTCACACTGCTCACCCTCCAAATGTGCCTCCAAATGTGCTATGTGCTGCATATAAGCTTCCTTGGCCTTTTCTGAAGTGTTGATAGCTCTATTACCTAGTTTGTTTCTTGTTGGCTTTAAATCTTTCTTCTGTTTGTTGTAGGGTGGTTTTCAAGATGCAGTTATCCAATTTTGTGTAGTAGGTGACCTTAGGTTTAGCTTGGAAATAGGTAGATTTTTATAAAGAATGGCCAATCGCTCCTACTTAGCCAAGGAATTTCACATCAAGGTCTAATAAAGCATCACATGTAAGTTGGGCACCTCGAATTATAGTCCGATGTAATATCTAATAATTATAAAACCCCATTTGTTTGGGTACAAAATGTGTGTGCAAGCCCTATCTTAGGTTTAATGGACAGGTAGTGAATGTGAGTAAATTGCCTGTAACTTTTACATCATTACTCATAGGATGTTCCCACTTTTCATATCACAAATTCACATAACATAGAGCTTAACTTGATTTATGGAGTAGTTTTTGATGTGCTATTCTATTTTTATATTATTTAAAAGGCATTAGAATTATTAAAAAATATACTATTTGTTCTTCCACCACATCTACCATTTAAAATGCTCAATTTGTATGGATCTAGTGATGATTGGATTAGTAAAGATTAGAAGAATGTGGATGTAAGGTAAAATTACAAATCTAACGTTTGGATTTTTGTAGATATAATTGCTAAAATTTGTTCAGACTCTCAAAGGCCCTTTAAATCAATTGTAATTTAATTATAAAAAATTAAACGTTGAATATTTTGATCTAAAAACTGTAAGGATTACTTTACTCTTTACCATGAATTTATTTAAAAATAATTAGTTAAATTTGAGTACGCAAAGGTCCATTTCCAATCCTCCCAAGTGAAAATTCCCATATTATGTCCACTCTCCCCTTTTCAAGTCTAAAACCAATCCTAGTTAGGTTGGAAATCTAGGCTTGGTAATCTAGAAAGCCTAGAGATCATGCCATGTATGAGCCTTGGGTGGACACAAATCTTACCATACATGCCATGTTGTGTTCACATCAGCTTGGAGAGGATCCACATAAGCACCCTGCCACCTCACCTTACCACCTCCACCCTCCATGTCAACACGGTCAACCTAGTTGACTTTCCACCTCATCATCTTAGTCATCATTAATGCCACATCTTTATGTTGCCTTTGCATGTCACCTCACACTTTGTGACATGGCATGCCATGTCATGATAACATCATAAATGAGAAACATACATAGAAACAAAATAAAAATATGAAATTTTAAATAATAAAATATATAATTTATAAATATAAAAACTTTAACATAAGTAATTTTAAATAATTATATTAATTTTAATTATGAATAAAGTCGTTTTTATAAATTTCATATTATTTTATTTTAAATTAATTTTTTAAATTTAATATTTTATAAAAGTATTACTATATGCAAGAAAAACCTTTGAATAAATGTAGTTATGGAAGAAAATGTAGTTATTAGGAAAAGATAAATGTTTTAACATATGATAAATATTGAGATTATTTTTAATAAAAGTTTTTTTATAATAGATTTTATTTTACCTATATGTTTATCTTAATTATCCAATTAATCATGTACTACAAAGATAGAAAATCCAATGAGATGTAAAGTGGATAATCTACTTTTTCTATATAAACACACATCTCTAGTACTATCCCATCATTGAGGCTTCGCAATTTCTCCCTTAGCTTCCTTGAGAATGGGTTCTTAAAGTGGTAGGAGTTGAAAACGTGATAGGAATAGACATAGCTTCCTTGAGAATGGGTTCTCAAAGTTGCAGGAGTCGAAAACATGATAGGACTAGACTTTCCCCATCCACCAAGCTCAAGAGGAGGAGAGGAAAAGGATAGCTCATGAGAGAAAAAAGAGTGAAGAGCACGTCAATCAATGAGCAACACATACCGCTAGCAATGATCCAAGCCTTGCCCCTCCTCTTCCTCTCCATATTACCTCTTCTCTACCACTGTCCCTTAGTTTAGATAATCCGCATGAACCACATCTTCCTCCTCCTTGAGAAGCCCTCTTCTCTTCCACAAGAATCCACCCCCTCCTCTAGGTGCCCATAGTGTGGATAGGAAAGAACTATCAAAGTTAGGGGCACATCATCGTGCCCATGAAATATTCCAATCCTATTTCAAAGACCTCACGCCTTCATCATAGGCATTCGTGCTTGATTATTTGATTGATCATCCTAACATGGCTGAGTGTAGGGCACTTTCTAACATTAGAGGTCAAAGAGAGGAAATCTGGAACGGTGGTGCTACAAAGTGTTTCAGCATTCCTATGTAATTATTAAGAAGAAAAATTGTGTGGATGCTTTGGTTGCTCGACGGGCTATTGTGGCGGCCATAAGTAGCTCCCAAGTGAAGGGTAAGGTGAGTGCCATATCTTGCATCCTTTCCATATCACCACATGCACTTAGAGTTGGCTCTAGTACATAGCAAAGGATAGATGCCATGACGTTGGTGCTTTGTGGGTAAGTAGTGGTTGTGGAGGCCGTAAGTAGCTCCCAAATGAAGTGTAAGGTGAATGCCATATCTCACATCCTTTCCATATCACCACATGCACTTAGAGTTGGCTCTAGTAGAAAGAAAAGTTTAGATGCCATCAGGCTAGTGCTTTGTGGGTGAGTAGTGGTTGTGTAGCTAGGCATGATCGCCTACTAGATTAGACCCCTAGAGACGTGATTGAAATATTTAAGGAGGGGAAAATTTTTGCATCTCGCCAAATTTTAAGAAAGATTTACACAACATTCATAAGAGGAGTGTTCATTAGGAGAGTCACAAGAGGAGTGTTCATTGAGCATGGTGCTTACTTTCTTGAAAAGAACCAAACTGAGTTTTATTCTCAGTTTGTGGCATCATTTCTAGACCTTAAAATTGGGCCAAGGTCATTTAAGTTGTGTAAGACTTGGTTCATGAGAGCCGACAAGTGTTGTTGTCTTGCTACCATGTTGAGCTCCAACTCTTTTATGATGCGTTCCATTATCTTAGTGGGCATAGAGAGTTTCCTTGCAATCCTCGTGATTTTATTCAGTCTCTCGGTGCACACACGGAGGATGCCCATTACCATATGCTGCCTTGTGTGGAGAGCAATTGCACATCATGTGGTTCACTTACATGGCTACAAAGGGTAGATCTTGCTGCAAGTGAGTAAAAGATAGTGACATAGTGATGCTATGAGTATGTGACACATCAAGTGGGCAATCTAGGAAGTTGCAGCTCGTGGACAAACATACACCACATTGTCATTTCACAGTGACATAAGCTACAAAATAGGAAAAGTAACATCCAAGAAGTTACATTTACATTACGTGAATGTATCAAACAAGGAATTGAGATTCACTCTATCATTTTGATGATTCTTTCAATGATCCTCTGAACCCCCCATCTCTTCTCCTCCATTTCTAACAATCCTTTGTATCATAGCTAACTTTTTTTAAAAAAATGCAAAAGGGATTGGGATTACTAAAAACAGAGAAAAGAAAAAAATTTGCAATCACTTACAGAAATCCCCACCTTGTTTACTAGCTTCATCATTCACTAAGTAGCCTCAGGGGGGGTGCACTATTAAGAAATCCTATGTATCACATTTAATCAAGGAGTATTTGGAAAATCCCTTACACACTTTTGTGAATAAAATGACCCTTTTCTCTTCATAAACTTACATTTTATTTTTTAATGGTAAAAAAACCCTTGTTGGTAAATGTAATTTTATAACTTTTTTAAATTAATATTCCCCTCATGATGAACTCATAGGCTAGACTTACATATTTTTAGGTGAAGCCCTATGTTACTATCCTTCTCCATTTCTTTTTGAGGACCATTAACCATTAAAACTTCATGTAGCATCATAAGTATCAACAAATAGATTCTTGAATCTCCCCAAAACAAATTCTTCTACTTGATCTCACAAGGACATGATTAAGGTAGGAATGATAACGCCTTTTGGGGTTGACAAGAGTTGCAACTATAATTCTACATGCTAATTCATCTTTTTCCCTAATTCATGGTAGGAAGTGTATGTGAGTGGTGTGAGGTGAGAGGAGATACGAGGACTTGTATGATGGTGTGATAATGCTTGACGTAGGAGATAGTGATGGGAAATGGCAAGGAGGTTTGGAGCTCTTGATGTAGCGGTGTGCTCAAGCTCAGCCATTACAAATATCCCCATCCATGATGATTGTATCTTGCCAAGGTAATCTTGTAAATCAAGCGGTGTGCTCATACTCGGCTATTAGAAATATTCCCACCATGATGATTGTATCTTGTGAATGTGTTTCTAGGAGAGGTCAAAAATGGTCAATAATAGAAGGCCTCCATATAGATAGACCTAGATCATTGATGGTAAAATAAGAGCCAAGGAGACAAAAGTACAAACCTATGAGGTGATCATGTGCTCTAGAATATCCATAGCCTCATGCTTTTGTTACTCCCAATAAGGTTGTGTTTGTCAACCATGTACAGGGCATGTATAGGTCACATAATAATTTTTCCAAAAACCAAAGTAATAGTGGTGGAGCACATGAGACCAGATGATGATGCAAAGACGAGTCTCCAAAATTCCCTAGTAGTCAAATGTAAAAAAGAATAAAACCCTATGAACTTTACAAGAACAAAGGTAGATTTTGTATTTGGTTACATTAATACAAACCACATCTAGCTCAAGCTAGGAAGGATAGGAGTGGACTTGATTAAGTTAACAATCCTAGTTTTAAAAAACTTCTCCTTTGTTGATGGATTTTTCCATCTTTCTATCTTACCCTTGTGTGGTGTCTATTGGTGTTATAGAGGCCATCACCTAGAGCCCTCACATTTTTTGGGCCCCCCCCACTAAGGATTGGAGAGTTATTACTAAGGGATTTGATTGCAAGTTGGAATCGAGTTGGTGATAAAATCAAGATCCATGGTTGGATTTGGATATAATGTGTTCAGAGGTGAGAAGAGTGAAGATGTCACTCGGTTCATGATGAGAAAGATTGAGTTGGTGGCTTTGAACAATAATAGGGATGATGATGCCTACAAGATGAAGATGGTGGATTTGTTAGAGGAAGGAGAAACTAGGGAGTGGTTTGAGAATGAAGCCACATATGTTTAAAGAGGAAGCTGGGATATGTTTAGAGAAGCCCTGAGGAAAATATATGGGAAACCAGATAGTCCTAAAGAGCTATGGAGAGAGTTGTATCAGGGCGAGGATGAGGAAATTCCAATCTTTGTGGGTAGGTTTGAAGGCTATCAGGAGAAGGATACTCAAAGCTTTAGGTGAAAATTAGGGACCTCCAAACTTTTTGAAGAAGGAAAAGTTTTTTGGTGTGCTGCATGGGAGTATCCATGAGAAAGTGGAGCTGAAAGACCCAAACACATTTTATGAGGCTGTGAAGATGCCAGCTAGATAACGGGGAAAGAAGATAAGGAAGCAAGAGCTAGCTAGGAAAGACAGGGAAGTAAGAAGACATATGGAGGCTACATTGCCTATGGATATACATGTGCAGAGAGAAGTTCATTTCCAAGTCCCAAAAGTCCCAAGGATTGTCAATAGAGGGAAAAATGGTATGCATAGGAGGTTCAAAGATTGACTCAATAGGTTGGGAGTTTGAATCTTACTATGTTGGGGTTCTTGGAGTCAATGAGAGTCAAGTGCCTAAACATATGTAATCCCAAGGTCATTTTAGTGATGTAAATATGCTTTGGTTAGTAAGAGGGTGAGTGATGATGCTCGTTTACCAAAGTCTTCTAATGAAGCTAATGATGTTGATTTGGATCAGATCTCATTGTCCAGAGTCAATAGTAGGTATAAGACCCATGTGTTAATATCCATGGAGTTGTATAGCTAAATGCTAAGATGCTTTCTAAGAAGGTTGGTACATATCAAGAGGATGATATTATGGTGGAGAAAAGACTTGGATGTGTACTAGAGGAGACAAGGGAGCAAGAGGATCAAGCAATGGAGCCTGAGAGGGCGACAAGCCATAGGGATTACCAAGTTTATAGAGGTTGGAAGGCCGAATTCTAGATCATCAGTAGAATAAAGTAAAGGAATAAGAGAGCCTGGATCTAGCTATGGATAATTTTGAACATTGTATCTATTTTTTTAAATCCCTTGTTTGATATTATTGTTGTATCATTATTAAAGGTTGTTTAAATGAGCAATGTGTAAGGTCATTAATTAAGAAACTTGTCTATATATGTCGCATAGTGTGGTAGGACTAATTAGAAAAAAAAATTGATGTGTGAGTTGGGTGGAAAGTGGGAGTATAGAATTCCTTGACAGGAGCATCCTATGGATGGGTGGACCCAATTAGTTGGGTAACTTTCCAACAAATTAATTGAAAACTCTACGCTAGATAAATAGGTCCCTGGGCAACCCTACTCTAGAGGATTAGGTCAGTAGGCTGTGGTTTGCCTAGATGGGGAAGAAAGAGTTGTCTCTAGGAAATAAGAATGGAGGTTGCCCAAATTAAGACCAATCACTCTATGGGTGATTTGATTTCAAGAGTCATTCCACGCTCCCTTTACGGGATAGAACTAGGTCTTACCTATTAATCATATCCTTGTATCTTTACATGGTCAAGGTGTCGACAAGTAGGAATTTTTTCTCAAGTTAGACTTAGTAGACTATCTTATGGTTTTCCCTATTTAGGAAATGGGCGGGGGGGAGGAGGGGCTTACAATTGGTATCAGAGCCGATCTTAGTTCCTAAGACTTGTTATTTAAGGTTGTTTTGGAATGTATGTTTTACCTAACATAATGAAGATTGATAAAATACCTTACTGGAGCAATTTGAATTGGTGATTGAATGATTGTAGGAAGAGGGAGATGGTTACTCGAGATTCCTAGTCTTCTACTTCATCTTCCAAATAGCTTGTCACTCTTTAAATTTTGAATTCCATGATACGATGGTGCAGATACTCGAAAGGTTGTCCCTCCCTAACCCTTCTCATATCCAAGGGGGCTGGTGTACATATCACTTTTGGAATGGTGGGCTGAGGTACTTTTTCATCCAAGCAGACCGAATTGGGAACCTCACAATCGATTTAAAGCGGGTTCGTTGGATTGAGAAGCTGAACATGGTCCTTTTATTTTGGTTTCATGTGGGTACTTCTAGAACCGATAGGTATGTGACCACCCCATAGAAGGGGTGGTCAGATGGTCCTTTTATTTTGGTTTCATGTGGGTACTCCTAGAACCGATAGGTATGTGACCACCCCATAGAAGGGGATCGTATACCACAGAACCACTGGGTATATGACCAAGTAATGCAAGTCTTACCCGCTGATAGATTAGCCATTATGGAATGAAACACAATCATGAGTCTATCATCCCTACCATCAGTCTTTCGTATCTTAGAAACCACGCAACGAAACCCCCATATTTCACCTATGTGGACCGCTTAAGTTTTATGTCTTAGTTGAGCCTAGGATTTTCTTTTATGATGAATAAGACTAACTACATTAGTCTCAAATCTTTGTAATAAAGCTTGTCCTTGTAAATATTTGAGGAATATAATGATTTTAATTTTTTACTTTTAAAAGCATGAGTGTAGTGCAAAATATGAATCTCTTAATCCTAAAATTTAATCTTACGATGATGACCAGGATGATCAGCCTCCTCTCCCCAATGCACTATACATAGATAGCCACGAGAAGAAGCTCTTACTCAAACAGATGAAACCTCCGTCCGCTCAAAAATTGAGAAGGATAACGAGGTATGGATTGAAGCAATGGATTACTATTTCTTAGCCGGTACTAGAGTGACAAACCAGTCCATGCTTGCACAATTTCACCTCACCAGAGATGCTAAACTCTAGTGGAAGCAATGGTGTTATTGGACAAGGGAGTCACCGAACACTCCAAAACATGGGATGACATTCAAGAAAAAGCAATGAAGGGGCGGTATCTCCCCCCATCTCATGAATCTTTCAAGATGAATGAGTTCTTTAGCCTAAAATGGCTCAGTTTAACCCTAGAAGAATACTACTCCAAGTTCATTATTCTATGGAAGTATGTCCCATCCATGACTACCTCCTAGCAAGTAGCCCGCTTCTGCCAAGGTTTGAATGAAATTTTGGACTCCCGCCTCGAAGCAATGAGGGTTAGCACATTGCAAGATGCTCTCATATCCAATCAAAACCTCTTTTGAAAGAGCTGAAGTCTGGCAAAGCTAATCCTTAGAAGAGATCTTACCCTGAAGCAAACCCTAAAGATTAGTCTTACAAGAAGCCCCAACAAAATACTCCTTAATACAACCGAGATCAACAAACCAACTCTTTGTTCCCCGCTCATATGCTCCTGCTTCTTGTGCGTTTCAATTAGAATGAGCCATGACACTTTAAGGCCAACTGCCCCAAGCTAGTAACATCTTTTCCTCAAGGTGGTCAAGCAAATCAAGGCCATGGAACCCCTATCCACCAAGGTGCAAGAGGTGGTGGATGTGGCAGAGGTCATGGAGCAGTTGCTCACCAGCCTGTGCTATAAATGAAGATCCAACTTTGGAGATGGCTGAAGAAGAGCATGCCACCATATGTGGTGGTAGAACATCAAGGTCCAAATCAACAATTTACTGTTATTCAAACCCTAGCCACTCATCATGGTAAGACATTCCATCTTTTGATTGATTGTGGTAGTACCCATTCATTTCTTTCTCCTAGGTGCTTACAAAAATTAAATCTGGTTCACAAACTAGCTAGGAAAATAGTTGTAGAGCTAGCTAGTGGGAATGAAATAGTATCTTACCATTTTGTAGGAAACCTTGACTTTGAATTGGGAAGTGAACAAACTCATGGGCATTTTAGGGTCTTACCATTTATGATGGGATCCTTGGGATGGACTCGTTAACCACAAACAATGCTAGTATTCACTGTAACCAAGGGAGTATCACTTTAAAAAATAAGCACGGCTAAGAAGTATTAGTAAAAGGGAAGACAGGTAAACCTAAGTCTATGGTAGTCAAGGCAAAACTTCTTCTCAAGAAGGGAGCACGTAAGGGACATCAAGTTTTCCTAATTAATCTCAACAAATCTGCTGACCTAGTAAAGAATCCGAACCCTCTTGGCTCCAAGAATTCTTTGACATCTTTCCTGATGACAAGCTTATAGGGCTACCTTCTCCTTGATAAGTCAATCATGACATTGAGCTAATCTCTGGTGCTCGACCTGTCTCAAAAACACCCTATAAGATGTCTCTCCCTAAAGTCATTGAAATCAAGGAGCAACTTTCCCAACTTATTGAGCAAGGATTTGTACGCCCCAATAGCTCTCCTTGGGGAGCACCTCCTCCTCTTTTCCAAAAGAAGAAGGACGGCACTCTTCGTCTCTGCATAGATTATGAGGGGCTAAATCAAGTCATTATCAAGAATAAATATCCCTTCCATGGACAAGCTTCTTGACACGCTTCATGGGGCCAAGGTTTTCTCAAAGACAGACTTGAGGTCAGCAGAGTCAAGGAAGTAGATACACCCAAGATAACTTTCAATACGCATTTTGGCCGCTATGAGTTTACTCTAATGTCATTTGGGTTAACCAATGTTCCTGCAACTTTCAACCGCCTAATGCAAGATATATATTGTCCCTACTTGAATGAATTTTTTCTTATCTTCTTTGATGACATCTTAGCCTAATCCAAGTTGATGGAAGAGCATGAGGAGCATGTGCGCAAAGTTTTGCAATTGCTACGTAGACATGAGATCTATGCAAAGAAGAGAAAATGTACCTTCTTTACTCATCAGATTGAGTATCTTGGATTCATTGTCTCCCAAGATGGTATCTCAGTAGATCCCACCAAGGTCAAAGATATACTGGAATGGCCACCGCCTAAATCAATCAGCAAAGTTTGTGGATCTTTGGGAATCACACGAAGGTAAAGGGATTTCATCAAAGATTATTCCCTCATAGTTGCACCCTTCATGGATCTTCTTAAGAAGAATTAAAAAATAGTGTGGTTTCTAATCCATCAAGGCAGCTGCTTTGATCAATTCAAAGCCATCATTACCTCACCACCAATCATGAAACTTCCTAATTTCACCAGGGAATTTGAGGTGGTTTTACTGATGCTAGTAGTCTATCACTTGGTGGTGTCTTATGCCAAGAAAGAAGACCAGTGGCTTATACTTCTCACAAGATGAAACAATATGAAGCGAATTATGCCACCCATGATTTGAAACTATTAGTTGTTGTTCATTACCTCAAGTTATGGAGACATTATCTCTTGGGGTGCAAATTCCAGCTTCTTGTAAAAACTGACCACAAGAGTCTGAAGTGGATCTTTACCTTGCCTAACCTCAACATGAGGCAGAGAAGATGAATTCAAATCCTACAAGAATATGACTTCGACATTAAACTCCGCCTTGGGAAGGATAATGTTCTAGCTAATGCACTCAGTCTCCACAAATCTTTCTTGAGTGCAATTTCTATGCCAAACAATCCCATTCTAGTCATGGCGGTGAAAGAAGTATCATTTCATGATCTTGATTACTAAATAATGATGAACCTAGTCGACGAAGGATGAACCTCAGAAAAGGAGAAAAATCTAGTCAAGGGTTACTACACCCATGATGGGTGCCTCTACTTCAATCACACAGGCTATGTATTCCTCCTAAGGGTCCTTCCCTAAGGAAGTTAATACTCTAAGAATCTCCTGACAGCCCCATTTCAGGGCACCCAGGCTATGCAAAGACCTTGAATGCTATAAGGAGGAGCTATCATTACGCAGGCTCGAAAAATGATGTCCTTCGATATTTGAAGAAGCAATGTCTCTCATCTCAAAACAGATCAACGCTAAAAGAGTCAAGATGCCTAGGAAGCTTTAACCTTTGGATATCCCCAAAAATGAAGTGGGAATGATTAGTATGGATTTTTCCACAAGTCTCCCTAGTGTACACGGAGGATATGATTCCATTTTAGTGGTGGGGACTTGCTTACCAGACTAGCTCATCTTATACCAACAAAGAAAACCTTCAAAGCTTTTGATGCTGCATGATCATTCATGAGGGTCTTCAAGCTTCATGGTCTACCCCAGAAGAGGATAGTCAGTGTGACCGGGATTCTAACTTCACTTCAAAGTTCTAGCAGTCCTTATTTTAGGCCTTGGATACTCAACTTTTATTTAGTACATCTTATCATCCAAAGACCGATGGGCAGACTGAGAGGGTCAACCAAGTAATTGAAGACATTCTCAGAGTATATTGTGGATGGGAGCCAAGAACATGGATTCAATACCTTCCTCTGGTAGAATTCACTTATAATACATCTTATCATCAGAGCATAGGAATGTCACCATTCAAAGCACTTTATGGGTAAGAATTCTTATCTCCTCTACGTTTCTGTGATCCAATCTTAAGAGTTAAGGCATCCAGAAAAATTCTCAAGGAGATGGAGGAACATACCAAGGTGATCCAAAAAGATATTTAAGCTATTCAAGATTGGTAAAAGCATTATGCCAACACAAGGATGTTTGAAAGGATATTTAAGGAAGGAGGGAAAGTTCTTCTACGAGTGTGACCCAAGCGTAGCTCTCTGTCACTTGGGAAATATAAAAAGCTTAGCCAAAGATATTGCAAACCCTATACAGTCATCAAGTGCCTGGGCAGAAGTGCTTATAAGCTGCAATTCCCAACCCATATCAAGGTCCACAATGTATTTCATGTAAGTTTGTTAAAGCCTTATGTAACCAGTCTCGATCATATTCTTGATGATGAGCAAATAGTAATCCCAACTCAAGGAGGCCTTGAGTTGCAGCCTAGTAGCATCATAGATTCTAGAGAAAGTCAACTCCATAATAGAAGTCTTATAGAACATCTAGTATAATGGAAAGATTACCCTAAAGAGGATACAACTTGGGAAGTTGAAGCTACACTCTTAAAAGACTACCCCAAACTCACGATATGAGGAAATCTTGGTTTCTTTAAGGGGGGAAGGATGTAACATGCCCATCTTCAATAATAATATATGTCTATTTGATAGATGAATTTATGATTTTTTTATGATGTAAAAATCATCAATTTTAATAATAAAGCTATTTCCACTTGGAATCTTAAAATTTTGAATCTAAATTTAGAATTTGCGTGCATTTTACCCTATAAATATAGGATTTTATAGTACTCAAAATAGACATTGGACCAAGCCTCTACGTAAATTTCTAGTTATTTTCAATTAAAATATGGTAAAATTCAGACCTTAATAATTGCATGACTGGGTGTTCAATTGACAAACAGTCTACACCCCCATTACTAGGGAAAACACTCCAAACAATTTCATATAAAAAAAATTCACCAGTTGTGGGGCATACCAGCACGCATATCAAGGTTGATGTCCCAAAATTAGAGACCCTCGCCCCAAAAAGATGCCATTCACTTACTCAGATGCTCGTACAATGGCTACATAAGGACCAAAGGCTAATCGCCCTAGCATACGATCCCCACTAGTCGCCGTCACGTGGACAACCATGCGGCCACTGACTCGTAAGGTACATGCGTAACTCATCTTTTGCTTGCGTATAGGCACCATGCCTTTCCCCAGACTCATGCAGCCATAGATCAACTTACTTTCATCATACACCATCCCTTGTACCCCGCTTTTCTCTCCCTTTCCCTTTCCCTGTACTCGCACCCGTATATACGAGCCTCTATATAAACCTCCCAACACCCCCATGGTCGATACTCTGACACCCTATGATGCTTGTAAAATTGACATCCTGTGCAATGACTGTACCTGATAGTTCAAACCCGACACTTTGTGTGGGATTGTACCTGACAGCCCTCTACATCCCCTGTCTCAGAAATCCATTTTTAGCCCATCTCCAGGTACACTCTGCAAAAAAATTTTCATCATCTCATCCTTGTTCGTGATGAATAGAGGGTGTTCTTAGCTGCTCTCCCTTCCCCCATGTGAATATATTTAAATGAGAACTCCCCTTCTCTCCCTTAGGTGCAGCCTTTTGCCCCAAATTCTAGTGTAAGGACACCTCCCCCCATTTGCGGGTGACTTTAGTAAGGGCTCTTTGGCTCTTAGAGGTGGTTCCAACCTAAGAGTTTATGCTCATAAAGTGAGCAAACAAACTCTGATTCGTGATCCGACTGAAGCGTTGAGTTCTCTACCATGTGGGCTGTGAGATAGTGGATAGAATGGCTCCTCTACAAAGATGCCAAAATACCACCTCGGAAAGCGTGCACGACCCTAGAAAGAGTACTCAGGATGCGGTCCCAACTCTCCCTTTGGGAGTCCCACAAGGAACTAATCGCCAGGTTAGCTTAATAATCATTTAAAAAGAGTTTTTTTGAATGAATTTTAATGTTAGAATTATGTAAGAAAGAAGTTGCTACTTTTCCTTGCTTTGAAAATACCAAAATTCTTGTGAAATTGTTGCTTTCTCGAGAAAGTGATGTTGTTTCTTGTATCCCATGGTCTAGTTAAGCAATTGTGTTATTATCTTGATTAAGTTAAAAGTACAGGTAAATCTTCTCCCTGCCTTAATGCTGGCCCCGTTGGCCGTGTTGTGTAGTCAGTAGTCAGGCGACGATGTTAGCGAGGCCCAAAGTCAGCCCAAGGTATCCCTCCCATGTTTGGGAAGATGAAATTCACTAGTTTAGGCAAGTATTATGTGTTGCCTCGTTTTGCGAGACCAAGCTAGTGCAGTGAATAAGGCCACCCTAACGTGTAGATATCCCTCTGAGGAGCGGGAGGATCAAGCGATGGAGCCTAAGAGGGTGACAGGCCGGCTTGAGTCCTCGCCCCAGCAGCACAGCTTACAAGGTTTATGGTCCTGTAGGGATTGCCCAATCTATAGAGGCTGGAAGGCCGAATTCTAGATCATCAAAAGAATAAAGTAAAGGAATAAGAGAGCTTAGATCTAGGTACAGAAATTTTTGAACATTGTATCTATTTTTAAAAATACCTTGTTTGATAGTATTGTTCTATCGTTAAAGGCTGTTTAAATGAACAATGTGTAAGGTAATTAGTTAAGAAACTTCTCTATATATGTCGCATAGAGTGGTAGGAATAATTAGAAAATAAAATGATGCTTGAGTTGGGTGGAAAGTGGGAGGATGGAATTCCCTAACGACGCCATCTTATGGACGGGTGGACCTGATTAGTAAGGTAACTTTCCAACAAATTAACTGAAAACTCTACACTAGGTAAATAGGTCCCTGGGCAACCCTTCTCTAGAGGATTAGGTCAGCGGCTCTACCTTACATAGATGGGGAAAAAAGCATTATCTCTAGGAATCAAGAATGGAGGTTGCCTAAATTAAGATCGGTCACTCTATGGGTGATTCGATTTTAAGAGTTATTTAGAAGACCACACTCACCCTCTGGGAGACAGAACTAGGTCTTGCTTATTAATCATCTCCTTATATCTTTACATGGTCAATGTGTCAAACGAGTAGGAAATTTTTCTCGAGTTAGACTTAGTAGACTATCTTATGGTTTCCCCTATTTAGGAAGGGGGGGAGCTTACAGTTAATAGTTTGTCGAGAATTTTTCAGTTATATGAAGAGATCAAGTTTGACATAAATGGAGATGTAGGGAAGCAGTTGGATAGTAAGTATTCATGGATTATGAAACCATTTGATAGAGGTAAGACTCTCAGGTTGTTTCAAGGTTGTTTGCTGCTACTGGTGTTTAATCTAGGTGGATGGATCGGCTTAATTAGGTGGCTTTTGAAGATGTTTTTGTATCCTTTTGACCTAGGTGGAAGGACCAGGTGTTCAGAGCACAAGAATGAGATGTGAAACACTTAAAATTGTTCCACCATGGGGGGTTGGGCTTTATGTGAGAGGAATTTTTTGATGAATGTAGATGGGACATGGACAAATCCATAGAAGGAGAAGCCATGAGATCTTCTAATGGTGTGATTTGGATGGGGCTTGGAATAGAAGATGGAAAAGACATGGGATGATGGAAGATGTGTTAATGTATGTGGAAGGGGGTTGGGATTGAAAAGATGCAGGGGGGAAGAGAGCTTGAGCTCTTGCAAGCACACACACACACTCACAAAACCCTAATAGAGAACACACAAGGTGAGAGGCTGAAAATCTTCTTCTTCTCTCTACTCAACACTCAACACACCATATACAAGAATAAGAGTACACACAATATGAAAGGTACTCAACCAAATACATACACGGGTTCTCTATAGTGTGAACCCGACTAAATGAGCTGGCGCTATAACTATGCCAGTCTCTAGAGTGGCTGTCACACAGCCTGTCATCCCACTGGCCGCATATCACCCAAGATCTCACCAACCATGCCAGTGGTGTAAGTGCGGGGCCTATCCCCCAGGCGGGTCATCAGTGTCCACCGCCTCACTAGAGCTCGATATCTCAACACTCCCCCTCGAGCTCAACTCCATCTCATGTACACCAAGCAAAGCCCTGAATCTGCGGAGCTTCTCTGTACCCAATGCTTTGGTGAAGATGTCAGCTACCTGATCCTCTGTGCTGACATAAACAAGGTCAAGGTCTCCTGCCAAGACCTTCTCTCTGACGAAGTGGTAGTGGACCTCTATGTGCTTCGTACGAGCATGAAAGACTGGGTTCCTGGCCAACTGTATACTGCTAATGTTGTCACAGAAAATGACAACTTGTCTATTCACTGATAGACCCAAATCTCCAAGTAGCTTTCTCAACCAAGCTACCTCACATGCTGCCATAGCAGCTCCTCTGTACTCGGCCTCTGTACTCGATAGAGCAACCGTAGGCTGCTTCTTGCTGCTCCAAGTCACAGCAGCACTCCCCAAAGAAAACATGAATCCACTGGTAGATCTTCTATCTGAGATACTACCAGCCCAATCAGCATCTGCGTACCCATGTACACATATCTCTGTCCCAGTCTCATAGAATAGTCCACAATGCAAAGTAGACCTCACATACCTCAGTATGCGTCTCACAGCATCCAAATGCGGTTTCCGTGGAACCTGCATAAACTGACTCACCAACCCAACAGCATAGCTCAAATCTGGTCTGGTGATCGTCATGTAGATCAAACTTCCTACTATGCTCCTGTACATAGTAGGATCCTCCAAGATCTCTCCTGAATCTGCACTCAACTTGCCATTCTGATCCAATGGCACAGAAATAGGCTTACAGCCTATCATACCATACTTGGACAACATGTCCAAGCCATACTGTCTCTGCAGTAATCCAATACCATGTGGTGACCTAATCACCTCAATGCCCAAGAAATATCTGAGCTCCCCCAGATCCTTCATCTCAAACTTCTGTCTAAGCAAAATCTTTACATCAAAGATCTCTGCATCATGGTCCCCCGTAATGATCAAGTCATCTACATAGATGACAACAAGCACAACTCCTCTATCACCATGTCTCACATACAATGAGAAATCTGCATTGGCTACATGAAAGCCAATAGTGACAAGATATTCAGAAATCTTGTCAGACCATGCTCTTGGTGCTTGCTTTAAGCCATACAAGGCTTTCTTCAACCTGCAAACATGCTCGGGGTGACCCACATCCTCATAACCAGGTGGCTGCAACATATACACCTCTTCTTGCAAATCCCCATGCAAGAATGCATTCTTTACATCCATCTGATGTAAAGACCATTGCTTTGACGCAGCCACTGCTATCACAACTCTCACCGTTGCCATCTTGGCAACTGGGCTGAAAGTTTCCTCATAATCAATCCCATATGTGTGCGCATATCCTTTGGCTACCAATCTAGCCTTGTACCTGTTTATGCTTCCATCACTGTTATGTTTAACTTTGTACACCCACTTGCATCCAATGGCTTTCTTGCCTTCTGGCAATTGCACTAAATCCCAAGTTTCATTTCTATATAGTGCATCCATCTCCTCATCCATAGCTTTCTCCCAACACACATTTCCAATAGCCTCATCAATGCATGTGGGCTCAACAACCTGCACAACCTTTGCCATATATGCATAGTGATGTGCCACATAACCATCATATGTAAATCTCTGCACAGGGTTCTTCACTCTCCCTGATCTTCACAGCTTTTCATTCATGGCTTCCATAGCCTTCTTTACACCAAGTGTTCTCATAGCTGGGATCCCAAGCTCCTCATCAAGGCTCATATCTGAGCCACTAGACTCTCCATCAACATGAGAATGCCCTGCAGAAATGTCAGGCATACCAAGGGGCTCAACCACTTTCTCTTTTCCTTTACGTGATGTACTAATCACATTTGCAGGGCTGGTATTATGACGCAGCCTGCCACTCCATGGTCTATCAACAGACCCACTAGATGAGGACTCTCCTGGTCCACTCAAAGACTGTGATTGCTGACCTGCATTCTGTGCAACCACACTTCCACTCACATCAGCCCCAACAGCTTCTTTTTCAACAGCATACCAGCTGCTCATCTCATCAAAGACAACATCCCTGCTTACCCTCAACTCACGTGTAGCAGGGTTATAACACCTGTATCCCTTTTGCTCAAGGGAATATCCAATAAACACACATTTTTCAGCTTTCGGATCCAGCTTTGTTCTCAGCTCATGTGGCACATGCACATATGCAATGCATCCAAAAACTTTCAGATGAGATAAATCTGGTTTTCTGCCAGTAAACCTCTCCTCTGGAGTTACATCATGTATGGCTGCAGTTGGAGTCCTATTCATGATGTATACTGCTGTAGAAACAGCCTCAGCCCAATAGCAATGCGGCATATTTTTCTCTTCCATCAATGCCCACGCAATCTCTGCAATATGCCTGTTTTTTCGCTCAGCAACTCCATTTTGCTGCGGAGTGTATCTGCATGTATACTGTCTCCGAATTCCATTCTTCTTCAAAAATTCAGAGAACTCATTGGAGAAGTATTCTCCCCCTCCATCTGACCTTAGGCACTTGACATATTTTCCTGTTTGCTTTTCAACCAAAACTCTGAAATTCTGAAAGTGAGTGAAAACCTCACTCTTCTCCTTCATGAAATATACCCACACTTTCCTTGTGTGGTCATCAATGAAAGTGACATAGTACCTGCAGCCTCCCATAGACACGGTCTTCGTAGGACCCCATACATCTGAATGCACAAGATCTAGTGCATTTCTGCTCACATATCTGTTACGTGGAAACACATGCTTTGTTTGCTTCCCAAATTGGCATGCTTCACAGATTTTATGCATACCTTCCACTTTAAATTTTGGCAGCCCTGTCACAATTCCTTTTGTCTGCATAGACTTCAACCTCTGAACATTTACATGTCCAATTCTTTTATGCCATATGTCTGTGTCTGCAACAACTCCTGAACCATTTTCAAACATCGCAGCACTCATTTCAGGCATGTCTACATTCAAGGTAAACATTCTGGCCACTCTGTTGCCTTTTGCAACCAACCTGCACTTGTCTTTGAAATCTTCAACATAACACCCATCAGGGTTAAACCGAACCTGCAAACCCTGCTCAATCATCTGGCCAACTGAAACCAGATTCTTTGTTATGTTCGGTACATGAAGTACATCTGCAAGGTACTTCACTTTGCCATCCTGCATAGATAATGGCACATCTCCAACATGGGCAATTGGATGAGCAGTGTCATCCCCTGTTTCCACAAAACCTGGTCTTTTCGGGTTCTTCATCTCCTTGAACCACTCCCCATGACTCGTCATGTGGTTCGAAGCGCCTGAATCCACATACCATACATTATCTTTTTGTGCTGCATCAACATTTTTAGACATGGCATTCACAACATGCTGCATAACAAACAACCTTTCATTGTCCTCATTATTTCTGCTTGAGGATGCATAGTTGTTTTGCTGCACTTTCCCATTTTGCATGTCAACCTGCTTCTTATAACATTCTGACTGCACATGTCCTGGCTTACCACAATAGTAGCATTCACGTGCATCATTATATTGCCTTTGCCAATTTCCACGGCCTCTTTGACTCCCCCTGCCTCTGAATTTGCCTCTTCCACCTGCGTGTTGTTGTTGTTGTTGATTCTGGGACTGTTGTTGTTGCTGCTGCTGCTGGCCATAATTCTGATTACCTGTTCGGCCACCTCCTTGACCGCGTCCACGGCCTCCTCTACCTCGTCCTCTTCCTGAACTCGTGTAGAAGGCCTGTTGCTCTGAACTGTTTTTGCTTTGTGAAGACTGTTGGTCTTCACCCAAGTTCTTCTCTTCGATAATCAGCATAGACACCAAATCTGTAAAGTTGGGAATGTTTTCCCGAGTCTGAATAGACGTCTTAAACGCCTTGTATTGTGGCCCGAGACCACGTAGACAGACTTCCACCTTATCATCATCATCTACTGACACACCAATAGATGCAAGGGATTCCACAATGCCCTTTATCTTCAGCGCATAGTCATTCACAGACATGCTCTTTTTCTCCACAGTATGAAGTTCATTCTTCAACTGTATCTTACGTGCCTTGGTATTTGTTTCATAAAGCTTTACCAAGGTGTCCCACGCCTCCTTGGGGGACTTGGCATCCTGAATGTGCCCAATCATGGTGTCCTGTATACTAATGGAAAGCCAATACATAACCTTCCTGGCTCCTTGGTTCTAGTCTTTAAACTCTTTCACATCTGCAGCAGTCGGATTTATATCCAGTATCTCCGGTGCCTCTTCATGCTCACCTTCTATGTAGTCCCAATAGCCTTTTCCCATCAGGAAATTAGTCAACCTGAACCTCCAAGCATGGAAGTTATTCTTGTCCAGCTTCTCAGCCACAATCTGTGTTATGCCATCATTAGACATCTTGCCAAACACACAATTTTACCAGAAACTGCACTCTGGTTTTTTTCTGCACAAACTGTATTTTCTGCACAGCGGTACTGTTGTACTCTCAAATGTCACAACCAGTGACCTCAATGCACATACATACACGCAATGGTAACTGTAGACCTCTTTGCAGCACCCACAGTGTCTGCACAGTCAATCTGTCTTCCTGCAGTACTTAAAACAGAGTTCTGCAGAGAATCGATGACTTACCCGCAGTGCTCGAAATCGCCTGCTTTCTGAAAAATGGAGGTCCAGACGCGCCCGAAACGCTTTTTCGGCCCAGAAATTATAGTCCGAAGGATTGTATAGTTGCCCTATAGCTTCACTCCCGCGAAGAAAGCTCCTCAATCGGAGATCGTTTGCCGGTGCCTCCCGTAGAGCTCCCGACAAGGGTGTAGTCACCAACACAATAGGGAAGAGTAGTTGAAGCTCTTACCCTCGTACCGCTTCTTGTGGTTCTCTTGCTTGTAGCTCAGCCCTTAGCATGAACCAGGCTCTGATACCATGAAAAGATGTAGGGGGGAAGAGAGCTTGAGCTCTTGCAAGCACACACACACACTCACAAAACCCTAATAGAGAACACACAAGGTGAGAGGCTGAAAATCTTCTTCTTCTCTCTACTCAACACTCAACACACCATATACAAGAATAAGAGTACACACAATATGAAAGGTACTCAACCAAATACATACACGGGTTCTCTATAGTGTGAACCCGACTAAATGAGCTGGCGCTATAACTATGCCAGTCTCTAGAGTGGCTGTCACACAGCCTGTCATCCCACTGGCCGCATATCACCCAAGATCTCACCAACCATGCCAGTGGTGTAAGTGCGGGGCCTATCCCCCGGCGGGTCATCAGTGTCCACCGCCTCACTAGAGCTCGATATCTCAACAGGGATCATCTATGGTGGTTGACCATAAACATTATGATGATATATTGTTATGTGCATCTAATACCCATACATGGGAGACCTATCAACTTGGTCCACTTTGTAGTAGAGGTCTATTGGGGGTATGAGTCCAAGAGAGGATGGCTTTAGATCATCATAGGATGTTCATGATGCAATGGATGTTGGGGGATGTGCGAATTGATATGGGATGGTGTTAGAGATGATATGTGGTTCATGATGCCCATAGGGGTGATGCATTTCCATGTGCTTCTAGTATCCATGCTTAGTAAACTAGTCCACTAGGCATTAAGAGACGAAACCACTAGTCGAGGAGAGCCTAGAAGAAGTAGGAGTAGATAATAGTAGTGCCTAATTTTGGGTTTACATGCAAGAGAGATAGGCAAGTTTGTAGGTGAGAGATAGTGGCTTCGTTCTGGGGTTTCCACTACCATGGCCAAATTGTTGTTCCAAATCTTTTTCTACATGCTGGTCCATAGCAAACCAAGCTCAAAATTCAGTGGGTTCTCGCTATCCCATTGTCACGCAATATAGGGCCACTCTCATATGTATCGTTTAACGATTTGTAAAAGCTACCATTTTGGGACTTTAAAGCAGGTGTTCATTTGGTGCTTTTTCTTATAGAATTTGAAAAAACCTCAAGGGTATGAAGACCCTACCATCTAAGTAGTAGAGACTCCAAGGGAGAGAAGAAAAAACACCAATTTTGAAGATAAATTTGGGAGACTTGGGGTTTTGGATGCCCAAGTGTATCGTTTAACGATTTGTAAAAGCTACCATTTTGGGACTTTAAAGCAGGTGTTCATTTGGTGCTTTTTCTTATAGAATTTGAAAAAACCTCAAGGGTATGAAGACCCTACCATCTAAGTAGTAGAGACTCCAAGGGAGAGAAGAAAAAACACTAATTTTGGAGATAAATTTGGGAGACTTGGGGTTTTGGATGCCCAAGGGAATTCTAAACAAGTTGAATTGAAGAGCAGGGAGATCTGCACTACATGATTGGATTGAAAGACTAGAGGTGAGAGTCGGTGTGGAAGAGAAGCAATTACAAAATGAGGCCTTTGGGAAGAATCCGGGTTTGTGAAGGTTTGAAGTCGTGGTCTACAGAGGTAAGCCTACTGTAGAATTGTTTTTTAAGTTTTTGAGAGCTTGGATCAACTTTGGTGAGCTTGAGAGCTTTGGCTAAAGTTTGAAGCATTGTCAGGTTAAGGTCTTGCACTACTTGGGAGCTTGCAAAGAAGCAAAAATGTAAGTTAAGAGGGTTAGGTTTATTTAGAGTAGAGGGTGTGCTAAGAGGTAGATGGTTTTCTAGGATGTGAGGATTCCCTACACTCTATGTATAGCATTGGATGGAATTCATCTAGAACTTGACTCTACTGTTGCCCAGTCTGAAGTAGAAGGCTGTAGAGGTGGCTACATATTTAATCATCGAAGTTTGGACCTGTGGAAATAAAGATGGTGGTTTGAAGACCTATTTGTTGAGATACCTATTAAAAGGCTCCCACTTTCAGCGTTTTGTTTTCCTCTAGTTTAGGTGCCCCATATTTGAGGGATGTCGAGACATTGATGTTCTTTTATCTATTTAAATAAGACAGGTGATTAGGGCTTGATTCTCATATAATTTCATGAGTTTTTAATGATATGATGTTATATTTGTGTTGTTTTGACTGAGTTTGTGGAGGTGGAATATTTATGAGTGTTAGTTTGAAGTTTGGAAACTCAGTACTCATTCTGACTCAGTTTGTTTCAAATTGAGAAGTCAATTGGATCAATTTGAAGTTGCTGCGGTGTCCAACTAAGTCAGTAGGAAGATCTTTTGGATTCTTAGGTTGTTTGGAGTAGGTGATTTGGGAGCCTCAAGTTTTGGCATCTATCTATGTTACCCTTGTGTGGTGTCTGGTGGTGTTTTAAAGGCCATTACCTAGAGCCGTCACAACGGCTTTCCAAGATTCTCTATGTTTAGCCCTAAGGAAGGGTGATGAAGATTATGTTGACGTGATGTGCTTACTATCCAATCCGCCACCTTTTCATTGGCCACCACAATCATGTCAAGTGGGGTACTTTGAGAAGGTAGTCCAATCTACCACCTTTATATTGGCCACCACCTTTGTATTGGTCACCACAATCATGTCTTGGTTAAGTGGGGTACTTTGAGAAGGTATCCCACACAAAGGAAGAGAGATGGGAAAGTTATTGGATCGAAATTTGATGTGATGAATATTATGTTGATGTGATGTTCTTACTGTCCAATCTTACACCTTTGTAAAAGAGCTTGCATGCACCCTAGCGTTCTTGGATCCTATTCATTGGTGAGTGCAAAGAAGGAGAAGACTGAGAACCCCTTCAACTCCCTCCTCTTTGATTCAATCACTTTCCCATCTCTCTTCCTTTGTGTGGGCTGCCTTCTCAAAGTACCCCACTTAACCAGTGGTGATGGTGATTAAGAGATATTCTTTGCAACATAGTCCACTTTCAGGGCAAGAAGAGGTTACATAGATAGGTAGTAGTGTACAACATCATGATGATTCTTCATTCTTAAGTCGGTGAGACTAGCCTTCGTTAAAATTCCCCCATTCATTTTCTTCCTTTGCTACTACCTCCAAATCTACTGAATTGATTGCTTCCTGTGGAGAGATTGGCATGCCCATGCCAACACTTAAACCACCTCACAATGGACTTTCTATCTCTTGAGGTTGGATGTATCTTCTTGCATTTACTAAGGCTGCTAGTGCACTCAACTAAACTTGTGTGTAAGCAATGATGAGACTATGTCCATTTTGTGAACGAAGATCAGATCATTAGCCACCTAGAAGTGAACAAGCAAGCTCTCTATTTGCATTTTCACAAGGTCATCATGGCTAAAACACTAGCATGCATATAGCTACTCCAAGTGCTACAACTTCATTTGGTCTCCTCTCTGACCTTTGATTGAAATTGCTTTCATTTTTTCAGGTCTAGCTTGAGCCTTTAGCTCCTTTTTCCTAAAGATTTTATAGCTCTTTAGGAATTGGTGACAGAAAACAATAAAATTGAATGTATCTTTCCACTAGGTACTACCAAGTACTCACCCACACTACGAACACACGATTTTTCCAAAAATACTCTATTTCCTTCTTTTCCACTCAAATCTTATCTGCACAATTTCTTCACAATGCACCTTCCAAATGCAAAGGCAATAGTTAATTTTGCATAATGGGAGCTGAAGCTCTAAGAGGATGGAAGAAACAATGGTGTTTCCCCGGTAGCGGTGCCAAAAATGTTATGGGCTACCACACCTCCCAAGTGACAACTGTACCCATTCACAATTGAAAGAAGCAATAGACAACAACTATCATTGGGTACTTACCAATGCTTTGAGCTTAGGCCTAAGATTGCTTTTGGAAGCTCTAGTCCTCCAATCAACACCTCCATGTTGTCATCACAAAGTCGCTCTCACCACAATGCAAGGCAATCTACCTCTCACTCTTCCACACACACATGCATAAAAGAGGAACATGCACTAGAGTACACTCTAACTCTCTCTCTCTCAGTCACAAGACAAAGAAAGATCTCTCATAGCATAGAGGGGGACTGTGTCCTTTCATTATGAGAAATTGCCTTTTATACATCTTACCTTTATTCACACTTAGGGGCACAAAACTTACTAACTAAGGCCTTGGGTGGCCAGTATCTCAAAATGTAAAACTTTTATAGTACCTTTACATAACACTTAAAAATATTCTCAATTGGAGGAGAATCTTTGTTAATCCAAAATGGGATTAAAAATTCTTTAAAAACTTTAAAATTTTAAACCAAGATTCTTAAAATTTTACTCTACATAGTAAACTTTGTCCAAATCTACAAACTGTAACTGCACAAAAAACAGCATAAAATCTTTAATAGAACTGCAAACTTCACATAGATCTACTTAAATCTGTCTACAAAATTGTTATCTTCAAACTTTTCGGCAAGCTTTTTAGGAAGCTAGTTAGTGTCAATCAGTTCCCTAGATCAGGTGGCTGAATGTAGCAGATGTTCTTCTTTTAACTAATAGGTTGGTGCATGTGTGGTCATGCCATCTTTTGAACCACACTTAATAACTACATAGCTAGCCCTTTGCTGATCTTCATGGTTTTCTTTCTCTAGCGTCTAGTTGCTCATGCTTGTTTTCAAGGACATTCTTTGAAGCAAAGACCCTTGCATGTCCCTTGTCTCATGAGGTCAATGCCTCTACGGCAACATGAGCTACGACACTTTGTCTGTTCTCCAATCTGGTCAGGGTGGTGTTGAGAGGGATTGTATGGATGAAGTCGTCTCTTACACTCAACACATTAATGCTAGTGCTGGGATTACCTTCATGAGCTTTTTCTATTGTTCATGGTCTCAACGGCGGACAATCCTTATACATATGGTCTATCACACACCCAATGCATAAAGGGATTAATGAGAAGCACCTATAGAGGTACTTGCCATCCCTTTCTTGATTTGACACTCAACCACTCGAGTGCGCACTTGTAGCATTGCATGGGTGGTCGTTTAGCCATTGTATTCATGTCCTGGTCTCTTAGGATTGGGGTGTGGCTAAGTATACTGGGAACATTTGGTCGCCCTCAATCATGTAGTGGCTTAGAATTTGGGAGGGTGGACTAGTTGGCTCGAGGGGTCGTAGGTGGGACCTTCACAAACTTCCCCCTCATCCCCTTCTTCAAAGATTTATGTCATGGTTAGCTAATGACTTTGGGCTACTTCTTGGCCTAGTTGAGGTACGTTGTGAATAGCAGGTGCTGGAAAGAACAACAGTTGCCTTTGGTTTGCATGCAGGGCTTGAGGTAGAACGTGGGCTTGATCAGCCCTTTCTCATAGGAGTTTGTGACTTCGTGCTTGCCCCATGTTTGGAGATATGTGCAATAGAGGGTGGAACCGAGTCACAGATGTGGACACTCCGTGATGGTATGGTTAGCTCAACAAATCGGGCACCATACTATCTCCCTCTTCGGATAGAGATGGGGTTGGCCAACGTGATCCCGACCTTCGTCAGTTCTCCACTATTGGGTCATTTGCTGCATTAATGGAGTGGCCAAGTGCTCGACCTGTTGTCCAGAGGTGGTGGACTCCTTTTCCATCAGATCTTGTGCTGGTGGTCTTGAGTGCGGCTTCTGATGTACCCTCATGGAGTTATCGAGAACGTGTTTCCTTGAAGTTGTCCTCAAAGTCCATAGCACTCCTACAACATTGCTCAAAGGAGGTATGGTCCAAGGAAGTGACAAGGAATTGTGTAGGGTTACATCATCTAGAACTTTTCAAAATATCCCTATTAACCTTTCATTAAAAAACTTGTCTTTGGCACTGTACGAGCATGGAGATATCTAATCTCAGATGGTTTCACCATCCTTTTGTCTAACATTATGTAGTTGCTCAATAGGACTCCATCTGGTTCCCTTGATGAGAATATCCAACCTTGAAGTCCTCTTTCAAGGCTTTGAAGGTGGCCTTATCTTATGTTTTCAAGGACCTAAACCATTAACTGACTTTATCATCTAGGGTGAGGCCAAAGGAACTCACCTTAACTTGATCGTCCACATGGCTAAAAGCGTCACAAATATGGGTGAACGTCTCTAAGTGCAGAATGGGTTCTCGAGTCCCATCAAATGTAGTAATTAGCTTCGAGATGTTTGCGGGTTTGTTCTAATCTAGTCTGGTGTCTTGGTATTGGTTAAGCTGGCGATGGGGGCGTGATGCCAGTAGCCACCCCCTCCCTATTTCCATGGCTATTCTCAACATTTCTGGTGTTAGCCCGGGAGCGGGTGCTGGTTGGGGAACGATCGGTGGAGGAGCTGGGCCAGGAAGATAATAGACCATAGGAGGTACTTGTCTTATGGGTGGATTGGGTTGTGCCTCATGTGGCCCCATGTGGTATCCTGGGTATACTCCGTGAGGTGGATATTGTTGATATACAGGTGGGCCTAGTAGATGTGACGGGACTGGGTAGGCCCTTTCTCTCTGATACAATTTTTTAGGCCCTTGGGAAGCTAGATCTGGACCCAAGTTTGGTATGGATCTCTAGGCCCGAAATGAATCAGCCACCCTCAAGACAGGCATGGCTCTCCAGACTCATGGACGAGTTTGGGTTTGATGGCTCTCACTTTGCCCTATATCTGCTCTAGGATCTAGAGGCGGCATGGGCTCTCTTTCCTATTAGTTTTTCATACCTCTCACCCTAGGATGTGGCTCTTCCGATTGTGCATTTCCCAGGATAAAGTTGTGGAGCCTCAAAGTAAGGCCTCTCTCTGAGTGTGTGGGGAGCTAGGGTCTTTCTCTTGGATAGGTGGTCTCTCTATACACTGAGCTTCAAGTTCTAGTGCGTCGAGGGTAGGCGTATCTCGTCCCATGCAGTGATGATCTTTGGTCTCACTCGTGTTGTGTCAAAGACTAGCACCATTTGGCTCCAAGCTGTATTGAGTGATGGGTCTGACCTTATGAGTGAGGGAGCTTCAAGAGAATTTATATCATCAAAGAGAGGGTTTTTCACACCAATTTTCCTTAACGTAGGTGTATAAATGTGTTGAATTATTGTGTAGGACCCCCCTGTGATGAGCATGGGGGTCCTACACATGTGGAATTACTATGTAGGACCCCCTTGTGATGAACAATCCTTTTTTTTTTGGGAAATAGTATGGCCGTACGCTTTAAGATGGTATGGGCATACACTTTGTTGAAGACATAAGCATATGCTTCTCAGAAAGAAGATGACCCGAGCGTATGCTTCCTAGAAGACATGGATGTGGCTTGAGGAAGGAGCGAACGTATGCTTTTGAATGATGAAGGTACGGGCATGGCAAAAATGACATGGGCATGGCAAGGTTGCCACAGGTGTATGCTTTAGAAAGGAGAGATGGTACAGGTGTGGAAAAAATAACATGGACGTACACTTGTTGTAGCCAGGGAAAAAAAAATGACACGGGCATGGTCAAACTTACACGCGCATGGCAAGTTGAAGGGAACGGGTATATGCCTTAGAAAGGAATAGTTGTGTGCTTTGAATGGTACAGGTGTATGCTGTAAATGGTGTGAGCATTCACTTCCAAATTTTCATAGATTTTAATGATGCACGTCTGACTGGCTGCCACCACCTACAAATATTCTCTAACAGTGCAGATGTACCCCTTGTTTAAATGCAATTTAGGCTTACTTAATGCAATTATTTCCTTTTTAACGCACACTACTAAATTAATGGCTAGAGATCTCACAAGATTTTCCCTGGAGGAATGGACGGGCGTGGCAAGTTTGCCACGGTCATTCACTATGAATGAAATGGGCGTTCACTTCTCAGAGGTTCATCCAGAATGGGATTTTTGCCTACGTTCCTGCTCTAAATTTTGTTGATTTAGGCATTCCCAAAATATTTTTTGAACTTTTGTTTTTATGGGGAGCTAGAGCTAGTAGTCTCTAGCTCCTAGAATGCATAAAGAAACCTAATAAATTAAGAATAATTTGATGATTAATCTATTGTGAAAACTCAACAAAAGATGAACAAAAAATAAAAATTGTATGAATGTCAAGAGCAAAAATTAAACACTTACTTGTGTCTCTCACACTTGGTGAAGACTTCAATGCTCCAATGCTCTCGTTGGCCTCCATAGCTCAATTGAACACAATCAATCAAACAAACAACAAACTAAAATAACATGAAACCAATCGGTGGATTTGCACTCCAATTGGGAAAAATGAACATGAAATATGTGGAGAACCCTAAGCTAAGTGCTATCTCCGGCAGTGGTGCCAAAGATGTTAAGCTAAATATATAACCTTGCACACAAGAGAGGGGAAGAAGAAGAGAAACACCTATGCAAGGGTCGAGTCAAAAATGTGCACTTAGCCAACCCTAATGAGGGTTAACTCCCCTTTTTGTGAGGCCGCTAGGGGCTCACTCCACCACCACTTGTGTCACCCAAGTGGAGATTCACAAGCTAGGTGAGGAGCAACGAAGAAGGGAGCTATGGAAGCTCAACCTTCACTCCGAGGGATCTTGGTAGAGAGATAATAGAGGGGAGAGGAGAAGAGAAGCTAGATCATTACCATCCCTAACATGCACACACAACAACAATCAAGCATGCAAACATTTACAACACAAGCAAGCATCCACAAGCTCAAGAGAGTGAGAGAGAGAGAGAGAGCAAAACTTAATTAAGACTAATGGGATTGTCCCTATTCATATTCCATAAAATGTCTTATATACAAGAGCTCTCATTTTACAATGGCTGGCTGCCCATTTACAATTGGGGGCCCAAAACTAGCTTCCTAGCTCTATGTACATCGCATTCCTATGACCGGCATTGCACAAGCCGTAAGCTCACTCATCCCATATCTCTTTTATCATTCAGCGCTTTGCGCGGTTACAAAAAAATAACCTACAAGAAAGTGTGGCCATGCTTTAAAAATAATGTTAATAACCAAAGTGGTTAACAACTAATCTTAACTCAAAGAGTAATATAACCATAAGTGAAAATGGCAATAATAAAGTAATTTTATAAAGTTATAATATGCGCCTCTTCATGTCACGTGTGTGAGATACGATTTTTTGGAAATAGGTGTGCCTTATCTTGATAAAAATGCTAGATGAAAATTCACAATCACCAGTTCAGGGATTCTCTTTAAAGGAATTGAGCCGATTGTAGATAATGCAATAGTAGTGTAATATTTTCAAAAAGTATGGCTATTCTCTTGAATTTTTCGGTTTCACCAAGAGTGAAGCAAAAGGAAGTGTGTATATTTCTCAAGAATAACACTATTGCAAGGGCTTCTAGAAGCTTGTTAGTAGCAATTGCTAACTTAAGCTAGAGTTTATGAGTCGAGCTCCTATAGAGGCACTACACCTAGTGTGATATAAATTCTTTATTACTATTGATAAAAAAACCTCTTTTCTCTTAAGAAAAAATGTGTATGGTTTTTTTATGGCCAAAGATGGGTAATGAAGGAATTTGTGTTCGAGGTTTGATTTTGAACATGAAGGAATTTATATTCAAGGTCAAGTTTCACGCGCAGGCTCTTGAGTCTTTGCTTGAGAGCCACCAGGCTATACCAACTTATCCCAACTCACTAACGCACCTTGGAAATGTGTATGGTTACAAAAAAAAATCCCAATCAAAGGCCAGAAGCATGTGGATGATCACCACCAGTGCTCACATAACCCGGTTTGTAGTGTAAATTTTTTAGCCGAAATTTAGAAATCTTGGTTGGAATTTGATATTGTCTTTAATTTTAAGGATATAAATTTGTACATTTTAGTTCTTAATCCCCTCAGTGTAATTTTTTTGATCAAAATTTAGAAATCTTGGCTGGAATTTAATATTGTCTTAATTTTTAGGGGTTGAAATTTATACATTTTAGTTATAAATCCCCTCAATTGTACAATTTCTAGCCATTTGTAAGACTAAACCCCATCAATTGCATGATTTTTAATGATTAAATTCAATTCTAAATCCCCATTAAGCCTAAGCATAGCCTTTAATTTTTTTAGGGTTAAAAAAGCCATTTTTTCGGCACTTGATCATCACCTTTGAAAACAAATTTCCCAAATTGAACATGATGACACCAAGTGCCAAAACTTATAATGAGGAAATTCTTCACCATCTCCTTGCTGTAATTTTCTGTAAATATGGGCAGCGCTCTCATTGACAAGATACTCCTCTTGTATCCCTTTCATCCATTCACTATACACTTCCATAATTGATGTCAAGGTGCAAGCCCACATTCTAGACAATGCGTCCACTACTATGATCCCTTCCACCGGGGTCGAAAGGAAACTCATCCTCTTCTTTGACAAAAGAATGACCCTCCAAGTCTTCTTCACGTGTCTCCTCGCTAAAATCTTCAAACTCTTCCACATCATGAGATGACTTGGAATCATCATCCTCATCCATAATGATCATAGTAGCCACCACTTTCTTTGATTTGCAAATGTGCCTGGGTGACCACTTCTCTTGGCATTTAAAACATAGGCCTTTGCATTTAAAACATAGCCCTTTGCTCCTCAATTCCTCAATCTTAGGATCATCTATCCGTTGAGTCTTCTTGAATGGTTGATGAGGAGGCTTCTTGACAAACCCATTGCTCTTCTTAGCATCATTATGAACTCCACTTGTGGACTGTCCACTTCCAAAAGATGTATGGAATTTGGAAGTGTAAGTGGATGTAGAAGAAGGTAGACTTTTCCCCACATTTGAAGAAGTGTGAAATGGCTTATGAAAAGGTACATTTGGCTGAACCCTCTTATACTTTGGCTCATATAGCTCCGCCAACCTCATAGCCTCTTTTGATAGTGCTTGGTCTTTGTGCCGAGACATCCGCTTTGATGTATGAATCTAGACCATGCACAAACTTTTTCAATCGCATGCCTTCATTGAGTCCATCCACAAACATAGAGAGATTCATGAACCTCTTGATATACTCCCTAACCGACATGCCCTTTTGTGTGAGTTCATACCATTCTTCATGGTATCGGTCAAGAACCAAAGGCAACACAAATGTCATATTCATTTCATGCTTGAGTTCTTCCCAAGTATGAGGCATAACTCCTTCCTTGAGCATATGTCTCCACCATTAATGTGCATAGTCTTCCAAATGCAAGGATGCAAAATTCACTTTGTCCCTTTCATTCTTTGGATAGAGCTGAAAGTATGTATCCAACTTATTCATCCATTCTTCCATTTCATGTGGGGTGAACCATCACCCTTGAACTTAGAGAGTGAAATCTTGTCCTTTACATCCTTTGACACGGTTGACGATGCATTCGCATGATGGTGCGAGGGCTTGTGCTTTTGCATTTGCACAAAAGATCCAAGAAATTGTGCAAAATCCTTGTACTCCCTCTTGAGGAAAATTGGCATTTCCATCCACCTATCATGAGCTTCTCTTTGTCTCTCAATGAATGACATATGTTCCCAATCAAGCTCAACCACATCATCCATATCATACACCTCCTCTTCAAGCATGGAGAACTGATTTGCTTTGGGATGCGCACTTGTAGCATTGCATGGGTGGTCGTTTAGCCATTGTATTCATGTCCTGGCCTCATGGGATTGGGGTGTGGCTAAGTATACTAGGAACATTTGGTTGCCCTCAATCATGTAGTGGCGTAGAATTTGGGAGGGTGGACTAGTTGGCGCTCGAGGGGTCGTAGGTGGGACCTTCACAAAGTTCCCCCTCATCCCCTTCTTCAAAGATTTATGTCATGGTGGTTATCTAATGAACAGGTGTGATTCGTGGCAATGGGGGTTGAGGTGGGAGAACTAGGGGTGGTAAGGGCATTTAGAGGACTCAGAATTCCTCTTTGGGCTACTTCTTGGCCTGCTTGAGGTACGTTGTGAATAGCAGGTGCTGGAAAGAACAACGGTTGCCTTTGGTTTGCATGCAAGGCTTGAGGTAGAACGCGGGCTTGATCAACCCATAGGAGTTTGTGACTTCATGTTTGCCCCATGTTTGGAGATATGTGCAATAGAGGGTGGAACGGGGTCACAGATGTGGACACTCCGTGATGGTATGGTTAGCTCAACAAATCGGGCACCATATTATCTCCCTCTTTGGATAGAGATGGGGTTGGCCAACATGATCGCGGCTTCGTCAGTTCTCCACTATTGGGTCATTTGCTGCATTAATGCAGTGGCCAAGTGCTTGACCTATTGTCCAGAGGTGGACTCCTTGCTCTTTCCATCAGATCTTGTGCTGGTGGCCTTGAATGCGGCTTCTGATGTACCCTCATGGAGTTATCGAGGACGTGTTTCCCTGAAGTTGTCCTCAAAGTCCATAGCACTCCTACAACATTGCTCGAAGAAGGTATGGTCCAAGGAATACAAGGAATTGTGTAGGGTTACATCATCTAGACCTTTCAAAAATATCCCTATTAACCTTTCATCAAAGAACTTGTCTCTGGCACTACACAAGCGTGGAGATATCTGACTCTGTTGATGTAATCTCATATGGTTTCACCAACCTTTTGTCTAACATTGTGTAGTTGCTCAATAGGACTCCATTTGGTTCCCTTGACAAGAATATCCAACCTTTAAGATCTCTTTCAAGGCTTTGAAGGTGGCCTTATATTATGTTTTCAAGGACCTAAACCATTGACTAACTTTATCATCTAGGGTGAGGCCAAAGGAACTCACCTTGACTTGATCGTCCACATGGCTAAAAGCGTCACAGATCTGGGTGAACGTCTCTAAGTGCGGAATGGGTTCTCCAGTCCCATCAAACTTAGTAATTAGCTTCGAGATGTTTGCGGGTTTTTTCTAATCTAGTCTGCGTCTTGGTATTGGTTAAGCTGATGCTGGGGGCGTGATGCCAGTAGCTACCCCCTCCCTATTTCCATGGCTATTCTCAATATTTCTGGTGTTAGCCCGAGAGTGGGTGCTGGCTGGGGAACGATGGGTGGAGGAGCTAGGCCAGGAAGATAATAGACCATAGGAGGTACTTGTCTTATGGGTGTATTGTGCCTCATGTGGCCCCATGTGGTATCCTGGGTATACTCGCTGAGGTGGATATTGTTGATATACAAGTGGGCCTAGTGGATGTGACAGGGCTGGGTAGGCCCTTTCTCTCTGATACGACTTTTTAGGCCCTTGGGAAGCTAGATATGGACCGAAGTTTGGTATGGGTATGTAGGCTCGAAATGAATCAGCCACCCTCGAGACACGCATGGCTCTCCACACTCGTGGACGAGGTTTGATGGCTCTCACTTTGCCCTATATCTGCTCTAGGATCTAGAGGCGGCATGGGCTCTCTTTCCTATTAGTGTTTCATACCTCTCGCCCTGGGATGTGGCTCTTTCGACTATGCGTTTCCCATGATAAAGTTGTGGAGCCTCAAAGTAAGGCTTCTTTGTGAATGTGTGGGGAGCTAGGGTCTTTCTCTTGGATAGGTGGTCTCTCTATACACTGAGCTTCAAGTTCTGGTGTGTCGAGGGTAGGCGTATCTCGTCTCATGCAGGGACAATCTTTGGTCGTCTCATTGGTGTTGTCAAAGACTAGCACCATTTGGCTCCAAGCTGTATTAACCGATGGGTCTGACCTTATGAGCGAGGGAGCTTCAAGATAATTTATATCATCAAAGAGAGGGTTGTTTCACACCAATTTTCCTTAACGTAGGTGTATAAATGTGTGTGAATTATTGTGTAGGACCCCCCTATGCTGAACATGGGGGTCCTACATGTGTGGAATTACTGTGTAGGATCCCATGTGATGAACAATCTTTTTTTTTGGGAAATAGTATGGCCATACGCTTTAAGATGGTATGGGCATACACTTTGTTGAAGACATAGGCATATGCTTCTCAAAAAGAAGATGACCCAAGCGTATGCTTCATGGAAGACATGGACGTCGCTTTAGGAAGGAGTGAACAAATTCTTTTGAATGATGAAGGTACGGGCATGGCAAAAATGACATGGGCATGGCAAGGTTGCCACGGGTGTACGCTTTAGAAAGGAGAGATGGTACATGTGTGGAAAAAATAACACGGACGTACACTTGTTGTAGCCATGGAAAAATAAAATGACACGGGCATGGTGAAACTGACACGCGCATGGCAAGTTGAAGGGAACAAGTATATGCTTTGGAAAGGAACAATTGTGCGCTTTGAATGGTATGGGTGTATGCTGTAAATGGTGCGAGCATTCACTTAGAAATTTTTATAGATTTGAATTATGCACGTCTGACTGCCACCTACAAATATTCTGTGACAGTGCAGATGTACCCCTTGTTTAAATGCAATTTATGCTTACTCAATGCAATTATTCCTTTTTTAACGCACAATGCTAAATTAATGGCTAGAGATCTCACAAGATTTTCCCAAGAGGAATGAACAGGCATGGCAAGTTTGCCATGGTCGCTATGAATGAAATGGGCGTTCACTTCTCAGAGTTCATCCAGAATGGGATTTTTACCTACGTTCCTGCTCTGAATTTTGTTGACTTAGGCATTCCCAAAATATTTTTTGAACTTTTGTTTTTATGGGGAGCTAGAGCTAGTCTCTAGCTACCTATTGATACCTAGAATGCATAAAGAAACCTAATAAATTAAGAATAATTTGATGATTAAACTATTGTGAAAACTCAAAGAAAGAGGAACAAAAAATAAAAAATTGTATGAATGTCAAGAGCAAAAATTAAACACTTACTTGTGTCTCTCACACTTGTTGGTGAAGACATCAATGCTCCAATGCTCTCGTTGACCTCCATAGCTCAATTGAACACAATCAATAACAAACAACAAACTAAAATAACATGAAACCAATCGGTGGATTTGTACTCCTATTGGAAAAAATGAACATGAAATATGTGGATGAACCCTAAGCTAAGTGCTATCTCCGGTAGTGGTGCCAAAGATGTTAATCTAAATATACAAGAGAGGGGAAGAAGAAGAGAAACACCCATGCAAGGGTGGAGTCAGAGATGTGCACTTAGCCAATCCTAATGAGGGTTAACTCCCCTTTGTGAGGCCGCTAGGGGCTCACTCCACCACCACTTGTGTCACCCAAGTGGAGATTCACAAGCTAGGTGAGGATCAAAGAAGAAGGGAGCTATGGAAAGCTCAACCTTCACTCCAAGGGATCTTGGTAGAGAGACAATAGAGGGGAGAGGAGAAGAGAAGCTAGATCATTACCATCCCTAACATGCACACACAACAACAATCAAGCATGTAAACATTTACAACACAAGCAAGCATCCACAAGCTCAAGAGAGTGAGAGAGAGAGAGAGAGAGAGCAAAACTTAATTGAGACTAATGGGATTGTCCCTATTCATATTCCATAAAATGTCTTATATACAAGAGCTCTCATTTTACAATGGCTGGCCGCCCATTTACAATTGGGGGCCCAAAACTAGCTTCCTAGCTCTATGTACATCGCATTCCTATGATCGGCATTACACAAGCCGTAAGCTCAATCATCCCATATCTCTTTTATCATTCAGCGCTTTGCGTAGTTACAAAAAAATAAGTTACAAGAAAGCATGGGCCACAATTTAAAAATAATGTTAATAACTAGAGTGGTTAACAACTAATATTAACTCAAAGAGGAATATAACCATTAGTGAGAATGGCAATAATAAAGTAATTTTATAAAATTATAACATGCACCTTTTCATGTCATGTGTGTGAGATACAATTTTTTGGAAATAGGTGTGCCTCATCTTGAGAAAAATGCTAGATGAAAATTCGCAATAGCCAGTTCAGGGATTCTCTTTAAAGGAATTGAGCCGATTGTAGATAATGCAATAGTAGTGTAATATTTTCAAAAAGTATGGCTATTCTCTTGAATTTTTTGGTTTCACCAAGAGTGAAGCAAACAAAGGGAAGTGTGTATATTTCTCAAGAATAACACTATTGCAAGGGCTTCTTAGTAGCAATTGCTAACTTAAGCTAGAGTTTATGAGTCGAGCTCCACGCCTAATGTGATATAAATTCTTTCTTACTATTAATAAAAAAACTTCTTTTCTCTTAAGAAAAAATGTGTATGGTTTTTTTTGGCCAAAGATGGGTAATGAAGGAATTTGTGTTCAAGGTTTGATTTTGAACATGAAGGAATTTATATTCAAGCAAGCTCTTGAGTCTTTGCTTGAGAGCCACCAGGCTATACCAACTTATCCCAACTCACTAATGCACCTTGGAAATGTGTATGGTTACCAAAAAAAAAAATCCGAATCAAAGGCCAGAAGCATGTAGATGATCACCACCAGTGCTCACATAACCCGGTTTGTAGTGTAATTTTTCTAGCCGAAATTTAGAAATCTTGGTTGGAATTTGATATTGTCTTTAATTTTAAGAGTATAAATTTGTACATTTTAGTTCTTAATCCCCTCAATGTAATTTTTCCGATCGAAATTTAGAAATCCTGGTTGGAATTTGATATTGTCTTTAATTTAAGGGTTGAAATTTATACATTTTAGTTATAAATCCCCTCAATTGTACAATTTCTAGTCATTTGCAAGACTATGCCCCATCAATTGCATGATTTTTAATGATTAAATTAAATTCTAAATCCCAATTAAGCCTAAGCGTAGCCTTTAATTTTTGAAGGGTTAAAAAAGCTATTTTTTTCGAGCACTTGATCATCACCTTTGAAAACAAATCTCCCAAATTGAACATGATGAGCCAAAACACGTGGTCTCACTGCTTTCCCAAACTTATCGAACTCAAAGCTGGTGTGACACGTTTACGTACTTGAGAACGATAGTGGGAGCGTGGAGTGTGCATGGGAAGAGGGGACGTGTATGAGAGTCTCGTGCTGTCGCAAAGACAACATCTGCGCATTTATGGCCCCCCTCCCAAAAAAAAAAGCAGAAAAGCAAAAAAACACACCAAAAAAAAACACGCTTGCCTATTTAGTCCAAATTGCTTCTTATTCTGAGCATTCTTTCATCATCGCCATGGATCCTGACTCCTTCTTGAACCTCCTTTCTACTGATTTTGATGAGTTTGATGACTGGTACAGTGCAGGCGCACAATCTAGTGATCCTTCTCTCTCTACCCACAACGTTTGTGAAAGGAATATTGGTACTAAACCGCCAGCTATGGATTTTGAGCCCCTAGAGAAATCTGTGACCAGTAGTATCGGCACTCCCTTCACATCTGTGCTCAAGATTTCCGACATAGCCTGCGCCCTTGGGAAGTTCTCAAAGCCTTCTCTATGCTCGGAGTCTTTAAACTCGACTGCTGCGGCCGGTCGTGAGCTGGACGTGCCCATGGCCGGTAGCCTCAGTAAGAAGCCGCCCACCGGCAATGGCCATGCCCATGCCCATAGCCAGATTATCAGTGAGAAACGCAATCTTTTGCAGGTGGTGGTGGATAATAATGAGATCAGTGAAGATGTTAAGCCTGAATTACCTACAGCTTCTAATTCCTTTCGTCTATGTTTTCCATTTCCCTGCACGCAAAGCTGTAGCCCTGCGAAAAGGCCCAAGATCTCTCAAAGCTCTAAGTTCGGATTAGACATTAACACTGCTTTGAGGGCTGATATTCTTGATGTGGGTAGAAAACCTGCCAACAGAGAAGGCCTGTCCCAGCGAGAAGCCCACATTCAATCTGAGAGGCTCAGAAGGAAGAGTATGTCAGATAACTTCACTATATTGCAGTCTTTGGTGCCTAGACTCAAGCTTAAAGTAAGTTAAACGAGCCAATTAAGTTATAATCTACTTGAACTTACTATAGCAGTAAGTTAATCTGGTTTAATCAGCTTCTCTTGGCCTTATAATAATCAGCAGATGTCAGTAAGTTAACCCAGCTTAATTTATATCAGCTCTCTAAGTGTTCTAAAATTTATTTTAGCCGTGTGTTAATCTACTTTAATAAGCTTCCGGTAGGCTAATCACATGAAAAAAGTAAGTTAATATACTCTAATTAATCTTACTATAGTACAGTCAACCTTCTCGTTGGCAATGAACATGGGTCGTACACTTTGATATTATAATGTCATACTCTCGCCTGGGTGTGTGTTCATATTCGCGGTTTGATGTAATCATATCCTTAGTAATGATTTGATACCGAATCTACAATAGGATTTTGTTAATAATGAGGGACTGTTATTCGTGTTTGAGCTTCATCAAGAGTAATTATCATAAATCAGCATATGATGATCATGATTGTTGAGGCTGGAAGTGTCAGGACGGAATTCAAAATGCTTAATGAGCTTAATCGTAAATAATTAATTATATGTCGAGAGATTGAGCTTGCAGATCATGAATGATCATATACTGACTGAGATTAAGGATGAGGGGAAGTATAACTGTTTAAGCTTAATCATGACCGACGACATGCTGTTTTCTGAGCTTAATGAAGATGAGGGGCAGTATTCATGTTTGAGCCTAATCATCTAACATGGTGATTTATGGATGTGTTAAGGTTGAGAATGAGGGACTGTGGTGTGAATATTAATGATTGTTCAGAGTGCCAATGGGATGAGAAATATATGATGTAATCAAAGTGTGTGCTTATTGATGAAAGGTATTAATTGCATGCCTTGCTGCAATTAATACACGAGCCTTGATATTGGGCTTGTCGGAAGAGGATTATTATTACACGAGCCTGCAAGCTGAACACATGCAGAGGGGCTTCATGAGTTTATCCGATCGAAGGGCGAAGAGAAAGCCCTACAGTAGTATTGATAAAATCCAATTATTGGATTGCCATGCGGAGGTTACTGTTCGCATTTCTGGAGTTGACGTCTTTGTCAGTCTTAATTATGCTCCTAAGCAGAAAGGTGTTTGGTCTAAGGTCTTGCTTTTGCTCCAACGACACAGCATTGAAGTTGTCAATGCCACATTGGCCGCCACCAGTGGCGATAACAATTTCCATTGCATCCGTGGCAAGGTAGTTAGTCATTAACCCTCCCTTAATTATGCCATTGTACTCAGTTACCTTAATCCATGGTTTCGTATAACCTCACTCAAGTGTGCTGATATCCTATGCATGTAGCTAATCCATGGATTGATTGCTAACCCAACCCGTCGATTAATTGTTTTCTTCACGTGTGCTTTAGTTTTTCACTGGAATCATGTGCTAATGAATGCAATCAACGTCTAGCTCGTTGCTTAAATGCATGGATTAGTGCCTCACTTAACTGTGTTGATGCATGCAAATAGCTTATCCATACGTGACTTCTTAACTTTAATTGCATGGACTAATGTCACGTTTGAATGTGCTAATGTATGAAACTAGCTTAATCCGCAGGTTAATTTCTTAATTCATAAGTTATTCTAATAATTTCCACGATTATCACATCGGTGAAAGCTGTTCACATGCCTTTCGATTGTCAAGCAGGTTGAAAACATCCCCGAGGTTGGATGCGTGGATCTGCAGGAGAAGCTAGAGGAGCTAATTGCCAAGGAATTGAGCAGGAGACCCAGATCATGATATCTAGATTGGTTTAGTAATCGAGCTAATGATATCTAGACTGGTTTATTGATTAACCCAATCGAATGGTGTAATATTATATATGGTATTTGCTATTGTATAGTTACCTTATCTCATGTAGCATCCTTACATTTCATGTCGTCAAAACATGTGATCTTCTGTCAAAAAAATGGAGCTATTACTTTAAGCATGGGTTTCTGTGAGGCGTGGGATTTTTGGGATTTCTATCCGGCCTCACATGGTGCTCTCGAGGTATGCTTGGACACCCCGAATTCTTTGCATCTATATGGGAGTACCTTGAGGTGGAGTAATGTGGCCTATAGCCCGACCTTTCCTACCTTCGTTTAGATACAAGACGGCTTGTGGGCACGGGATCCCGCACCTTGGATACCCGCAAGTCATTTTCTCTCATCACTCTTGTGATCCCATTGTAATCTCCTCGCATGTTGGCATTTTATCAATACAAGTTTTGGGTTGGAAGCCCGCATTTGGGTGACACCATTTTCCATTGTCGTTCGTCCGTTTTTGGTCATAACTCCTTCATACAGAGTCTGATTTCAAAGTTCTAGTACTCAAAATGACCGGTTTGTCGTCCTCTTTGAGACGAACTATAGGTCTTGGTGTGCACCATTTAGCAAGTACTCTCTGTTTTCACTTTTGTACTGGATTTTCTAGTCCCGAGCGAGAACTCACGCCCAGCACGCGACCCGAGATCACCACTCGGTGACACTTGGTATCAGAGCAGGAAACGCCGCGTCGCGGTGAGTTTGATCAAGACCACGGAAGGTGGCTACCTGGACGCAGAGGAAGCCACGAGAATTGAGGAGGAAGCAAGGCAAGAAAGAGAGGCAGAGCTTGACGCGCCGAAGTAACAACTTGGATTCGGCGTGAAAGGCACAACAGAAGTCTCGAGTCAAGAGCAATAGATACTCGACAACACCAAATGGATGACCCAAGGGATCCAGGGCGACTTGGCAAGATCACCAAGATGACAAACTGAACTGGCTAGAAGGCATATTGGCCTCCTTAGTCGAGCAACTACACAAGAAGGATGGCAGTCGACCTTCGTCGCCAAGACAGATGAGGTCGAGGTCCCCTCCCAACATCAACACAGAAGATGGAATGACAAGAATCAGAGTCATCACATGAGGGATACGGGAAGTACAAACCGTTATCCCCAAAGAAGTATACTAGGCAAAGAGATTCGTTTGTGGTGGTGACAAGGTGGATCCGTGAGACAGAGGATTATCTCACCATGAACAAAGTGTCTCATGAACACTGGATCCGTGTGGCGTCGCGACTGCTATCAGTGGATGCACACACATGGTTTCTGGCAGGTGAGGCAAAAAGGCCATGGACAAGGTGGGATGATTTTACCAAGGACATGGCCGAGTATTTTGTACCACGGAATGAAGTCTTCAGGGTATGTGATGAATGGCATAACCTCAAACACGCAAATGGAAAACTGCGAGATTATATCAACAAATATAAGCAACTTATGCTGCAAATTATGGATATGCATTCTATAGATAGATTACACGGGTTCCTGCTCAGATTGTGTGACTGGACCCGCAGAGAGATCGAGAAGCAGGAGCCTGAAAATTATGAGGCGGCACTCACAATGGCCGACACTAAGAGTAGAAAGTGGCAAAGTAAAAACAATGCAACAGGAACAGGGGGATGGAATGGTGCCAAACCTCAAAACAAGAATGATAACTCCTCCAATGAAACCTGAGAAGAAAATTCTGGGACAAGTACAAGCGGGGCAAGGTTGAGTGGATCTTGCATACCCCGAACCTATGGGAGCAACACCCCAATCAAGCAATACAGGGGGATTTTTCAATATTGCAAGAAGGCGTCCTCTTCCTCCCCCGATATGCCTATGCAGAAGTTGCGCGGGCAATCATTATGACAGTGAATGCCCTCGCGTTGACCTGCACAAAGCCGAGTTACCACCGTTCAGGCCCAAGGGCAAGAAGATAATTATGAACAGATGGATCGACTGAGGATCACCGAGATTGAGGATACAAAAACCTCGTCTTGACGAGGCAATAGCCGACCAAGGGTAGGTGCCGTGCAGGCAATACGGAAATGCATGGCAGCACAGTTATCGACAGTGCAAAATGTGTATTTCGAGGCTCATGTGAATGGCCTAAAGCAAAACATCATGTTGGATATGGGAGCCACCCATAATTTCATCACCCCAAAATGCGCTAAGAAGCTGGGAGTGAAGGTGTGCGACTCTAGTAAACTCTCAGTGTCGCTTGCGCCGCAAGGACAGGATGACAATGTAAAGATGGCATACAATGTGCAGGTGCACGCACGCGCATGGAAAGCGCGATTGGATTTCATAGTTGTGCCCATGGATACTTTCAAAGTGATTGTCAGGCTCACTTAGGTCAACAAATATCTCATCGCCTTTATAGGAAAAGGTGTAAATAACATGATACTGGATATGTAGGGTACACGAGTCAGTGTGCCATGCATCCATCCTCACTCAGGGGATAAAACAGTCAACAAGGACATTGGAAGCAAAATCCAAGACACCCCAATGTATGCAGTAGGGTCGAGTAAGGCTCGAACAGTAACAGATTGCCATGAAAAGATGGCGGAATGGTGCAGTGCCAAGCAGGCAGAGAGGGCAGCTAAGGAGGGCTGCCAAATACATTTATGCATAATGAAGGTCAAGAATGCACATCAGACGAAGTGCAAAATTGGTGAAGCAGAAATACACGAAGTGTTACATGAGTTCCAAGATGTCTTGCCCAAAAAATTGCCAACTGGGTTACCGCCAAAAGGATAAGTGGATCACAAAATCGAACTCTTGCTAGGGCATCGTCCTCCAGCTAAAGCTCCATATAGGATGGATGCTACAAAGCTCAAGGAGCTCAAGGTACAGTTGATGAACGAACTGGCTGAAAATGGAATGGTCCGCTCCAGCAAGTCGCCGTATGGTGCACATGTGCTGTTTGTCACAAAGAAGGACGGGTCAGCTACGTTATGCACCGATTACAGAGACCTCAATAAAATCACCATCTCGCTACCCCATACCAGTAATGGAGGAACTCCTAGACCAACTGGCGGGAGCGAAGTACTTCAGTCGGATCGACTTACGATCTGGGTATTATAAGATACGAATCGCCGAAGATGACGTTGAGAAAACGGCGTTTCGCACAAGGTATGGAAGCTACAAATGGTTGGTGTTGCCGTTTGGGCTAACCAACACCCCGGCCATCTTTTGCACGATGATAAATGATATCTTTAAAGATTATCTAGATGAGTTTTTGATCATATATATAGATGATCTGCTCATATATATCGAAGACTTTGAGTGAGCATAAAGAACACTTAAGAAAGGTCTTCCAAATGTTACGGCATCACAAACTGTATGCCAAGCCAGAGAAATGTGAATTTGAAGTCACTGAAGTGGAGTTTCTAGGCTTTGTCGTCAATCAAAAAAGGGTACAAGTAGACCCCAAGAAGATCGAGGCAGTGGTGAAATGGAATGCACCCAGAACTGTGCGTGAAGTTTGCGAGTTCGTAGGTTTCACACAATTCTGTCGAAAGTTTATCAAAGATTTTAGCAAAATCGCCACCCCACTCATTGATATAACTAAAGGCATCAAGCCTTTTAAGTGGACAGATATAGAAAAGAGCGCTTTCAAAAAGATGAAAGTCGCAATGTGCAGTACCCCGATGCTTAAGCTCCCAGAGTTCACAAGGAGTTTGAGATCCACACGGACGCATCAAATGGGGCCCTTGGAGGAGTTTTATTACAAGATGGGCACCCTATCACATATGAGTCTCGCAAGTTCAGCGATGTAAAATGCCGATAGACCACACATGAAAAGGAAATGCAAGCAGTGGTTCATTGCCTTAGGAAGTGGCGTCATTATGTGCAAGACAAGCACACAAAAGTTCTTACAGATAACATATCTCTCAAGTACTTTCAGACGCAACCCAAGTTGTCACCAAAACAGCAGGATTTCATTACAAAATTTGACATAGATATTATTCACAAGACGGGGAAACATAACTTGATGCCAGATGCTCTAAGCCGTAAGCTGCAGTTGAATGCAGTGAGTGTTGCAAATGGGGCGCTGTTTGACAAGATCAGAGATGCTCAGAAGTTAGATGCAGTAGTCATTCGCATGGCCACAGAGTTGCACAGTGGTACTTCAACCGTGGGTTTATTTGAATTCAAAGATGGAATATTCTACATCCACCAAAAGGTGTATGTGTCCAATGACCCGGACCTCAAAGCCATGCTACTTTGGGAAACCCACGACGGTAAGCTGGTCGGGCATGGTGGGCAGAAGTGCTCGCTGAAGCAACTTCGACGTCATTTCTTCTAGCCACGCATGACTGAGGATATCATCAAATATGTTCGTACATGCCCAACTTATCAACTCGTGAAGGCACAGCGCGTCAAACCGACTGGTTTATTGCAAACCATGCCCATCCCGTCAAGGCCGTGGGACATTGTCAGTATGGACTTTATTGTGGATCTCCTGGAGTCCCATGGATACAACACCATATTTGTGGTAGAGGATATTTTAGTCAAGTGTTCAAATACCATGGATTGCGAACGGCTATTGTGTCAGACTAGGACAGCAGATTCATGAGCAACATGTGGAGAGAACTGTTCAAGTTAATAGACACACAATTGCGCATGTCTTTAGCATATCACCCACAAACAAATGGTTAAACGGAGCAAATCAATCAAGGCATAGAAGACTACATTCGCAATTATGTTCATGCCGATCAGAAGGATTGGGCGAACTACCTAGAAATTTTAGAATTCCATTTTAACAACTCGGTGCACAGTGCTACCCGGGTACACTCCGTTTGAGGTGGCCACCGATAAAGAGGTCAATACACCTCTCGTCATTGCCACCCACAAGAGATGTGCATGCCGAAGATGCAGATGCAGAGGAATTTTTACAGAAATGGCAGAAGAGAATGCGGGTTGCACAGCAGAATCTAGAACAAAGCAAAGTCAGACATGTCAAACATGCCAACAAGAAGAGACGTGATGACGAATTTCATGAGGCCCGAGACTTGGTCCTGGTTAGTGCCCAAAACATTGCACTACCTGCCAACCTCACATCGAAATTCAACCATCGCTTCTATGGCCCATACAAAGTGCTCAAATCTTATAATGGAGTCACCTACAAAATAGATGTGCCCGCAACAGTACACATACATAATGCATTTCATATAAGCCTACTCAAGAGGTTTGTCCCCGTCGATACTAGGTTTGGTCGCCATGTATCGATGCTTGCAGATGGTGCAACACCCACCATTACGCCTTTTGAACCAGAACTGATATTGAAATCACAGTTCTGGCGAGGAATGCCAGAATTCTATGTGAAATGGAAACATCGCCCCATGACAGATTGCACATGGGTGCCACAAGGAAAAATGATTCAAATGGCACGTCCATTGGTTCTGCAGTTTTACAACATAGTGCCCGTTTGAGGATGATGTACATCCAGAATAATGGCTTGAAAGGGACTTCAAGCTCTTCAAAAGGGGGGTGTATGTGAGGCGTGGGATTTTTGGGATTTCTATCCAGCCACCAGAAAATCAAGAGATTTGGATAGGTCAAAAACCCACCGAAAATAGGAATTAAAAAATGAACTTCTAGCATGCACAACAAAGAAGAAAATTTTTGAGTTCAATGCTTCCATTTAGATGCACACAATGTATCTCATTGAAATCCCATTGCACTTTGTGAGATTTGTTGTTTTGAAAAATGATGGAACATATGTAGATGATCCGTTGTTCAATATAGGATTAAATTCGGTAGGTGCCACACTTGCCATCCGACTTCATTCATTTTGGGAGGTGGCCGATATCAAATTTGTGCATTAAGGGATGTTCTTTTTCCTAAAAAATTGGTAGTTGGTGGTGACTGCTGGCCTCGAGTGTCAGTGAGGGAATATTCTATTGTGTTTATTTTATCCATTTATGAATGAATGCACAACGTTATTATCTTGAACCTGAAACCATTGTGGAAGTATGTAGTTTGTCGAAAATGAGCCTTGCATCTAGAAGCAATATCGACAACAAATCCTCTAGATATCCACTCCGTCATCTCTGCTCCCAGTCTTTAAGTGTGTGTGAAATGGAGGGAGAATCTCAGCTTCTTTCAGGATGACGTAAAAAGCGTAAATCTATTGTGCATGTCGAAAATCGTGGAGCCATAAGTGAGGAGAGACCCACAACCTCAGCTCCAGCTTGGGAGGGGTCTTTTTGAAGACCCTGGAAATGTCATTTTAGAAGGAGATGAAGAAGAGGCCAATCATGCCAAGACTACCTATGTTGCAGTCCATGGAATGGGACCTCTAGAGAAATGAGTGGAAGGAGATGATGTCAGCCTTTATGAGGATGATAACGGCCATGGGACGACTCATGGAGGAGAATGAAGGGCATGATTTGGAGGATGCCATGCAGACGGAGAAGGGTCTTGAGAAGAAAGGGAAGGCATAGATGAGACACAAAGTAGCCAAAGCAAGGGCACAGGCACAAAGGACACCTCCAAACAGGTCAGAAAAATAGAGATTTTTGGGAAGATGATGAGAACTAGAAGCCACAAGGATGGACCATTAGTGTGTTAAGGATATGAATGTTCTGTATGTTCTGAATGAATTGTTCTCTAAAAATGAGTTTTGTATGTTCTTCTTGTAGAAGGGATCTTTATCCTAGGATTCTGTGTGGGTTGACCAGACTATAAGGAACCCCAGAATCAATTGGATCTTAAGGTGAAAGAGTTTATCCCCCAGCTGTCTGCGAGATGAGGACATCTCATGTTTTTTAAGTGGGGTAAGATGTAAGATTCCTCCCTCTAGCTTTTAAGGTTTAAAGGTGTAAGAACCTCCCCTTCTGTTCTTGAAATTATTCCCCTCTCTGAAATAGAAGAAAGATCTTGTTTTACCCTGTTTTGGTCTAGAGATAGATAATCCAAAATTGAGATACCTTTGGATATAAAACTCCTCCTAGTGTCTAAAATGGATTCCCTTGAAACAGAAGTTCAAAATGAACTTTCCAAGGTGAATTAGGAAGTAATTGAAAATGTGTATAAGGGACCTTAGCCTAAAGCTATACATTTTAAGAATTTTTTGGATTATGGTCCAATTAAGGTTCCAATGGGCCAATTGGATTGATCCAAGTGTTGGAATGAGATAAATCCAAAAGAATAAAAGCAAATATCCAAAGATGAGTAAATGCTCACATAAGATGAAGAGTTGACTGAGTACAAGGTTTATTAGTTAAAAATTATGAGATATTACAAAAAAATGACATATTTTGAAATAATGATACATTTTTTAAACCTTGATAAGGAAAGGGGGACTCTTGAGGTAGGCGCCTCTTTCACATGTGTGAAAGGATTTTTTAATTCAAAAAAGTTGTGATATTTTTATCTCTCCTCTCTCCTGGATCAAACCAAATCAAAAAGGGAGCCAAACTGGTCCAAATCTTGTCCAAATTGAGTCAAACTGAACTTGGAAAATTCTAGAACCCAGTTGGACTTCGTTAGTGGCCTACCTCAGCTATAAATAGACCCTCAGTCATTTGGAAAAAATATTGGTGCTATACCATGCTAGTATTATATTAAAATAATAACTCTAGGCTTGATAAGCTAGAGATTAAGAAAATGGTATTTTTATGATTTTGTGTTAACAAAATAATGGTTATTTCTTTTAGATTATTTATAAGAAGTTAAAAACTACTTTGATTGATTCTAAATGAGAAATAGATTATCCTATCAATTTGAAAAAAGAGAAATAATGGAATTAGCTTAATCTATTAGGATAATCATAATTAATTTATGATTATGATTTAAATTCATAGTTTGATTTTATGCATAAAAGAGGAACTACTATCATATTTTCATTACAAGCTTTTATTCTTTAGAAAAAAACTGAGAATTATCAGCGAAGCTATGGCAAAAGTTTCAAAAAATAATACATATCTTATTTTTATGCATAATGATAAAAGAGGACTTCCTACCATATTCTAGGATTGGACATCCTATGCAAAAAGAATGATTTTCATCATATTCATGAGAAATAATTTTTTTCTATTTATGCATAATTAATTGATTATGAGAAAAGAGTAAATTTTGGTAAATTTATTTTTATGCAAAAAGAGGAGTTCCCGTGATAATTGAGATCCAAGTAATTAAATGGTAAAAGAGAAATTTTTGGCATATTTCAAATTATGAGTATTTATCAAAAGTAGAATTTTGAGCATTATTAATCTTATTGGGAAATATGGGTACAATTGATTTTTGTAAATCCCATGAATCTTTTACTCATCAAAAGAAGAATATTGAATATATTTCACTTGAGAAATTTGAGAAAGAATATGAAAATATCCATGGAGAAAAAGTACCTTTAACTAGGCCAATCAATTGGCAGAAACTTAGAGAAGTCCCATCGATATATCGAAAGTAGAAAACACTAGTAAAAGTGGATGTGACAAGATGTGATGTACAGCCAAATGAATGTGACGGGATGTTAATGGATGCAATGTGACTAGATGAGATGTGAATGTGATAAGAGGAGATGTAAACATGATGCGATAAGATTTAAATGTGACGTGATAAGATGTGATTGTGATATGATAAGATATGAATGTGATGGGAGAATCAAGCTAAACTTGGAGGTAAAATCAAATTTTATCTTCTTCTCAACCCCTCTCAAGCTTGAGAAGATTTTTAAATAATTGTTTTAATTCAAATCAAACTTTCCCTAGGTTTCTTAATGTTTAATTAACATTAAGTTAACCTTTATGCTCATATTACAAGCTTCTATTCTTTAGAAAAAAATTGAGAATTATCAGTAATAGCAGCGAAGCTATGGAAAAAGTTTCAAAAAATAATACATATCTTATTTTTATGCATAATGATAAAAGAGGACTTCCTACCATATTCTAGGATTGGACATCCTATGCAAAAAGAATGATTTTCATCATATTCATGAGAAATAATTTTTTTCTAATTATGCATAATTAATTGATTATGAGAAAAGAGTAAATTTTGGTACATTTATTTTTATGCAAAAAGAGGAGTTCCCATGATAATTGAGATCCAAGTAATTAAATGGTAAAAGAGGAATTTTTGGCATATTTCAAATTATGAGTATTTATCAAAAGTGAAATTTTGAGCATTATTAATTTTATTGAAAAATATGGGTACAATTGATTTTTGTAAATCCCATGAATCTTTTACTCATCAAAAGAAGAATATTGAATCTATATTTCACTTGAGAGATTTGAGAAAGAATATGAAAATATCCATGGAGAAAAAGTACCTTTAACTAGGCCAATCAATTGGTAGAAACTTAGAGAAGTCCCATCGATATATCGAAAGTAGAAAACACTAGTAAAAGTGGATGTGACAAGATGTGATGTAGAGCCAAATGAATGTGACGGGATGTTAATGGATGCAATGTGACTAGATGAGATGTGAATGTGATAAGAGGAGATGTAAACATGATGCGATAAGATTTAAATGTGATGTGATAAGATGTGAATGTGATATGATAAGATATGAATGTGATGGGAGAATCAAGCTAAACTTGGAGGTAAAATCAAATTTTATGGTTTTTTCCAATTTATCTCAATGACTTTCTTCTTTTCAACCCCTCTTAAGCTTGAGAATATTTTTAAATAATTGTTTTAATTCAAATCAAACTTTTCCTAGGTTTCTTAATGTTTAATTAATATTAAGTTAACCTTTATGCTTAAATTATAATGCTTTCTTTAAGTAAATCTCTCTCTCTAAAAGAATAGCCATCTTTATGGCTAAATCCCTTGAAAAAGAATACTTCTCAATGATAGTCTCTTAATTCAAAGCTAAACTCTAGGCTTGATAAGCTAGAGATTAAGAAAATGGTATTTTTATGATTTTGTGTTAACAAAATAATGGTTATTTCTTTTAGATTATTTATAAGTAGTTAAAAACTACTTTGATTGATTCTAAATGAGAAATAGATTATCCTATCAATTTGAAAAAAGAGAAATAATGGAATTAGCTTAATCTATTAGGATAATCATAATTAATTTATGATTATGATTTAAATTCATAGTTTGATTTTATGCATAAAAGAGGAACTACTATCATATTTTCATTACAAGCTTTTATTCTTTAGAAAAAAACTGAGAATTATCAGCGAAGCTATGCACTACAAGAGCTTGAGGGCATACCGACGCTAAAATACCGACGCAAATGTCGAATGTCGGTATGCCCGTCGTAATGTTGGAGGAGACAAGTCGGGCAGGGTATTTTCAAATTTTCGTTTACCGACGCTTATTCCGACGCATATACCGACGCACATTCCGTAGTATATACCGACGTATATTCCGTAGTATATACCGACGCTCGTAAGTTTTTTACAGCCGAGAGCCTATTTTCTGATTTTTTCGCAGACAGCGCGTTGCAGAGAAGGTCTCTTTCTCTCCCTCTCCTCTTTTTTCCTCTCTCCTCTTTTCTCCTTCTTTCTTCTTTTCTCCTCTTCTCCTTCTCCTAATATGTTCTTGCTTTTACTTTTTAATTTAAGAATTAGGACGTTTAGGGTTTTGTGTTTTTTTGGCTCTCTATGCATGTTGAGAGCTCTCTATGTATGCATAGATCTCCTAATGCATGCATAGAGATTTTAGGGTTTTGTATTAGTTCTTATTCTTGTGTTTAATTTACTAATTATTTTGTTTAATATTTTGTTTTGCAGCTCTTTCACCTCACCAATCTTTCACCAATCCTCTCCTTCAGCTTCGCAAAAAAGAGGTAGATCCTCTTTCGATTTTTCTTGTTTATACTATTTTCTATGAATTATTGCATCCCTGTTTTATGGTTTAGGGTTAGTTTTGGGTTCTTGTAAGCTTATACATAGGATCAATTTAATATCTATGCATAAAACCTATCATAAGCTTGCAATCTCTATGCATAGCCTTCTTGCAAGCTTTATGCATAAGCTCTATTCATAGAGCTTGCGAGCTTGTGAAATCTCTATGCATAAGCTCTATGCATAGGCTTTATGCATAGAGTTTGCAAGCTTATAAAATCTCTATGCATAGGTTTCTTGCGAGCTTATAAAATCTCTATGCATAGGTTTCTTGAAAGCTTGCATGGACATTGTACATAGAGCTTGCATAGCCTTCTTGTTGAAAGCTCTATGCATAGCCTTCTTGTAAAAGCTCAATGCATATGCTCTATGTATAGGCTTTATACATAGAGGTTGTAAGATTATGAAAGCTCTATACATAGGGCTTGTAAGCTTATGCAAGCTCTATACATAGAGTTTATGCATAGAGCTATATGAATCTAGCTGAATGCATGAATTAAGATCTATGCATAAAGCTTAATACATAATGTTTTATGTATAAATCTTATGGATGAGCTTTATGCTAAGGCTTCACATGCGTTATGTTTTTTTGCATAAACCTTTTTTTAATGTAGAGTGCCTTGCATGGATGGAAAGCATAAGCTTTTTGAATGTTTATACTCTCTTATACATATAACATATAAGTCTTATACTCTGTTTTTCTATGCATAAGGTATTATCTTTATTCATAGAGTTTATATATGTTATCAAGGTAAGATCTCTTATCCATGTAAAACAAGATCATGTTTATTACACCATTGGGTGATGGGATTAAGGGTTAGCATAGTGCATAAGGCTTATAGCATAGAGCTTATGCATAAGTCTTGCATAGAGCTTATGCATAAGACTTATGCATAGAGCGTATGCATAAGACTTATGCATATGGCTTATGCATAGAGCGTATGCATAGAGCCTATGCATAGAGCTTATGCATATGGCTTATGTATAGAGCTTATGCATATGGCTTATGCATAGAGCGTATGCATAAGGCTTATGCATAGAGCTTATGCATAAGACTTATGCATATGGCTTATGCATAGAGCTTATGCATAAGGCTTATGCAGTTGGCTTATGCATAGAGCTTATACATAAAGCTCATGCATAAGTCTTGCAGCCTTATTATGCAAGCTTATACTTATGGCTTACAAGCCTTACTATGCATACGATTGCATAAACCTTATTCATAAAGCTTGCATAAGACTTACGTATAGAGCTCAATGTGTAGGCTCTATTTACAGAATCTATGCATTTAGATTTTTGCATAAGGCCTTTATAAATAGCTATTTATGAATAGAGATAGCTTCTCTCTCCATCCTTATTCAAATTCGACTTTAATTTTGTATGGAGAGGAGATAAGCTAATGTATAAGTTATGCAATCAATTATCTATTCTAAATGAATAGATCTTAATTGATAGAGGGCTACTGATCTTAATGAGGATGATAGAATAGATAATTATTTTTAAAATGATGTATCTTAATGATTATGCAAATAGTTATGACATATTTGTAATGGTTTTATGACATTGAAGGTCCTTTCATTGTTTACCATTGTTAATGTTTACCATCATAATCACTACTGTAGGAGCAAGTTGATATAGTTTTACCAATGTTGTTTATCATTGTTAATGTTTGTCATATGGTTCTTTCATTGTTTACCGTGTAATTTTCATTTCGCACAAGTTTGTCATATGGTTTTTTGTCCAACAGGCCATGGGTGACTCACCGCCCTACGACTACAGTCCAGATTTCTCATTTAATCCTACACCGCAGGGCATGAGTCCCCAGCAGTTATATGGTTTTCTTTGGTCCATGACTCCAGAGCAGAGAGCCATGGCTTAGAGTTATTGGGGTTCTGGAGCAGGGACATCTGCCTCACCATCTGGCTTCCCGACGCAAATTCCCACACCCGTGGGTACGACAGCAGCTCCCACACCTCATACCACACAGCCTTCCACTCCTCTTACAGCTCGATCTACCACCTCTTCACATAGACGGCGCTCACGTAGTAGGTCTTCAGGGGGAGGTTGTTGTGGTGGTAGTGCCACAGATGCTGTGACACCACCACCACGTGAGCGTCATCCTTCGCTCTCATCTGTTGATAGCACACCCATAGGGTCACCTTCCACTCCCTGGGGTGCACATGACCATGACAACAGCAAGATTTACACAATTAGGGATGGGACACCAATAATGGATAGTGCATGGAAGGCAATGAAGACACACATTCGACAATTGTGCACTATACAGTTTCACGACTCTGTCATGACTAAATGGGATCAGCAAGATAAGGGGAAGAAAAATTATATAAATACAAAGATAAAGCAAGAGTTTCAGCCATCTGACCCTATGAATGTCGTCTCTAATGAGTGGATACAGTATACAGCTCGCATTTTGATGGGGCATCGTAGGTTAGAGGCGAGGGACGCATTTAGAGAGGGGAAAGAGAAACCTGTTTGGCTAGATGAGAGGGAGTGGTGGGCAGCCATTGCTTAGGAGCTCACCGAGACACCAAAGAGTTTTCAACAACAAAGAGAGGCGGCAAGGGCAAGACTCCAAACAGTAGGGTTTTCTCATCTTGGGAGTGGTGGTTACGAAACCATGCGCCATGAATTCGTAAGTATTTGTAGCAATTTTATTTATGTAAATGTATGTATGTGGGCTAAATGTTGATTTCTAAAAGTTATAATTGTTAATCGTTTGTGCAGGAGTTGGCCATGAATCGCCCACCAAGTAGGCGAGAGGAGAAGTACGCTCACAAACATGGCCTTGTGGCCTTGTTTGAGATGCTTGAAAAAGAAGGAGAGACCGTCAATTGGGAGGCATTACCATGATGTAAGATGACCTTCAAACTAATGAAATATGATCAAAACATTCTTGAGTATTAATGTTTAATTTAATTTCTTGTTTGTCGATCAGGAAAATGTGCTCTATTTTAGACAGAATGGTGCTGTCTGTTTGCTGTTGTTGATCCTGTTCATTGCAGGCAACAGCCAGGCAACACTATTCTGCCCAAAAAAAATTTCTGGTACAGCATCGGTATATTCCCCGATACTGGTGTCGGTATATTAATTGGTATATGTCTCGGTATTTGCGTCGGTATAAACAACGGTACACACCCCGGTATACATCCCGGTATATGCACCGAGATAGACGCTGGTTTAGCCGTCGGTATAACCCCCCGGTGAGCGTTGTAAGGTGAAAAAAAGAAGAAAGAACCTGCCTCTATAGCTCTTCCACCTCCCAAACTTGGAAACACTACCACGAACGGGGCACCACCAGCCACCGGCTGGAACACTCTCTCAACATTCACCACCCAACCCACGCCAGACAGACAGCAAAAACAGGGGCACCATAGACCAAAGCAAACACCCAGCAATATATTCCCAGTTACAACATTTCATACAAGCTTCTCCCGACACAGAAGCTTTACTCACACAACTCACAAACACACACTCAGGCCTGTCAGCCGAGGATACACCACATCCCTCATCACCACATAACTCGCCTGCCTGCTGTACCAACCACACCAGAATGAACCCGGCCACTCTCACTCCAGAAGGCGCCCACACCAGCTAACCCTCGAGTCCTCTGCGACCCATCACTTCTGCATGTGTTGTCAGCAGCAGCAGCTACACCATTATCTCTCTCTCACTCTCTGTCTCTTTGTGCTGATCCTCTGCCAGCCTTGCACAAACCCAAGCAGCTTATCTGCCTTGCTACCGGCCCACCACCAAGCAGCAACACCAACCTCTCTCTCTACTTCACTCGGCACCCATTCTGTCCACTGTCCTATCTCCTAGGCGGCCCACACCAGCCAACCTATCACTTGCAGCTTATCTGCATCCCACTTCACAGGCTCCCTCTGCCTTCGAAGTCACTGCCCACCTCTCTCTCTCTCTGTGTCCTCCACACTCAGGAGTTCTCGTACCCCAAGGCGGCCATCTCTACAGTCTCCAGTCGCCCACCGGCCACACTCTGCATAGCCCGTAACTCAGTCCTTGTCGCCTAATAACAGCAGCTGCTGTATCTTCAGTACACCAGCCCCACAGGCGGCATCCACTCTTCAGTTGGTCGCCGCCAGCCACCTTACGTCGCTCCCCAATCGTTGCCAGCCATCTACACGTCGGCTTGTGCGCTCCACGCTCCACTTGTGCTCGCCTCACCAGTGTCCATAGGCGGCTTCTACACGCGGCTTCTTCTATTCTGACGCTTCTGCGCCCACTTCATCCCTTTCTGCAAGTCGCCAGCCACCGCGTCCATCAGCCAGCAGCTACCCTTGCTTCGTCTTGCAGGTACGCCTCTGCTTCTTCATTACGCGCGCCCTCACGTTCAGCAGCCCGTCGCCTCACACGTCATACTCTCCATGCGTGCAGCTACGCCCACCAGTTCTCGCTGCTTTTCACAAGGGAGGCCCACCACCAGCCCTCTGATTCACCCACTACACGGTGGCCCAAGACGGCCTCTTTTGCTCTGTTTTTCGGCTGCGCCCTCTCTATTCCTTGCGCCTTCCAGCTGTTTCCAACCAGCTAACACGTCTTTACGCCAGCCTGCTAAACCCAGCTCCTCTTACGGCCAACCTCGCGTCTCCACTAGCTATGGCTGTTTTTGCTAGGGAGGCCCCCAGCTTCTACGATGGCCACACGCTTTCTTATATCTCTCTCTGCACTGCGTTTGTGGCTGCACATGCCCGAGAACCCCCACCCATCTCAACACGGCGACTTCCTTTTCTGCAGCACATGCCGACTCGCCAGTTTTGACCGTCTTCTGGAAGGTATACGCTGGGGCAGCCCTTCAGCGTTCCACGCCAACGTTACCAGTTGGCACGTTCATCCTCTTTTTTTTATTTTCCCTTAAAGCTACCAATTCCTTCCACCTAATGCCCAAGGCTACATTAGCCTATCAATCATTAAAAAACCTCCAAAACCCAAAACAAATACCTCTTTCTCAAGGCAACAAGGGCCCTCTCAGTCTTTAATGCCCATGCCTCCATACACATTTCAAATGCAACCCACGATCCTTGGGGACGCGTACACATATCAAGGCGCCGCGCGAACATACGAGTTATTGAGGAGCTGATATCACCTCAGAAGACCTCGTTCCAGACAGGCTTGCACAAACCCAAATCAAATGCCGTCCACCCTGTACACCTAGAGACGCATTCAAAGCCAGCCTCTGCACACAAGCCATGCACACGTATATACACGGACCCAAAAGACCTCTCAGAAAAAAGCCTGACATACTTTGCCACCCCCCCCATCTGCTAGAGCATTCATGCTCAGCAGCATTCAACATAGTCTCATAGCTATCCACCAGGATCAAAAGGAAACAGCAACTCACCATCCCATTCCCCAGCATCCGCCGTTAAACACCATGGCTGTATCACTGCATACCAAAGATCCACCATATGCATCAGAAAATCATTTCCATGCACTTCACCCACAACCAACCTCCCCGTCTTCAAAACCTGTGGCATTCCAGCATTTAGCATCCCATCCATCAATTCCAATGAAGGCCAGATTCCAGCATCTTGACCCTTCTCCACACCAAAATCCACATCCTCTCCAAGAGCAGTATCCACCAGCACTTCCAGCTCCTGTACTTCAGGCATCTCATCACAACCACACAGCTCAACCGGTTCAGCACCCTTATCTTCCATGGACTTTGCCTTTAGCATTTCAGCAATCCGCAAAGAAGCCTTTGCCACACTCTCGATCATATCTGCATCCATCTCCACCTCTGGCTCCTGTTCATCCAGGCTACCAATTTCCCAGATATCATCCTCAAGCACAATGCTCACCACACAACGCTCTTCATCAGCCAAATCTTCATGCATACCCTTTTGAGTGCTGCCAACCCCCCTGGTATCATCGTCCACAGACTCCCCAGCACCTAATGCATCAAATGGAACAACATCCACATCATCCATCGCAGGCACCATATCACCATCATCCAGCTGTCCCAGAAAATCCATAATGATAGGATCTTCCTCCACGCTCTCCACATCCGCATCCGTCTTCACTTCATCAGAAGTCTCTACCCCATCCTCCTCCCTTGTAGAATCTAAAAAAGAATCATCCTCAAAACATCCTGTATCCAGCTCCTCTTCCTTCTCATCAGCAGCCAATCCCAAGGCATCATCCTCTTTGCTTCCATGCACATGCATGTCATCCAGATTCTTGTCATGTACAGCCACCACGTCCCCATCCAAAGAAGAATCCACTGGCAACTCCTTATCTGCATTTTGCTCCTTCACCTGCTCTTCATCTACCTGCACATGCTTTTCAAACTTTGGAAAAAAATTAGAAGGCATATAAAACATCCCCCTTTGCACCTGTATCGGCCTTTGAGGCTCCTGTCTAATCAAACCTTGCATAGAACCCTTATCCAGCTCGACCAAATTTACCTGCTTATCTCTTGCAGACACAACCCCTTCATACGGATAAATACCCATCTCCATCTGCTTCAAAACCTTGCCTTCTTTTTCCCTAGCAACCCTAACAGCATCATCAAATGACCTGGGATTCTTCAATTCAACCCTGACCCTCAAATGGGGTAGCAAACCATCAATAAACAAGCTCTTCTTCAGAAACATAGGAGGAACTTCCTACTTCAATGTCATACACCACTTACTCCACAAACATGTAAATACCTGCACAAAATCATCCAGTGATTGCCCATGTACCTGCTTCAAGATGCTCAACTCCTGCCAAAGCACACTAGGATCATCCGCTTGCTAAAAACGCTCCAAAAGGCCTTCTTTCAACCTGTCCAAGGTCAAAACACCAGCATCCTGTGCTTCAAAACCCTTAAGCCAGCTTCAGGCATCTCCCTTCAAGAAAATCCTTATCAGTCTCAGAACTTGCTCTTCATCTGTGACATGATTGCTAATGCATGACAGCTCCATCTGCTCCAAAAAGTCAACCACATCTTCACCTTTCAGGCCATGAAACTCCGGATAAGACCACATGATGATAACCTGTAACAATCCCTGAGTTCTCCTCAGCTGAACACACCAGAAAGAGCCACTCCTCAGTGGGGCACCAGAAGGATGTGAGGTGAAAAAAAGAAGAAAGAACCTGCCTCTATAGCTCTTCCACCTCCCAAACTTGGAAACACTACCACGAACGGGGCACCACCAGCCACCGGCTGGAACACTCTCTCAACATTCACCACCCAACCCACGCCAGACAGACAGCAAAAACAGGGGCACCATAGACCAAAGCAAACACCCAGCAATATATTCCCAGTTACAACATTTCATACAAGCTTCTCCCGACACAGAAGCTTTACTCACACAACTCACAAACACACACTCAGGCCTGTCAACGGAGGATACACCACATCCCTCATCACCACATAACTCGCCTGCCTGCTGTACCAACCACACCAGAATGAACCCGGCCACTCTCACTCCAGAAGGCGCCCACACCAGCTAACCCTCGAGTCCTCTACGACCCATCACTTCTGCATGTGTTGTCAGCAGAGCAGCTACACCATTATCTCTCTCTCACTCTCTGTCTCTCTGTGCCGATCCTCTGCCAGCCTCGCACAAACCCAAGCAGCTTATCTGCCTTGCTACCGGCCCACCACCAAGCAGCAACACCAACCTCTCTCTCTGCTTCACTCGGCACCCATTCTCTCCACTGTCCTGTCTCCTAGGCGGCCCACACCAGCCAACCTATCACTTGCAGCTTATCTGCATCCCACTTCACAGGCTCCCTCTGCCTTCGAAGTCACTGCCCACCTCTCTCTCTCTCTGTGTCCTCCACACTCACCAATTCTCGTACCCCAAGGCGGCCATCTCTACAGTCTCCAGTCGCCCATCGGCCACACTCTGCATAGCCCGTAACTCAGCCCTTGTCGCCTAATAACAGCAGCTGCTGTATCTTCAGTACACCAGCCCCACAGGCGGCATCCACTCTTCAGTTGGTGGCCGTCGCTAGCCACCTTACGCTGCTCCCCAATCGTTGCCAGCCATCTACACGTCGGCTTGTGCACTCCACACTCCACTTGTGCTCGCCTCACCACTGTCCATAGGCGGCTTCTACACGCGGCTTCTTCTATTCTGACGCTTCTGCGCCCACTTCATCCCTTTCTGCAAGTCGCCAGCCACCGCGTCCATCAGCCAACAGCTACCCTTGCTTCGTCTTGCAGCTGCGCCTCTGCTTCTTCGTTACGCGCGCCCTCACGTTCAGCAGCCCGTCGCCTCACACGTCATACTCTCCATGCGTGCAGCTACGCCCACCAGTTCTCGTTGCTTTTCACAAGGGAGGCCCACCACCAGCCCTCTGATTCACCCACTACACGGTGGCCCAAGACGGCCTCTTTTGCTCTGTTTTTCGGCTGCGCCCTCTCTATTCCTTGCGCCTTCCAGCTGTTTCCAACCAGCTAACACGTCTTTACGCCAGCCTGCTAAACCCAGCTCCTCTTATGGCCAACCTCGCGTCTCCACTAGTAGCTACTACGGCTGTTTTTGCTAGGGAGGCCCCCAGCTTCTACGATGGCCACACGCTTTCTTATATCTCTCTCTGCACTGCGTTTGTGGCTGCACATGCCCGAGAACCCCCACCCATCTCAACACGGCGACTTCCTTTTCTGCAGCACACGCCGACTCGCCAGTTTCGACCATCTTCTGGAAGGTATACGCTGGCAGCCCTTCAGCGTTCCACGCCAACGTTACCAGTTGGCACGTTCATCCTCTTTTTTTTATTTTCCCTTAAAGCCACCAATTCCTTCCACCTAATGCCCAAGGCTACATTAGCCTATCAATCATTAAAAAACCTCCAAAACCCAAAACAAATACCTCTTTCTCAAGGCAACAAGGGCCCTCTCAGTCTTTAATGCCCATGCCTCCATACACATTCCAAATGCAACCCACGATCCTTGGGGACGCGTACACATATCAAGGCGCCGCGTGAACATACGAGTTATTGAGGAGCTGATATCACCTCAGAAGACCTCGTTCCAGACAGGCTTGCACAAACCCAAATCAAATGCCGTCCACCCTGTACACCTGGAGACGCATTCAAAGCCAGCCTCTGCACACAAGCCATGCACACGTATATACACGGACCCAAAAGACCTCTCAGAAAAAAGCCTGACAAGCATCGGTATAGACAACGATATAGGCGCCGGTATTGCTACTCGACGCTTATACTGACGCTCTGGTTTCGGCGCTTATACCGGTGTTTATACCGATGACGGGGCTTTTTTAGACCCCGTTAAATGACATCGGTATAAGCGCCGGTATTAGGCTAACATGTAGCAGTGATGGCAAAAGTTTCAAAAAATAATACATATCTTATTTTTATGCATAATGATAAAAGAGGACTTCCTACCATATTCTAGGATTGGACATCCTATGCAAAAAGAATGATTTTCATCATATTCATGAGAAATAATTTTTTTTTAATTATGCATAATTAATTGATTATGAGAAAAGAGTAAATTTTGGTAAATTTATTTTTATGCAAAAAGAGGAGTTCCCATGATAATTGAGATCCAAGTAATTAAATGGTAAAAGAGAAATTTTTGGCATATTTCAAATTATGAGTATTTATCAAAAGTAGAATTTTGAGCATTATTAATCTTATTGGGAAATATGGATACAATTGATTTTTGTAAATCCCATGAATCTTTTACTCATCAAAAGAAGAATATTGAATATATTTCACTTGAGAAATTTGAGAAAGAATATGAAAATATCCATGGAGAAAAAGTACCTTTAACTAGGCCAATCAATTGGCAGAAACTTAGAGAAGTCCCATCGATATATCGAAAGTAGAAAACACTAGTAAAAGTGGATGTGACAAGATGTGATGTACAGCCAAATGAATGTGACGGGATGTTAATGGATGCAATGTGACTAAATGAGATGTGAATGTGATAAGAGGAGATGTAAACATGATGCGATAAGATTTAAATGTGACGTGATAAGATGTGAATGTGATATGATAAGATATGAATGTGATGGGAGAATCAAGCTAAACTTGGAGGTAAAATCAAATTTTATGGTTTTTTCCAATTTATCTCAATGGCTTTCTTCTTCTCAACCCCTCTCAAGCTTGAGAAGATTTTTAAATAATTGTTTTAATTCAAATTAAACTTTCCCTAGGTTTCTTAATGTTTAATTAACATTAAGTTAACCTTTATGCTCATATTACAAGCTTTTATTCTTTAGAAAAAAATTGAGAATTATCAGTAAGAGCAGCGAAGCTATGGCAAAAGTTTCAAAAAATAATACATATCTTATTTTTATGCATAATGATAAAAGAGGACTTCCTACCATATTCTAGGATTGGACATCCTATGTAAAAAGAATGATTTTCATCATATTCATGAGAAATAACTTTTTTTCTAATTATGCATAATTAATTGATTATGAGAAAAGAGTAAATTTTGGTAAATTTATTTTTATGCAAAAAGAGGAGTTCCCATGATAATTGAGATCCAAGTAATTAAATGGTAAAAGAGGAATTTTTGGCATATTTCAAATTATGAGTATTTATCAAAAGTGAAATTTTGAGCATTATTAATTTTATTGGGAAATATGGGTACAATTGATTTTTGTAAATCCCATGAATCTTTTACTCATCAAAAAAAGAATATTGAATATATATTTCACTTGAGAAATTTGAGAAAGAATATGAAAATATCCATGGACAAAAAGTACCTTGAACTAGGCCAATCAATTGGCAGAAACTTAGAGAAGTCCCATCGATATATCGAAAGTAGAAAACAATAGTAAAAGTGGATGTGACGGGATGTTAATGGATGCAATGTGACTAGATGAGATGTGAATGTGATAAGAGGAGATGTAAACATGATGCGATAAGATTTAAATAATGTGATGTGATAAGATGTGAATGTGATATGATAAGATATGAATGTGATGGGAGAATCAAGCTAAACGTGGAGGTAAAATCAAATTTTATGGTTTTTTCCAATTTATCTCAATGACTTTCTTCTTCTCAACCCCTCTCAAGCTTGAGAAGATTTTTAAATAATTATTTTAATTCAAATCAAACTTTTCCTAGGTTTCTTAATGTTTAATTAACATTAAGTTACCTTTAATGCTTAAATTATAATGCTTTCTTTAAGTTAATCTCTCTCTCTTAAAGAATAGCCATCTTTATGGCTAAATCCCTTGAAAAAGGATACTTCTCAATGATAGTCTCTTAATTCAAAGCTAAACTCTAGGCTTGATAAGCTAGAGATTAAGAAAATGGTATTTTTATGATTTTGTATTAACAAAATAATGGTTATTTCTTTTAGATTATTTATAAGTAGTTAAAAACTACTTTGATTGATTCTAAATGAGAAATAGATTATCCTATCAATTTGAAAAAAGAGAAATAATGAAATTAGCTTAATCTTTTAGAAAATCATAATTAATTTATAATTATGATTTAAATTCATAGTTTGATTTTATGCATAAAAGAGGAACTACTATCATATTTTCATTACAAGCTTTTATTCTTTAGAAAAAAACTGAGAATTATCAACGAAGCTATGGCAAAAGTTTCAAAAAATAATACATATCTTATTTTTATGCATAATGATAAAAGAGGACTTCCTACCATATTCTAGGATTGGACATCCTATGCAAAAAGAATGATTTTCATCATATTCATGAGAAATAATGTTTTTCTATTTATGCATAATTAATTGATTATGAGAAAAGAGTAAATTTTGGTAAATTTATTTTTATGCAAAAAGAGGAGTTCCCATGATAATTGAGATCCAAGTAATTAAATGGTAAAAGAGAAATTTTTGGCATATTTCAAATTATGAGTATTTATCAAAAGTAGAATTATGAGCATTATTAATCTTATTGGGAAATATGGGTACAATTGATTTTTGTAAATCCCATGAATCTTTTACTCATCAAAGGAAGAATATTGAATATATTTCACTTGAGAAATTTGAGAAAGAATATGAAAATATCCATGGAGAAAAAGTACCTTTAACTAGGCCAATCAATTAGCAGAAACTTAGAGAAGTCCCATCGATATATCGAAAGTAGAAAACACTAGTAAAAGTGGATGTGACAAGATGTGATGTATAGCCAAATGAATGTTGACGGGATGTTAATGGATGCAATGTGACTAGATGAGATGTGAATGTGATAAGAGGAGATGTAAACATGATGCGATAAGATTTAAATGTGACGTGATAAGATGTGAATGTGATATGATAAGATATGAATGTGATGGGAGAATCAAGCTAAACTTGGAGGTAAAATCAAATTTTATGGTTTTTTCCAATTTATCTCAATGACTTTCTTCTTCTCAACCCCTCTCAAGCTTGAGAAGATTTTTAAATAATTGTTTTAATTCAAATCAAACTTTTCCTAGGTTTCTTAATGTTTAATTAACATTAAGTTAACCTTTATGCTTAAATTATAATGCTTGCTTTAAGTAAATCTCTCTCTCTAAAAGAATAGCCATCTTTATGGCTAAATCCCTTGAAAAAGGATACTTCTCAATGATAGTCTCTTAATTCAAAGCTAAACTCTAGGCTTGATAAGCTAGAGATTAAGAAAATAATATTTTTATGATTTTGTGTTAGCAAAATAATGGTTATTTCTTTTAGATTATTTATAAGTAGTTAAAAACTACTTTGATTGATTCTAAATGAGAAATAGATTATCCTATCAATTTAAAAAAAGAGAAATAATGGAATTAGCTTAATCTATTAGGATAATCATAATTAATTTATGATTATGATTTAAATTCATAGTTTGATTTTATGCATAAAAGAGGAACTACTATCATATTTTCATTACAAGCTTTTATTCTTTAGAAAAAAAACTGAGAATTATCAGCGAAGCTATGGCAAAAGTTTCAAAAAATAATACATATCTGATTTTTATGCATAATGATAAAAGAGGACTTCCTACCATATTCTAGGATTGGATATCCTATGTAAAAAGAATGATTTTCATCATATTCATGAGAAATAACTTTTTTTCTAATTATGCATAATTAATTGATTATGAGAAAAGAGTAAATTTTGGTAAATTTATTTTTATGCAAAAAGAGGAGTTCCCATGATAATTGAGATCCAAGTAATTAAATGGTAAAAGAGGAATTTTTGGCATATTTTAAATTATGAGTATTTATCAAAAGTAGAATTTTCAGGATTATTAATCTTATTGGGAAATATGGGTACAATTGATTTTTGTAAATCCCATGAATCTTTTACTCATCAAAAGAAGAATATTGAATATATTTCACTTGAGAAATTTGAGAAAGAATATGAAAATATCCATGGAGAAAAAGTACCTTTAACTAGGCTAATCAACTGGTAGAAACTTAGAGAAGTGCCATCGATATATCGAAAGTAGAAAACACTAGTAAAAGTAGATGTGACAAGATGTGATGTACAGCCAAATGAATGTGACGAGATGTTAATGGATGCAATGTGACTAGATGAGATGTGAATGTGATAAGAGGAGATGTAAACATGATGCGATAAGATTTAAATGTGACGTGATAAGATGTGAATGTGATATGATAAGATATGAATGTGATGGGAGAATCAAGCTAAACTTGGAGGTAAAATCAAATTTTATGGTTTTTTCCAATTTATCTCAATGACTTTCTTCTTCTCAACCCCTCTCAAGCTTGAGAAGATTTTTAAATAATTGTTTTAATTCAAATCAAACTTTCCCTAGGTTTCTTAATGTTTAATTAACATTAAGTTAACCTTTATGCTTAAATTATAATGCTTTCTTTAAGTAAATCTCTCTCTCTAAAAGAATAGCCATCTTTATGGCTAAATCCCTTGAAAAAGGATGCTTCTCAATGATAGTCTCTTAATTCAAAGCTAAACTCTAGGCTTGATAAGCTAGAGATTAAGAAAATGGTATTTTTATGATTTTGTGTTATCAAAATAATGGTTATTTCTTTTAGATTATTTATAAGTAGTTAAAAACTACTTTGATTGATTCTAAATGAGAAATAGATTATCCTATCAATTTGGAAAAAGAGAAATAATGGAATTAGCTTAATGTATTGGGATAATTATAATTAATTTATGATTATGGTTAAAATTATGATTTAAATTCATAGTTTGATTTTATGCATAAAAGAGGAACTACTATCATATTTTCATTACAAGCTTTTATTGTTTAGAAAAAAAATGAGAATTATCAGTAATAGAAGCGAAGCTATGGCAAAAGTTTCAAAAAATAATACATATCTTATTTTTATGCATAATTTGAAAGAAGACTTCCTACCATATTCTAGGATTGGACATCCTATGCAAAAAGAATGATTTTCATCATATTCATGAGAACTAATTTTTTTCCTAATTATGCATAATTAATTGATTATGAGAAAAGAGTAAATTTTGGTACATTTATTTTTATGCAAAAAGAGAAATTTCCATGATAATTGAGATCCAAGTAATTAAATGGTAAAAGAGAAATTTTTGGCATAATTCAAATTATGAGTATTTATCAAAAGTGGAATTTTGAGCATTATTAATTTTATTGGAAAATATGGGTACAATTGATTTTTGTAAATCCCATGAATCTTTTACTCAAAAGAAGAATATTGAATATATTTCACTTGGAGAAATTTGAGAAAGAATATGAAAATATCCATGGAGAAAAAGTACCTTTAACTAGGCCAATCAATTGTGGTAGAAACTTAGAGAAGTCCCATCGATATATCGAAAGTAGAAAATAGTAGTAAAAGTGGATGTGACAAGATGTGATGTAGAGCCGAATGAATGTGACGGGATGTTAATGGATGCAATGTGAGTAGATGAGATGTGCATGTGATAAGAGGAGATGTAAACATGATGCGATAAGATGTAAATGTGATGTGATAACATGTGAATGTGATATGATAAGATATGAATGTGATGTGAGAATCAAGCTAAACTTGGAGGTAAAATCAAATTTTATGGTTTTTTCCAATTTATCTCAATGACTTTCTTCTTCTCAACCCCTCTCAAGCTTGAGAAGATTTCTAAATAATTGTTTTAAATCAAATCAAACTTTCCCTAGGTTTCTTAATGTTTAATTAACATTAAGTTAACCTTTATGCTTAAATTATAATTCTTTCTTTAAGTAAATCTCTCTCTCTAAAAGAATAGCCTTCTTTATGGCTAAATCCCTTGAAAAAGGATGCTTCTCAATGATAGTCTCTTAATTCAAAGCTAAACTCTAGGCTTGATAAGCTAGAGATTTAAAAAATGATATTTTTATGATTTTGTGTTAACAAAATAATGGTTATTTCTTTTAGATTATTTATAAGTAGTTAAAAACTACTTTGATTGATTCTAAATGAGAAATAGATTATCCTATCAATTTGGAAAAAGAGAAATAATGGAATTAGCTTAATGTATTGAGATAATCATATTTAATTTATGATTATGGTTAAAATTATGATTTAAATTCATAGTTTGATTTTATGCATAAAAGAGGAACTACTATCATATTTTCATTACATTTTATTCTTTAGAAAAAATTTGAGAATTATCAGTATTAGGAAGCTATGGCAAAAGTTTCAAAAAATAATCCATATCTTATTTTTATGCATAATGATAAAAGAGGAGTTCCTACCATATTCTAGGATTGGACATCCTATGCAAAAAGAATGATTTTCATCATATTCATGAGAAATAAGTTTTTTTCTAATTATGCATAATTAATTGATTATGAGAAAAGAGTAAATTTTGGTAAATTTATTTTTTTGCAAAAAGAGGAATACAATTGATTTTTCTAAATCCCATGAATCTTTTACTCAAAAGCAGAATATTGAATATATTTCACTTGAAAAATTTAAGAAAGAATATGAAAATATCCATGGAGAAAAAGTACCTTTAACTAGGCCAATCAATTGGCAGAAACTTAGAGAAGTCCCATCGATATATCGAAAGTGGAAAACACTAGTAAAAGTGGATGTGACAAGATGTGATGTACAACCAAATGAATGTGACGGGATGTTAATGGATGAAATGTGAGTAGATGAGATGTGAATGTAATAAGAGGAGATGTAAACATGATGCGATAAGATGTAAATGTGATGTGATAAGATGTAAATGTGATATGATAAGATATGAAATGGGAGAATCAAGCTAAACTTGGAGGTAAAATCAAATTTTATGGTTTTTTTCCATTTATCTCAATGAATTTCTTCTTCTCAACCCCTCTCAAGCTTGAGAAGATTTCTAAATAAATGTTTTAATTCAAATCAAACTTTCCCTAGGTTTTTTAATGTTTAAATAAAAAACCTTTATGCTTAATTAAGCATAAAGGTTAACTTAATTAACATTAAATTAACCTTTATGCTTAAATTATAATTCTTTCTTTAAGTAAATCTCTCTCTCTAAAAGAATAGCCTTTTTTATGGCTAAATCCCTTGAAAAAGGATGCTTCTCAATGATAGTCTCTTAATTCAAAGCTAAACTCTAGGCTTGATAAGCTAGAGATTAAGAAAATGGTATTTTTATGATTTTGTGTTAACAAAATAATGGTTATTTCTTTTAGATTATTTATAAGTAGTTAAAAACTACTTTGATTGATTCTAAATGAGAAATAGATTATCCTATCAATTTGGAAAAAGAGAAATAATGGAATTAGCTTAATGTATTGGGATAATCATATTTAATTTATGATTATGGTTAAAATTATGATTTAAATTCATAGTTTGATTTTATGCATAAAAGAGGAACTACTAGCATATTTTCATCACAAGCTTTTATTCTTTAGAAAAAATTTGAGAATTATCAGTAATAGCAGCGAAGCTATGGCAAAAGTTTCAAAAAATAATCCATATCTTATTTTTATGCATAATGATAAAAGAGGACTTCCTACCATATTCTAGGATTGGACATCCTATGCAAAAAGAATGATTTTCATCATATTCTTGAGAACTAATTTTTTTTCTAATTATGCATAATTAATTGATTATGAGAAAAGAGTAAATTTTGGTAAATTTATTTTTATGCAAAAAGAGGAATTCCCATGATAATTGAGATCCAAGTAATTAAATGGTAAAAGAGGAATTTTTGGCATAATTCAAATTACGAGTATTTATTAAAAGTGGAATTATGAGTATTATTAATTTTATTGGAAAATATGGGTACAATTGATTTTTGTAAATCCCATGAATCTTTTACTCAAAAGAAGAATATTGAATATATTTCACTTGAGAAATTTGAGAAAGTATATGAAAATATCCATGGAGAAAAAGTACCTTTAACTAGGCCAATCAATTGGCAAAAACTTAGAGAAGTCCCATCGATATATCGAAAGTAGAAAACAGTAAACACCATATTAGTGAATTTGAGAATTTTCCAATTTCCATTTTTGATTACTTAAAAAAGGGGACATGGATAACATGTTTGTAAGTTTCTCAAAACCCTATCATATGACCTATCGTTGGAAAGCGCTTGAAAAATAGAATCTAAAGAGCTATAAAGCGCTCATTTTGAATTAGTGGTGTTCAAGTTATGGTTAATCCAAACTTTTGACCACGTGTCCCAAACTTGTGGAAAATTCCCAAATTGCCCAATATGGTGTTAGTAGTAAAAGTGGATGTGACAAGATGTGATGTAGAGCCAAATGAAAGTGACGGGATGTTAATGGATGCAATGTGAGTAGATGAGATGTGAATGTGATAAGAGGAGATGTAAACATGATGCGATAAGATGTAAATGTGATGTGATAAGATGTGAATGTGATAAGATAAGATATGAATTTGATGGGAGAATCAAGCTAAACTTGGAGGTAAAATCAAATTTTATGGTTTTTTCCAATTTATCTCAATGACTTTCTTCTTCTCAACCCCTCTCAGTTCCATAAGTTCTAGGGCTTCAGGGACTGACATATTGTATATGCATGTTGGGCTACTGGCTAAGCTCGGGGATTAACTCGATCTCATGATCTACTTCGCGAGTCTCGGCGGAGGCATCTCCGGAGGCATCTCAGTGAGCTGTTCAGGGAATACATTTGCATACTCACTTAACCACTCTGGTTCTTGCCTTGCATTTTATGTCTACCGGATTCATCTTAATGACATAAAGAGCTTGCCTCTTTCTGATCCCTTTCAACAATTTAGAAGCCTTAACTAATTACAGCACTAGGGACCCGAAAATTCCAATTCCTTGAACTTTATTCGTGTGAAGATCAAGGAAAGAAATGGTTCCATTGTGACAATGAATGTTAGTGTGATTCTTATGGATCCAATCCATTCCAAGGATTCCATCATAGATTCCCAAAGGGTAGGACTCTGAATTGGCAATCTATTATGTTTTCATCTAGACTAAACTGAATAGGGTCTGTCTCAAGGTGTGTGAAAAGAATCTTTCCACTGGCCAATTCCACTTGCATACGTTTCCTTGATTTTTTATTTAGGACTAACTTATGCAGACTTCCTGGGGAAATAAAAGAATGAGTATTGCTTGAATCAATAAAAAGCTTGAATTGCTTAAACGGTGGTACTCTGTTGGAGTTTGGAGGACTCAGAATTGACGATTCTATCCCTGATGCTCAATTGCGATATAGATCTATCCTTTTTCTTCCTCTACCTCCTCAGCTATAGTGATGACTCTAGTTGGTAGTCTAAGGTGGGACTCTCTCTCTTTGGTTTCCCTAATTCTCGGAGGGAGTTTGGAGACTACTTTGCAAAGAGGCTACTGGCTGAGCTAGCACTCTTCTGGGATTGCCCTGATTTTGGCATATGAAAGAGTTTGTCTCTGAACTCTAGGACCCTGACTTTCTTGGCCCACAGAAGGAGATGGGCAATCTTTGAGCTGGTGCCCAATCTTGTGGCAACCAAAATGCCTATTCTCACTTCAAAGCTCTTCCCTCTACGTTCTTGAAAGAGCCGGAGTTATTGAGAAAGAGCTTCGAGGAAAAGGTCTTCCTTCATTCCTGAAACTTCCTGTCTCTTGATTCTGATTAGGACCTCAGTGTCTCTTTGGAGGAGGAAGGTTGGAAGAACTTCCCGGTGTTTGGAATCTCTTTTGAAGGATGAGGGAGCTGGCTTTGGCGGGACTTTAAGGATAAAGGCTTTGGCAAAGTCTTTTGCCATCCTTACAGCTTCAGCCATGGAAACTAGCTTGGCATTCTTGACTAGGGTGTCTAAAGGTTCGTTCATTCCCCGAATGAACCTGGCCATGAGTTAATCTTTGTCTAGTGGTGGTGAGTACTTGAGGAGAAGAGCAAATGCCTGGTGATATTCTTCAATAGTTTTTCTCCCCTGTTTTAACTCAAAGAATTAATTCATCTTGGTTTCTAAAACTCCAGGGAGACAAAATCTCTTCCTTAGATAAGCTTTGAGAGGACTGGGTATTCCTATCCAGCTGGTTGGTATTGCAATGGTTTTTCCATCCCACCTTGACTATTTCCACTATCTTTAAATCCTCAAAATGGTTTGCGAGTCTGGCTCAGCTCGTTTGAGTCGTAAGCAGAAGAGACAATATGCTCGAAGGCAAAAGCAGTCATATCCTATGATTGAGTGAGATCCAGAATACCGGATAAGCATGGAACTTCCATCTATAAAACCAAATTCATGGATTAAAAGTCTTCTCATAAATGAAGCTTAAGGAATGAAATGGTGGTTGCAAGATCAGGGTGCTCAGTTTTGTCCACTCAGGCACCCTGTAAACAGTAAAAAAATAGGCATTTGTTTACCTTTAGTGGCTAATCTCTCCTAGTAAATGAAGGAATTTCGTTTCAAGTTCTTTTGTTGGAACATCATATTCAAAGTTAGAAATATAGTTGCATAATTTGATTAAGCATTAGATAGTCAAAAGTCCTCATTTTCTTAGGTACAAAGTCAATGTATACACCCTGTCCCAAATTTAAACTGATTCCATAAAATGCTAATATCTTTTACATATAAACTCATATGAGATTCCCACTTTGTACCTTAGATCTTCACATAATATAGAGCTTAACTTGATTTTTCAAGAAAATTTTAAGATATTTGTCTATTTTTTTTAATATTTCAAGGTCTTTAAAGTGTTATAATATACGCCACTTTTTGTACCCACAATAACTACCACTTAAAATCCTCAATCTTGTAAATCAAAAGAGTGGGTACATACTGAGACATTAGTAGAATGTGGTGGTTAGTAAAAATTACAAATTCAATGGTTGGATTTTTAATGATCTCGTTTTCAAAATTCTTCCAGACTATCAGAAGGCCTGCAAATATTAATAATCTAATTAGTAAAATTACATTTTTGATGTGAATCATCTAAAACCTATAGGGACTAGTGTACTTGTAATGGTGCATCTATGGAAAAATAAATTGGATCACTCTAAGTATGGAAAGATCATTTGTTTATCATTTCATCATATTTTTGATTAATTTTGATTAATTAGACTAATCTATATTAATTTAAGTTATATTGGGTTAATTTAAGAGCAAGTGTATTTTCTATTAGTTGCTTGATTTCATTTTAAGTACCTTGTCTCCCAAAATTTACTCTCCAAGCATTGTCCCAGTCCAGCATAAACTGGATAAAACTGGACACCCTGATCTTGCAACAACCCGAAAATACAATACGTAAATGCTCTTTCTTCTGAGTTTTTACTATAAATTTTCTGTTAAGGAATTCATTTTTTCCTTATTAGCTTTTCACAAAGCTTTGATAGCAGCTGTGAGACCCCCGCCCCCTCCGAGTGCGCTGGCATGACAGAAGCAGCATCAGTCTCTCACGCAGGGTAGGGATCCACACTTCGCCCACGGATGTCTTGACAAGAGACTAGCTCAGCAGTTCCTTCGAAACCGAACCTAGAAAAGCTTCTCTTGCCCGAAAGGCACATGCGATTCCACCATGAAAAATTATATAACGGGAGAATTTATTTAACAAGTCAAAGTCTTAGCTAACCAAACTGATTCGACAGAACCCGAAAGTCACATGGTTGTCAGCAGATCAAGGAAGAGACTTGCACTTGGTCCTCCGTAGAATCATCACTTATTTTTACTTTTTGTGAGGCACAGGCGTTGATTCCCTCCCACAAAACAAGGTCTTCCAGGGACTTAATCTAATTAATGTAACTTAATCGTAACTATTTGTATCGCAAGAATCTCTCAATCCAAAGCCCAACTAGCCCATGGGTTAGCCAACCGCCCAACCACTATATTGGTGGGATTCCTTTATAAAAATTTGGTTATGTTTTACCCGGGTACTGAGGAAAAGAGTTCCTAGGCCCCTTAGCTGATGCTTCAAGCAAAATGCAAGTAATCACACCACTTACACACCCAATATGAAATTGCCATTTTGATAGATTCCGATGTCTTTAAAATAGTCTTTCAATGAAACCATAGTATTACTGATCATAATCCTCCAAACTATCCAATCCATTGTTTTACAAAAATTATTATCAGGACTCTCCGTTGAAGACCAACTAGTCAACCAACGAGATCCAATATCAAAATCCAATTCACAAAAATAATTCCTTGCTAGTTAATCTATTTCTTCCTTGACGTACGCATGGGTGTGATAGCAACCGTGAGCCCGTGCATCACGTGGTCAGAACCCTCTCGGATCCTACTTAGGTGTCCTAGCACTTCACTCAAGGATCGCTTTGTCGGTCCTCGCCCATCGTCGGAAGCACACCATTTTAACCATACTACTGAGGCTGGTCAAGACCTCGGCACGCTTTGCCGCGAGTGACGTCCCTCGATGACTCTCCGCCAACTATTGCAACGAGTCTCTCCTTAGTTAAACACATACCAAATGCTTCCTCCAGCATTCTGGCATAAAACAGTCCTTTAAAAGAAAATAGAGGTTTCTATGCAAGTAGAATTCTCGGTTTGAGATTGATTCACAAAACCCTTTTTCCCACAATCCAAATTTTCTTAATGAGAATCATTGATCTCTCATCAGGGTAATCTACCCATCATTTGACTGAATTTTCAACTAGATTCTAGGTGATTTCGGTTAAGGAAAAACTACGCTAATTCAATGGTAGTCTATTCTTTATGTCAAGATTTGGAATTGATTAGGAGGTTTTTGCTTGATTCAGATTCAAGAGATGGGCAAGTAGTTTACTGGCCGCCATTCTCATAGTCGTGGTCTAACCAAAATTATTCGGTTTACTTCTAACTTTGATTCCTATGGATTTTCTTCAGATAAAAATCTGATGAACTTCTAACCATAAGGAAAATTCTATCTTTATGAATTTTATTCCTTCCTAACCACAATAGATTAAGAAATAGTTTTATATGAGAATATTGGGGATTTTATGAAAATACTCTTCTTCCACTAATCCAATTTTGGGTATATAACAATTTGTTGATTTGTTTACATAAATGTGTAAGAATATTCTTTCCACCAATTTAATTATCAACTTTAATATACCCTAATTTTCTAGGTGAAATTATGGTGAAAATTCCTCATCAAAATTAATTTAAACCTTTTTCTACTTAAAATACCATGAAAATTTCTCTTTTTAATTAAATACAATTATCTATTTTTTGAATATGCCAAAAATTCCTCTTTTTGCATTTAAATGATTGAATTCTAAATGTCATGGGAATTCATCTTTTATCATTTAAAAATTTTTATGCATAAAATAAATTTATCATAAATTTCTCTTTTTAAATTAAATAAAAATATCCATTATTTTGAATATGCCAAAATTCCTCTTTTTGCATTTAAATGATTGAATTCCAAATGTCATGGGAATTCCTCTTTTATCATTTAAAAATTCTTATGCATAAAATAAATTTATCATAAATTTCTCTCTTTTTTTAATTAAATAATTATGCATAAATACAAAAAGTATTCTTTCATGAATATGGTCAAAATCATTCTTTTTACTTAAAATTTCTAAACCTACAATATGGTAGGAGTTCCTCTTTTAGTATTATGCATAAAAATAAGATATATATATATTTTTTAAGAAATATTTACCATAGCTTCGCTGCTATTACTAATATTTTTCAAATTTCTTAAAACAATAAAAGCTTCTGATGAAAATATGATAGAAGTTCTACTTTTAAGCTTAAATTTAAACTATGAATCTAAATCATAATTTTAATCATAATTATAAATATAATTATGATTATCCCACTAGATTAAGCTAATTTTACCATTTCTCTTTTTCTAATTTGTTAGGATAATCCATTTCTCATTTAGAATGCATTAAAGTAGTTTTTTAACTACTCATAAATAATCTAAAAGAAATAACCATTATTTTAATAGCACAAAATCATGAAAATATCATTTTTTTAATCTCTACCTTATCAAGCCTAGAGTTTAGTTTTGAAATAAGAGATTATCTTTGAGAAAAATTCTTTTGTTAAAAAATTAGCCATAGAGATAATTATTCTTTTTGAGAGAGAGATTTACTTAAAGAAAGCATTACAAATAAGCATAAAGATTAACTTTCTCTTAATTAAACATTAAGACTCTTAGGGAAAGCTTCATTTGAATTAAAACAATCATTTAGAAAGCTTCTCAAGCTTGAGAGGGGTTGAGAAGAAGAAAGTCATTGAGGAAATTGAAAAGAAATCATAAAATCCATCTTACCTCTAAGATTGGCTTGATTCTTTCTTTTAGTAGTGAAGCCCCAAACCAATCAATTCGTTAGCAAGACAAGAAGAGAACTCCAAGAGTTGTTGAAGAGAGAGAGAAGCTCCAAGCTTCCCACAAGAAGAGGAAAATTAAGGGATAATAGAAAATATGATTATTTTAATATAATACTGGCATGGTATAGCTCACAGATGAGAATACAAAGAAATAAGGGTTTATTTATAGGTGAGGGAGGTGTCTATTTAAGTTGAAGTGGGTTCTAGAGCTTTCCAACTTTAGTTTGACTCAATTTGGATACAATTTAGACCAGTTTGGCTCCCTCTTTGATCTAGTTTGTTCCATGAGAGACGAGAGAGAAAAATATCACATTTTTTGGATTGAAAAACTCAAGTAATCATGAAGAAAAAGACACCTCCTTGATGTGGCATTCTCTCCTTACTAAGGTGTCAAAAATGCATCATTCCCTCTAAATATCTCATTTTTTTACTAATATCTCTTAATTTTTAACTAATAAATCTTGTACTCAGTCAACTCTTCATCTTATGTGAGAATTTACTCATTTTTGGGTATTTTCTTTTATTCTTTGGATTGATCTCATCCCAACACTTGGATTAATCTTGTTGGCCCATAGGAACCTTAATTAAACCATAATCCAAGAATTTTAAAAAAAATGGACCCTCCTAAGGCTAAGGTCTTTAATACATATTTTTAATTGATTCCTAATGCAAATTAAAGAATTTATTTTGAATTTTTGTTTCAGGGAATTATATTTTAGACATTAGGAGAATTTTTATATCCAAAAATATCTCAATATTGAATTACCTCTCTCTAGAATTTTTCTTCTCTCTAGGCAAAAACAAGGAAAAACAATATTTTCTTGCATTGAGAAATAGGGAATGATTATAGGGGATTGAGGTAAAAGATTATTCATTATTCAGGCTAAGGAGGAATCTTACAAACAAGAACAAAGGGTATGGCACTGCCACTTATTAACCACTCACATGCTTAGTGATCGAAATGCGACATTGTGGAGTCAAGTCGAAGAATCAAGTGACCAGGTGAAAATTCTCCAAGAACAAATGGTGGCAGCTGTAGCCACACATAAAGATGTCATCCTCAAAGGCTTAGAGGTTACAGAAGAGCTGGAAGCAAGATACTAGGTCTTAGAAAGCAACAATCAAGTCCTCGGCCAAATAATTGTGCAGAGGATTAAGGAGAATACAGAACTAAAGGCGCAAGTGGAGCAAGCCAAGGAACAACTTCAAAGAGAAGTCACACACACAAAGGAACAAGCACATCAACATGCTCAATAGCTTCAAGAGGCTAACAAAAAGGAAGAGGAATTTGCAAAGACCATAGCTACAATTAATGAATCCCTCACATCTGCTGACCAAAAGGTACTTCATCATCAGGCTAAAAGGGAACAGGAAAACAAAGCACATGTAGAAAAAGTTAAAACATTAAATTAGATGCTCGAGGCCAAGTCCATGGAGATGGAACAACTAGCCAAAAGCCACAAACAAGAAATGGAACAAATCACCCAGCAACTTAAGGATAGCCGAGGGTTGGCAGCAAAAAGGCTTAAGAGGATTGAAGAGGCTCAAGGTTTGGAAGCATCAGCAACACGAAGCTACCACACACAGGTTTGAGGGCTTGGATGCACCTAGAATGGTTTGAGAAACAACAATATCATATCTTCTATTAGCTAGAGACTCGCGAGTATAGGAACTAGAGTGCCAGTTGGTTGTATGAGAAAGATAGGGGCCAACAGACAAATTGCAACTACTTCTTGAGAAACAACAATATCATATCTTCTATTAGCTAGAGACTCACGAGTATAGGAACTAGAGTGCCAATTGGTTGTATGAGAAAGATAGGGGCCAACAGACAAATTGCAACTACTTCTTGAATGAGACTCAGAGATAGGTTCGTTGTTGCCACTGAATCCCTCGAGGCCCCCCCCCCCAAACTCTTACTCTATTTTTGTCTGAACTAATGCTCTCATTACTTCAATAAGAAATTAACTTGTTTGAAGACCTAAGCCTTGGAGATTTAACACTTCTTAAGCAAAATACAGAAAGGGATGCAAACCCAACCATAATTATGGGTATTTTTCAGGGATATATAATACTAACTGACCCAAAAGATATATTCTTCTACCCATTGCATCCCATTGTGATAAACCTATGTAGTTGGTGTCGGGTGTTGCAAAATTCAAACATCTTGGACAAGAGTATTGACAAACTTGACATGTTTGTGCCAGATGATATTCTGAATACACCGGTCAGCTACGAGGTTCTGGCTCGGAGCTATCAATGGTGGATAATTAGTCATGGGTGGCTAGAGGTCTATAACACACATAAACACTTAAATATCAGTGAATCTACCCTCTATCACCCTTATGGCATTCTCAAACTTAATTGTTATATACATAAACATCTAGAAGCCATGATGACTATAATAACCTATAACTTTGATAAAGTACACATCGAATACCTAGATATAACTTCTGAATAAATCATAGAACTCTAGGAGTTTATGAAAGTTAACAAGCCCACACACCCACCCCTAGCTCCGAAGAGGGTCAAGAGGAAACACCAAGTTCTTCAAATCTTACCACTTATCTTGTGTTTTCCTCTACAGCAAGTAATCTAATACATCCATACCCTAGTGTTACTCCTACTAACAAGTCTAAGGAAGATTGTATATTCTCTCGTCTTCCTTCTATCCCTTTAAAATTTTCCACTGACACTCTTGCCCCCTCGAGGAGTTGGTGGCACCCCACCCATCTCCACCAAGGCCAATTCAAGAGGTATGTCCGATTCCCCCTAAAGATGATATACATCCGTTTACTGGTGATCGTGTTCTTGAGTCTTTATTTGGTGCAGAGTATGAAGGATTAATCAGAGCTAGAAATCCATTGCTAAAGCCAAAGATGATGTTCAAGGTGTTGATGCAAATCAAACCATTTGAACCCACCAGACGCATAATGTCGAAAGCTTACTCTGAAGTCACATCTGCACGGCAGCCATATACACCATATCCTCTCTATGCACCAATGCCAGAACTGGCGAAATTATTGCCAGTGGGGCGAGAGAAGGAACTTTATGGGAGAATGTGGCAAAGCATACCAAACTGGCCAACCCTCATTTGGTAGATCTACTAGAGATCAGAATTGTTACCTTTATGATTAGCTACTACTGTTTCCGTCAGAGTGGCAGAAAGCACATCCTATACATACACAAGAGGGCATACCAAAATTGTCACGGATGATGCAAATCCTAGAATAGAAGATTTTGGTGTACAACCAGCATGGCAGAGGGAGTACTTAACCATTCCAGAATATAGTCAACATACTAGTGTGCACTGCCCATAGAGAGAGTGGATCCACTGCATATGCCCATCAAAAGAAAGATGATGCCACTCGAGTTCCATTATGCAAAGAAGTAGCATTCACATGTTTTCTACAAATTTCCATTATTTTTCCCAATAGCGTTTTCAAATATAGCGCAACAAAGACAATACATGCTAACATGGATACATTCCTAGCACTGTATCCTAGATCCAACTATCATGGCGAGTGTGAGATTCTTGAAGCTGATCATAGTGCTCATTGACCAACCAAAAGAAAGATATGATGGATTTGAAGCAGCTCAACTCCTCTTCGACATGAACCAATGACCCAATGAGCAAGGCACGATGCTATACTAGCATTGCCTCATGTGTCTACCATCTTACATGCATGTCATATTTGAAGATATGGTGGAGACCAGGTTTTGGACTTCCCACTATGCATTCCAAAGAACCCTAAAAAAGCTTCAACCCCGTCAAAACTTCTATCGACATGAGTTACTACGCCTTTAGACCTCGATAATAGGTTCTTAGGACATAACCTACATTAGGTAGGGGGGATGCTAATCCCATGTTGGATTAACAAATATGCTCCTCCATTTGAGGACATTAATAAGTGTCATGCAAAGGCATTATAAAAGTTGTACATTATGAGATACTGGCCACCCAAGGCCTTAGCTAGTAAGTTTTGACCGCCCACGTGTGAATAAGAGCCAGTTGTATATAAGGTATTTTCTCATAATGAATGGACACAATCCCCCTTTGTGCTATGAGAGCTCTTGCCTTGTCTTGAGAGAGAGTGTGAGAGTGTACTCTAGTGCATGTGCCTTCTCTATGCTTGTATGCTTGTGTAGATGAGTGAGAGAGAGAGATTTCCTTGTGTGTGGTGGTGCAAGCGACTCTACGGTGACAGCATGGAGGTGGAGCTTGGAGGATTGGAGCTTCTCGAAGTGAGCTTGGAGACCTTAAGGGACATGAGTGCAAAGCAATGGTAAGTACCCTACGACTGTTGTGATCTATTGCTCCTTCCAATGGTGAATGTTTAGAGTTCCTTCTTGGGAGGTGTGGTAGCCTATAACATTCAACAACTCTTAGAACGGTTCCAAATGATAGATTGCAAAACTATTTCTACTCCTATGGAACCAAGGCTACGTCTATCTCTTAAGGACTCTTTTGAGCCTTTTGATGTTGCCACATATTTAGTAAGCTGTTGAATGCCTTATATATCTATGCACTACTCATCTTGACATTGAGTATGCAGTGTCATAGTTGAGCAAATTTATGCATTACCCCCCAAGACTCGACATTGGAAAGCAGTGAAACGTGTCTTTTGTTACCTTCAAGGCACTTAGGGCTTTCCATTCTTTTACAATAATGTGTCTTCTTTATGCTTGTTCGCCTACACTGACAGTGATACTGGGCACGATGTTATGACACTAGGGTGTCCAGTGGTAATTGCTTCCTTCTTCGCAGTTCATGTATTTCATAGCTTAGTAAGAAGAAGCTAACAATTTCCACTTCAAGTTGTGAAGCTCAATACATGGCAGCATTCACAAACTACGGTGGAGTGTGTATGGCTCTGCCATCTATTGGCAGATCTTGGTGTTAGATAGCCATTTTCTACCACCATTTTCATTGACAGTCAAAGCACATTATGTTGAGATGTCAAACTCAACATGAGTTGACACTCATGAGGCTCTTGAGAATAACCGTTCGACATTTATATCACTGGCGGGTTTGGTAGCTGGCACAGACATATCTTCGCCAGAGATTCTACAGTTGGACTACACCAACTAGTCCACATCTACCCACTTCTCTTAGCGTGTTCACATTATGGACCGCTTGTATATACTCTATTATGTATGTTAGTCATTTTATCTTCTTTCTAGACATTTTTTGTTGTGTGAGAACAAGAAGAAGAATTTTCAGCCTCTCACCTTGTGTGCTCTCTTCTAGGGTTTGTGTGAGTGTGTGTGTGCTTACAAGAGCTCAAGCTCTCTTCTCCCTTGCATCTTTTCATGGTATCACAGAATGGTTCATTCAAGGGTTGAGCAGCAAGCAAGAGAAGCAGAGGAAGCGGTACAAGGGTAAGAGCTTCATCTACTCTTCCCCCTTTGTGTTGGCAGGAGCTCTTCGGGAGGCACCGACAAATGAACTCTAATTGAGGAGATTTCTTCATGGAAGGAAATCTACAGGGCAGCTATAATGTCCTATTGGATGAAATTTTTCGGGCGGCCAAAATCACGTTTCGGGCACTTCTGGACCTCCATTTTCTTGTTCACTGGGAGTAAGTTTCGATTCTCTTGCGGAACTTTATTTTTGGAACTGCAGGAAGGGCAATTGGTTGTGCAGACACTGTGTGCTGCCTCAAGTTGCTATTGGGTGTATGTATGCAAAAGAAGGTCACTGGTTGTAACAATTTGGATGTAGTATAGTACCGCTGCTGTAGAGAATACAACAGTTTGTGCAGGTCAAGCAAGAGTGTTGTTGTTGGTAAATTTGTGTTGCAAAAAACATATCAAATGATGGAATAAACCAAATTGTTGAAGAGAAGCTTGACAAGAACAACTTCCATGCTTGGAGGTTTAGATTAAAAAATTTCATGATGGAAAAAGGTTACTGGCACCACATTGAAGGTGAACATGAGGAGGCATCGGAGATACGAGAGATTAATCCAACTGCTGGAGATATAAAAGAGTTCAAGGATTAGAATCAAGGAGCAAGGAAAGTCATGTATTGGCTTTCTATCAGCATACATGACACTATGATTGGGCATATACAGGATGCCAAGTCACCTAAGGAGGCATGGGACACCTTGGTGAAGCTCTATGAAACCAACACCAAGGCATGAAAAATTCAGTTGAAGAATGAGCTTCATACTGTGGAGAAGAAGAATATGTCTAGAATGATTATGCCTTGAACATTAAGAGCATTGTGGAATCACTTGCATCAATTGGTGTTTCTATTGATGATGATGATAAGGTGGAAGTGTTTCTGCGTGGTCTCGGGCCACAATACAAGGCGTGCATGACATCTATTCAGACTACTCGGGAGAACATTCCCAACTTCATAGATTTGGTGTCAATGCTGATCATTGAAGAGAAGAAGAGTGAAGATCAATAGTCTTTACAAAACAGAAATAGTTCATAGTAGAGGAGGCCTTCCACACAAGTGCAGGTAGAGGATGAGGTAGAGGTCATGGACGTGGCCAAGGTGGTGGCCGAACAAGTAATCATAATTATGGTTAGCATCACCACAAAAGTCCCAGGATTCACAACAACAACATACAGGTGGAAGAGGCTAATTTAGAGGTAGGGGAAGTCAACGAGGTTGTGGTAATTGGCAAAGGCAACATAATGATACACGAGACTGTTTTTACTATGGTAAGCCTGGGCTGTGCAAGCATATTGCTATAAGAAGCAGAGTGACATGCAAAATGGAAAAGTGTAGTAAAACAATTATGCATCCTCTCTAGTAGAAATAATGAGGATAATGATAGGTTATTTGTTATGCAACATGCGATTAATGCTCTGTGTGGAAATGATATAGCAGCATGTAAGGATGATGTATGGTATGTTGATTCAGGTGCTTCGAACCACAGGACAAGTCATGGTGAGTGGTTCAAGGAAATGAAGAGTCTTGAAAGACCAGGTTTTGTTGAAACAGGGGATGACATTGCTCATCCGATTGCCCATGTTGGAAATGTGCCATTGTCTATGCAGGATGGTAAAGTGAAGTACCTTGCAGATGTATTTCATGTTTCAAACATTACAAAGAATCTGGTTTCTGTTGGCAAGATGATTGAGTAGGGTTTGTAGGTTAATGTGACTGTTATTTTTATGTAGAAGACTTTAAAGATAAGTGCAGGTTGGTTGCAAAAGGCAACAGAGTGGGAAGAATGTTTACATTGAATGTAAATATGCCTAAAGTGAGTGATGCAATGTTTGCAAATGGTTCAAGAGTTGTTGCAGATATAGACATTTAGCATAAGAGAATTGGGCATGTCAATGTGCAAAGAATGAAGTCTATGTAGACTAAACAAATTGTGACAGTGCTGCCTAAGTTTAAAATTGAAGGTATGTAAAAAGTTTGTGAAGCATGTCAATTTGGAAAGCAAACAAAACATGTATTTTCACATGATAGAAATGTAAGCAAGAATGTACTAGATGTTGTGCATTCAGATGTATGGGGTCCTACAAAGACGATGTCTATGGGTGGCTGCAGGTACTACGTAACATTCATTGATGACCATACGAGAAAAGTGTGGGTGTACTTCATGAAGGAAAAGAGTGAAGTGTTCACTCATTTTTAAAGTTTCAGAGTTATGGCTAAAAAACAGACAGGAAAGCATGTGAAGTGCCTAAGGTCAGATGGAGGGGGAGAATACCTCAATGAGTTCTCTGAAGTCTTGCTAAAGAATGGCATTCAGAGATAATTTACATGTAGATACACTCCGCAGCAAAATGGAGTTGCTATGAGTGGAAAAATAGGCACATTGCAGAGATAGCACTAGCATTGATGGCTAAGAAGAATATGCCACACAGCTATTGGCCTGAGGCTGTGTCAATAATAGTTTATATCATGAACAAGACTCCTAGTGCAACCATACATGATGTAATGCTAGAGGAGAAGTTTACTAGCAAGAAACCTGATTTATCTCATTTGAAAGTTTTTGGATGTATTGCATATGTGCATGTGCCAGATGAGTTACGTAGTACCAAGCTAGATCCAAACGTAGAAAAATGTATGTTTATTGGGTATTCCCTTGAGAAAAAGGGATATAGACGTTATAATCATGCTACACGTGAATTGATGGTAAGAAGGGATGTTGTATTTGATGAGATGAGTAGCTGGTATGTTGCTGAAAGGATGCTGTTGGTGCTGATGTAAGTGGAAATGTGTTTGCAGAGAATGCAAGTCAACAATCACAGTCATTGAGTGGACCAAGAGAGTCCTCATCCAGTGGTTCTATTGATAGACCATGGAGTGATAGGCTACGTCATAATACCAATCCTGAAAATGTAGTTGGTACATCACATAAAGGCAAAGAGAAAGTGGTTGAGCCCCTTGGTATGCTTGACATTTATGCAGGGCATTCTCTTATTGATGGAGATTCTAGTGGCTCGAAGATGAGACTTGATGAGAAGCTTGGGATTCCAACAATGAGGACACCTGGTGTGAAGAAGGCTATGGAAGCAATGAATGCAAAGTTTCAAAGATCCTATGTAGAGGTTGACTTATGATGGTTATGTGGCACATCACTATGCATGTATGGAAAAAGTTGTGCAGGTTGTAGAACCCACATGTTTTGATGAGGCTATTGGAAATGTGTGTTGGGAGAAAGCTATGGATGAGGATATGGATACATTGTATTGGAAATGTGTGTTGGGAGAAAGCGATGGATGAGGATATGCATGTATGGCAAAAGTTGTGCAGGTTGTAGAACCCACATGTCTTGATGAGGCTATTGGAAATGTGTGTTGGGAGAAAGCGATGAATGAGGATATGGATGCATTGTATGGAAATGAGACTTGGGATTCGGTGCCATTGCCTGAAGGCAAGAAAGCTATTGGTTGTAAGTAGGTGTATAAGGTGAAACATAATAGTGATGGTAGCATAAGCAGGTAAAAGGCTAGATTGGTAGAGCCAAAGAATATGCGTAGACACATGGGATTGATTATGATGAGAAGACATTTTTCCCACTTGCAAAAGATGGCAACTGTGAGAGTTGTAATTGTGGTGGCTATAGCTAAAGGCTAGTTTTTACATTAGATGGATGTCAAAAATGTGTTCTTGCATGGTGACTTGCAAGAAGAGGTGTATATGGATCAACCACCAGGTTTTGAGGATACAGGTCACCTAGAGTATGTGTGTAATCTTTGTAAGGCCTTGCATGGGCTGAAAAGCAAGCTCCACGAGCATGGCATGACAAGATTCCTGAGTATCTTTTAACTATTTGTTTTCATATGGCAGATGCAGATCACTCTTTATATGTGCGCAAGAGTGATAAGGGTATTGTGATCATCACCATTTATGTAGATGATCTTATTGTTGGGGGTGACAACTTGGAGGAGATTAAGCATCTGAAAAGTCTTCTCAAAAGGAAGTTTGAGATAAAGGATTTGGGAGCTCTGGGTTACTTTTTGGAAATTGAGGTCATTCAAACACCTTAGGGTATTTAGCTATCATAGAGATCGTATGCATTGGACATGTTGTCAAAGTATGAGATGGTTGATTGTAAGCCAATCTTGGTGCCATTAGATCAAAATGACAAGCTTAGTGTGGCTGCAGGTTATGTGTTAGAGGATCCCACTATGTATAGGAAGATTATGGGGAGTTTAATCTATGTCACGAGGTGATCAGCAGGCCATATTTGAGCTACACTGTTGGCTTAGAGAGCCAGTTTATGCAGGTTTCGCGTGCAAACCACATCTTGACAGTGTGCAACACACACTTCGATATTTGAGGGCCACTGTTGATTATGCATTGTTTTATGCAACAGGTGTACCAATAGAGCTATATGGGTACACAGATGCAGATTGGGCAGGTAGCATCTCAGAGAGAGGAGATCTACCAGTGGATTTATGTTTTCATTATTGGGGAGTGTTGCTCTGACATGGAGCAGCAAGAAGTAGCCCACAGTTTCCTTGTCGAGTATAGATGCAGAGTACAAAGGAGCTACAGTGGCAGTATGTGAGGTAGCTTGGTTACGCAGACTACTTGTTGATTTGGGGTTGCATCTGGAGAGAAAGATTGTCATATATTGTGACAATCTTACCAGTATATAGTTGGCTAGGAACCCAGTTTTTTATGCACAGAGGAAACACATTGAGGTTCATTACCACTTCATCCAAGAGAGAGTCAAGTGTGACATCGACTTGGCCTACAGCAAAACACAGGATTAGGTTGCTGAGATCTTCACAAAGGCCTTGGGAGCTGAGAAGATTTACAGATTTTGAGATATGCTTTGAGTTCATGAGCTGGAGTTAATCTTGAGGGGGAGTGTTGAGATGTCAAGCTCAACATGAGCTAACACTCATGAGGCGCCTGTGTGAGGTGAAAAAAAAGACAAAAGACCATGCCTCTATAGCCCTTCACCTCCCAAACTTCGATAATACTAACACAACGGAGGCACCATCAGCCATCGATTAAACTCCCCATAATCTTCCTATACATAGTGGGATCCTCTAACACACTTCTCATAGTTCACCACCCACCCACACCAGAAAGACAACTCAAAACCACGATAGACAATTGATCATCCAGCATAAACATACAGAGCACCAACCACACTGTACAAACTCAGCAATTACACCAAAAACCACGACTCTGGCCAGGATTTACTGCCAAGGGAATTCACCCTTGCGTCTGACAACCAAGCCTCTGTCTCCCGGTCTCTGCTTCTCTTCAGAGGGCGCCCCACCAGCAACCCTCCTTCACTTCCAACTTGTCCCCTCTTCTCTGCTTCACTGCCATCAGCCCCTCGACCCTTATGGTACCGGCCCTTCGCACCTCTCTTCAGCACTACCAGCCACCTCTGCAGCTGCTTTACGTGCCAGTGACACTCAAGACGGCTTCCACACAGTCCCTCGCTAGCCTCTACAGTCATGTATCCTTGCCAACAGCTGCAACAACAAAAGGCCACCTTCGGCTATCTCCCATAAGGCGGCTACCACTCGTCAGTCACCCACACGAGAGTCTGCAGCCCTTTGCACTCACCGACCTAGCCTCTCTAGGCTCTGCTATCCACGCTTCAGCTCCCTTCACTCCACACAGGCGGCTCCCTAGCTGCCTTTACCCTCAATAGCTTTACACAACCACCCGAACCGGCCAAAACAAGGCGACCACCCACACCTGAAAGACCCTGTCTCCGCAGCAGCTGCACCAACCCCCTAGTCTCACACAGTTGCCAGAGGCAGCTCCTTTGCTCTTCGCCAGCCTCCATGCCAACTCGTCCAAGGCAGCTGCCTTTGCTACAGCGCCTGTTAACCAAACCAGCTCATCGCCTCTTTCCGCCTGTCAGTAGAACCACTAGAGAGCCCCCCTCATCAACGAGGCGGCATCTTTATCTCCAGGCCGCCCATTCCTATGAGGCGGCCACCTTTTGCTTCTTCACCAGCTTCTAGAGGTCACGCTGGCAGCGTAACAAAACCTCCATGTGGCTCCAAAATTATTGGCCACGTTATATCATTATTTTCTTTATTTTAAACCTTCAATTAGATGGCCACACACTAAGAGGGCTGGCGGCTCCTCATGCTTCACCTGGACATACGGCGCCCACGACCTTCCAAAACAGATGCTGCTCACACGTCTTCAATCAACTGCATCATGACTTACCAAAATACGACCATTAACGTCGGTGCCCTGCATTTGGCAACCACCCGCACACCATACTGTTGCAATAAAAAAACTTCTGAATCTCTAGCATCTGCTCCCAAAAAAAACGTGCGTGTACCAGCTCACTGCAAAACCACCCGCTCTATACATTTGCCAGAGCATTCAGGGCAAAGTTTGTTCACAAACCATGTATCCCATATGTACACTAGCTCAAAACACCTTTCAAATTTTTACCTGACATACTTTGCCCAACCCCTAGCATGCTGAATCATTCATGATTAGCAGAAAGCATATGACCACGTTTCCCTCCGTCAATCCTTTGAGCATCATACAAGGTAACCAAAACATCTCTATTCCATGTGATCAAAGAAACACTGTCATCTTCCCAAGGCATAGTTTGCCATTCCACATCCCACAACATAACATAAGAACTTCTGGAAAAAAGCTCTTCACATACATACCATCCTGCCTCATCTCAAGCCCAAAATCACTGATATAGTCAACACCAATATTAGAGAACCGGTGAAGCAACTCCCGCTAAGGGTAAAAACTGATGAAAGCTTCATCAAGAAAAACCTGCTGTGCTATAACACTTTCTTGTTCATCCACATAAGAAACATCACCATCAAAGCCAACCACTATAGGCAAAACAAACTCTCCTTCAACAGGCACCATTGCCAAAGCATCCACCTCAGTTCCTGTATGCTCACCTTTATCAAGGCCAATAAGAAATTCATCTATCACAGCATCCATAATCTCATCCATAGCATCAACATCATTCATAGTCTTCTGGTGTTGCTTTTCCTTCATAGCATCAATTTTGGTCGTGGCTTTCTTAACATTAATGCACATCTGGACATCCAACTCCAACTCAAGTTCATCATCCTGCAGACTTTTTATATCCCACTCATCCCACAAAGGTTCATTACCCAAAGACTTTAAAGCAAACTCTTTCACATCACATGCATACCTTTGCTCATGATTCACTTGTACCTCCTTGCATTCTTCCTGTATGGCCTCTTCTTGTTGGGCAACCTCATCACCAAGCACTTCCTCATCAATAACCAGGGCATCCATGTCTGCATCCTCCTCACTGGGGATGAAGTGTCCTCTGTTTTCTCACTAGTAGTGGTGCTACTGGTCGTATCATCAACACTCGAATCAGCTTCACTTTCCTTTTCATCATGAACAGGCTTCTGGTTGTCCATTTTAAACTGCTTTTTATCCCCTCTCCTGTCATACAAAGTAATGACCCCTTTCCTCCAATCTTGAATAGCCTTCACCGCTCTCAGCCATGGTCTTCCCAAAATGATGGGGAATGCACCCATTCCTGCCGGCATAACATGACAATCCACGAGCACCTTTACATCAAAAACCTGCAATTCTAACTCCTTGATCATACCTAAGCATTTGACCTTCTGGTGATTGGCCAACCGAATACGGAAACCAGACGCTTCAGTAAAATTAAAACCAAGCCTCTCCACAGTTGCTAATGTGATTACAACTCCTGAACAGATAAAACAATCACTATCCCTCTGGGGCAGGCTCCTTCTCTCTCGGGTTCACAAGTCTTTTCCACTGACGCTTCAATTTGGGAGCTAACTCTATCAATTGCCCAAAAGTAATATTAGCTTTCCTTCCAGCCATGTCCTCCTACAAATTGTAGCTATCCTGCCCAACCCCTAGCGGAAAATTAGTCACCTGAAACTTCCTAACGAGACTTTCTCTTCTGCTTGACCTTTACATCCCCTCCTTCCTTCACTTTACCTTTCTTCTTACTAGGCCCTGCAGCATCCCTGCTTTCCCTTTCCTCTGGCATCCATTTTCCCAAAGGCATCAGCTTCTGTCTCCTTCGTCTTCTCAAGGGTGACCACATCTATCACCTTAGTTTTACCTTTCTCCTCATTTATCAACCCACTGGTCCCTGCTTCACCTTTAATTTCAATTCCATAATCATTTGCCCTATTCGAAATCTGAGAGGGTAAGGGATACATATCACCCCCCATTCGCTGAGGCTTATCACAATCTGTACTTAGATGTCCAAGTTCATCACCACAATTCCAGCATGTAGGAATGAACCGTCTACCCCTGCCAAAACCACGGCCACTTCCATAGCCTGCTTGACCTTCAACCCCTTCCTGATTATAGCCTCTTCCTCGGCCACGTCCACCACCTGTGTTCTCCATCATTTTCAAACTCAAATTCTTCATATAATCCACTATTTGCCTCATGTCCTGTTGAAGCCCTTCATCAGAAGCTGTAACAGCTGTAGGTGCTACCTTTGTCCCTTGTGGTATAACATTATTCACCTGAGCTTCTGTCAATTGCACTCTTTCCAGCAGGATTCTCATCGGTACCGCTTCCACCCTTCTCATTTCAGGCCTCACTGCTGCCCCACTGGGGAACCATCCCCAGCTCGTTCATCCGTTGCAATTTCAAATCCTTTGATTTGGCTATCTCCACTGCATCCTCATAAGACCTGGGCTTCTTTAATTCAACCTTCCAGAAGCGAATGCCTCCCTTCAATCCTGCAATAAAATGATCCTTCTTCATCATGTCCGGAGGTACTTGATCCTCTCCCAAAGCCCTGCACAAAGTCTCCCATAGCAAAGAGAATTTCTTCACAATTCACCCTGTGTCAATCCCTGCACTTCATGCCAAACTCTATCTGGATCCTCAATCTTCTTGAACCTGTTCAAAAGTGCAGTCTTCAATCCATCCTCAGTCATTTCCATGCATGGCTCAGCATCCTTTAACGACTCCTCAAAAGTTCTGGACCATGCCCTTGCATCTCCCTTCAAACATATATTCAGCAGCCGCAATACCTGTGCTGGCTCATTGATGTGGTTGCTTATGCATGCAACCTCCATCCTTTCAAGAAAATCTGCCACATCTTCATTAGGACCACCAAAAAACTCTGGATACGACATCATTTTGATCCCCAAACTTCACCTCAAATCCCAAGAAAAACCAGAAAACACCTTCCTTCAATCTCTTACTCTAGGGCATACACCCTCGTAGGCAAGAGAAATACCTGAGCTCTCCTCTGTGGGGGCGCCAGAAAGCATGTGAGGTGAAAAAAAGACAAAAGACCATGCCTCTATAGCCCTTCACCTCCCAAACTTTGATAATACTAACACAATGGAGGCACCACCAGCCACCACCGGCTGGAACACTTCTCACAGTTCACCACCCACCCACACTAGAAAGACAGCTCAAAACCACGATAGACAATTGATCATCCAGCATAAACATACAGAGCACCAACCACACTGTACAAACTCAGCAATTACACCAAAAACCAGGACTCTGGCCAGGATTTACTGCCAAGGGAATTCACCCTTGCGTCTGACAACAAAGCCTCTGTCTCCCGGTCTCTGCTTCTCTTCAGAGGGTGCCCCACCAGCAACCCTCCTTCACTTCCAACTTGTCCCCTCTTCTTTGCTTCACTACCATTTGCCCTGGACCCTTATGGTACCGGCCCTTCACACCTGTCTTCAGCACTACCAGCCACCTCTGCAGCAGCTGCTTTACGTGCGAGTGACACTCGAGACGGCTTCCACACAGTCCCTCACTAGCCTCTACAGTCATGTATCCTTGCCAACAGCTGCAACAACAAAAGGCCACCTTCGGCTATCTCCCATAAGGCGGCTACCACTCGTCAGTCGCCCACACGAGAGTCTGCAGCCCTTCGCGCTCACCGACCTAGCCTCTCTAGGCTCTGCTATCCACGCTTCAGCTCCCTTCACTTCACACAGGCGGCTCCCTAGCTGCCTTTACCCTCAATAGCTTTGCACAGCCATCCGAACGGGCCAAAACAAGGCGACCACCCACACCTAAAAGACCCTGTCTCCGCAGCGTCTGCACCAACCCCTAGTCTCACACAGTTGCCAGAGGCGGCTCCTTTGCTCTTGCCAGCCTCCACGCCAACTCGTCCAAGGCGGCTGCCTTTGCTACAGTGCCTGCTAACCAAACTAGCTCATCGCCTCTTTCCGCCTGTCAGTAGAACCACTAGAGAGCCCCCCTCATCAACGAGGCGGCATCTTTATCTCCAGGCCGCCCATTCCTACGAGGCGGCCACCTTTCGCTTCTTTGCCAGCTTCTAGAGGTCACGCTGGCAGCGTAACAAAACCTCCATGTGGCTCCAAAATTATTGGCCACGTTATATCATTATTTTCTTTATTTTAAACCTTCAATTAGATGGCCACACACTAAGAGGGGGGCTGGCGGCTCCTCATGCTTCATCTAGACATACGGCGCCCCCACGACCTTCCAAAACAGATGCTACTCACACGTCTTCAATCAACTGCATCATGACTTACCAAAATACGACCATTAACATCGGTGCCCTGCATTTGGCAACCACCCGCACACCATATTGTTGCAATAAAAAAACTTCCAAATCTCCAGCACTGCTCCCAAAAAAAACGTGCATGTACCAGCTCACTGCAAAACCACCAGCTCTATACATTTGCCAGGGCATTCAGGGCAAAGTTTATTCACAAACCATGTATCCCATATGTACACTAGCTCAAAACACCTTTCAGATTTTTACCTGACACTTGCATGATCGTTTGACATTTATATCATTCGCGAGTTTGGTAGTGGCACCAGCATATCTTCAACAGAGATTCTACAGCTAGACTACACCGACTAGTCCACATCTACCCACTCCTCTTAGCGTGTTCACATTATGGACCGCTTGTATATACCCTATTATGTGTGTTAGTCACTTTATCTTCTTTGCAGACCTTTTTTGTTGTGTGAAGAAGAAGAAAAATTTTCAGCCTCTTAGCTTGTGTGCTCTCTTCTAGGGTTTGTGTGAGTGTGTGTGTGCTTGCAAGAGCTCAAGCTCTCTTCTCCCTTGCATCTTTTCACATTAGTAGTTGTGGAATCTAGTATTTCATGCACAAAAAAAGCACATTGAGGTGCCTTATTATTATGTCAAAGAAAGGCTCCATGCAAGAGAGATTTCCTTGACTTATGTGCCTACACATGCCAATGTAGCAGATGGGTTTACCAAGTCCCTTTCCAAGGAAAAGTTTGAGACTTTTCGTAAGGCCTTGAACTTATTATCTCTACCAGGGTAGACTGCTACACCCTCTATAGGTTCACACCATCCACTCCGAGGGGTTTGTTAGCCTTGGAAGTCCTGGTGTGAACAATCCTACACATGAGCACTTTTTACACTGTGCTGGTTGGCAAGTGTTTTTTCCCTGTGTGAACACAATCTAGCGTGTTAGACACATCAACCCCCCTAGGGCTAGGGCTACTAGTACTTTGTACTCCACACATTCATGATAATTATATCGAGTACTTCTAGCTATCACATCTCCTCTCTCTTGCTCTTTAACACCATATTAGTGAATTTGGGAATTTTCCAATTCCCATTTTTGAATACTTAAAAAAGGGGACATGGATAACATGTTTGTAAGTTTCTCAAAACCCTATCATATGACCTATCATTGGAAAGCGCTTGAAAAATGGAATCTAAAGAGCTATAAAGCGCTCATTTTGGATTAGTGGTGTTCAAGTTATGGTTAATCCAAACTTTTGACCACGTGTCCCAAACTTGTGGGAAATTCTCATATTCCCCAATATGGTGTCCTTTGAGATCAATATGATTGTGTGTGCATGTGTGTGTGTGCGTGTGCAGAGCATATACTCCCTCATCTAGCAAGGAGTCCTTCCAAAAGTTTACCAGCATACAATTCCTCTAGTGGTTCTAGGCTAGTTAAACAAACACATATACATACAAGGAAGCCTATGCCAAAGTAATCAAAGAACTTATCAATGAAGTTTTAATTTATCAAATCAAGCACATAGAGTGGGTAACACCAGTCGTGATCGTGCCCAAGAAGAATGGTAAGATCCATGTCTATGTTAACTTGAAAAATGTAAGTACATCCATGGTAAGCGTTCATTATCCATTGTCATATAGTGAACATGTGCCTGAAAGAGTAGCAAATAAAAGAAGTGTATAGCTTTTTAGATGTATTTCTTGAGTATGGCCAAGTATCCATAGACCCAAAGGGCCAACACAAAATAGCATTTGTGATAGAATAACATTTGCATATAAAGTAATGCCATTTTCTTTAGCCAATGTGCGAGCTACATTTCAAAGACTATAGCATACAAGGATTTCCTTAAGAAATACTTAGAGATTTTCATGGATGATCTCTGTGTAAACTGCAAGTTAAGATAAAAGCACATTCCCTATCTAACACTAACTGTATTAGAAAGGTGTTGATAATATAGAATATGACTGAACCTTGAAAAGTGTAAGTTTATGTGGTGAGACAGGGTGTAATCCTAGGGCACATAGTGTCTAAGAACAAAATATCTATAGATGAAGAAAAGATTCGAGTGATTGTAAAACTCAAAAGACCAGAAACACCAAAAGTAGGCCAAAGATTCATGGGTCATACAGGGTATTATAGATGCTTCATATTTATACAGGGTACTATAGATGCTTTATATTTATGTATGCGGAAATTTCTAGAGCACTATATGTCCTGCTGATATGTTTTACATGGACTAAAAAGAGTGCAAAGAGTCATTCTTTCCATAAGCTCGAGGAGGCCTTGATAAGTGCTCCAATTCACTAAGGTGGGATGTCATCTTCCACATACACATAGATGCATCATCTTATGCTATAGGATACAAACTAGCTCAACTTGGAAAAAAGAATATGGAATTTCCTATCTGTTATGCGAGATAACTCAATGATCCTGAGAGGAACCATACCACAACAGAGAGGGAAGACTTTAAGAAGTTTCACCATCATCTTTTTTAATGAATAAATTATATTCTTTGTGGACTATTAGACTTTTCTCTACCTTGTGAACAAACCATGCACCATAGGAAAATTACTCTATGGTTGATTACTTCTTCTTGAGTTTAATTCATGGTGTCAGTTTGCAAGGAAACATCACATGTTAGAGCTTATCACTTGTCAACAAACAAGGGTCGAGGACAATCTTCCAAAGACATCCTATTTCAAATAAGCTTGAGCATGGAGTTATGAGATTGTGGAATACTTGAGCAATGGGCTTTCCTTAGATGAGACCATGTCCCTAAGAAGAAATGCTAGTTGGTGAAGGCGGTAGCCCCATACACCCTTATTTTCAAACAACTCTACAGGAAAGGGAAAGATGATGCCTTTAAGACTCTATATATGTGAGGACTAGTATGTTGATATCCTAGAACAAGCGCATGCAAGAGTTGCTAGAGGGCACTTTGGAGGAGACATCATAGCAAGAAATGTCCTAAAGTAGAAAAGGGTAGAAGAAGATTCTAGTTTTAGGTAAAAGTTGTGGATGATGATACATTTATCAAACCCAATATATGAGAAGAGAAATAAGTAAATAAGGCATGTAGACCTGTTCTGGAGCATCACATATTAAATAAATAAATTCAAACACCTCTCCAACCAACACGAGAGTGACCATGGCCCTAGCCACTCTGTGTTGGTTGGGGAGGGGTGTCTAAACTTTTTTTTTTTGATATGTGATGCTCCAAAAGAGGTCTATAGGCATCTCTCTCTCTCTCTCTCTCTCTCTCTCTCTCTCTCTCTCTCTCTTTAAGTGTACGTGTATCTATAACTTTCTATAATTACATAATGCTTCTCATCAATGCATATGGCACACATGGAGGATAGACTATGTGAAGGCCTACTGAATAGCCAAAAAAAAGAATTAAATATGTTTTTACTCAACCAAAGACACACTAATTTGGTATTTATTTTTTTATTTTTTAAAGATTATTTTTATTATCCTTGAGGCATGTACAAGGTCCCTAGAGTAACCCATGTCATACAAAAAAAAAGTGCAAACACATGCCTAATCAACACGGCACGACTGCTGCTAGATTGGCTCCAGTCGTGCCATGTTGGTTGGGCATGTGTTTACACTTGTTTTTTGTATGGTTTGCCATGGGTGACTCTAGAAACCCTGCTATTGTTATTATATCAAAAAAATTAATAAAAAACTACAACTTACTCCATACCCCACCGGCCAACCAATCTTGGTCATGTGGGGTAGGCTAGGAACGTCATAACTTAAGTTGTTGGTCCCCCTCTCAGAGGGTATGACCTTAAATTATACTTCATATCAAATCAAATGTATACAAATATAGATTTTTGAAGAGACCAAATCAATTAAAACACTTTCATTAAAATTAAAGGATTACAAATTACATAAATGATGAAGTGATACAAGAAACTTCTCTATTTGATCTCTATCCTTAGCTACAATCGCCCCTGGCCTACTGCATGTCTTTATCTTTTATTATTACCCTATGGGCATGGATGTCACATAGCTTTGTGTCTTTAAAAAGGCCAGTAAGAATCTACTCTATAGTTTCTTGCAAGGCCTCTAGTTCACCTAGGGTGAACCTTATCCTAAGACTATAGTCTTGAGCTATTACAAAAACCACACATTAGAAAGGTGCTCTCTGATATGACTATTGATAAGTGTTTTACATTATTACCATTTCCCTAAGTGATTTGATAGGGCCTAAATAGCCTAGCTTCTTCTTCTTTTGCTCTCTATTGTGGAGGTTTTGTTGGCTTCACTTTAAGTGTAATTGTTGGGCTTCTTATTGAAGCTCTTCTTTTCCCCAAGGCCTAGACAGCCTAGCTTCTTCTTCTTTTTCTCTCTATTGTGGAGGTTTTGTTAGCTTTAGTTTAAGTGTAATTGTTGGCTTCTTATCAAAGCTCTCCTTTCCTTTAGGCATAAATAGCTTAGCTTCTTCTTCTTTTACTCTCTATTGTGAAGGTTTTGCAGGATTCTTTTGACCTTGTTAAGAGACTTCCTTGGGAAATGGTAGAGGTGGTGGAGGCATCTCTTGGTCTGTTAGTTGCTTTTGTTTCTTCTACAGTGTAGACTTCCTCCTGATTCTTGAAAGGGATTTCTTTCTCTCTATGTGGAGGTGGTTCTTCCCTTTATGCTCCACTCGTTGTGGTTGGTCCTTTCTTGGAGACCTCCTTATAGTCTCTATTTGAGGCTCTTGTACTTCTCAGCCTTGCATCGATTACTATTGCAGAGGCTCTTTTTCCATAAAAATAGTTTTTTATTTTTCTTTAGATTCTTTTGTAGTTTCTCTTGTGGGGGCTCTTGTGGTTGCTATGTCACTCTTTTATCCTTTTTGAATTGCCTTGGGGGGGATTGGAGAATCATCCTCTTGCTATGGCTCTCCTTCTTTATTTTAAGAGGTTTAGGTTTGTAGGTATGGACCTTTGAAGGAGAAGGAAATGGGTACTACCATCTTTTGTTGTGCTCAATGGACTTTTTGGCCATTAGCTTTGCATGTCCTCCAACCCTTCAAATACATCACCATGTGCTACAAGATAAGGTCTGGGTTAATCTTGTGCTCTAGTAGCTTGTAACTCTTGGAAGGGTTCATTGAAGAGTCCGTGGGGTGACCTAATGGAAGGTCTTCATGTCTGTCCCCCTCTCCTTGTTGCTGAGGAGGAGATAGATGAGTGGGTTTCTCTTCTTACTCTTGCCTACACTCATCATAAATTTCTCTCTTTCTCTTTCCTTACATAAGGCTTTCTCTTTCTTCTTGTTTTCTAGCTCCACAACAATCTTTCCCTCTTTGTAGAGCTTGATGTGTGCAGTAGCAACACCTCTAGGCTCAATGTTTCTTGTTGTGTCCTTACTTCTAGCCATATAAATCTTATAAATGAGGAGGAGAAGCTATTTTATAACAATAAAAATTAATGTTTAAAGAAACTGCCTAAAATAATAGGTTTTAATACTAAAAAGGAAAGTATATTTAAAATTTAAAAATTGATATTTTAATGCAAAACCACACATTTTCTCTAGCAAAATAGTGTCTTTTAACACAAATTAGTATCTTGTGCCTTAATCATTTGGCATGCACACCTATAGATCCAATTAAATAGTCCACATAATGAGTTGCTTCTTGTGTTTTCACCCCCATCCCGTGTAGTCTAGAAGTATGCAGTCTGTGCTTAATAATGTGATTTCTCCATACCTTGGGTATTCTAAACAACAATGTTTGTTTCTCCCAAAGCGTCCACAATTTAGTTGTTATGTTGTTATGAGGCTATTGATGACCTCTTTGCAATATTTAGCATAGTCACCTTCCTCTCTAGGCAGTCTTAGGAGTTTAATGAATTTATCCAGCTCCAAGCAAATTTTCACTCTTATATTAGCCATTGTTGGAAATTGCAACTTGTTAGATTGGTTGTGTGATCACATAGATCTTTCCAACATTCCCAATTAGTTTGTCACTTGCTTATTATCATGGTTAGATAGAAAACATCTAGTATTTTCTCCTCCCATAGATATTTCTAATGGCTTATCACTTGTGTCACTCGACTTTTTAGCATCCCTCTTAATCTCAACATTAAGCTTAACATGTACTCCATGGAAACCCATGTTGGAAAGAAAAATTTCACATTGTCAATGCATACATCGAAAAAGTCTAATGGTATAATAGAGTAAGCATAATCAAGATGAAATTGTAGCAGCTTATCGAGTATCCTTATTTACACCCTCTCCAAACTTATAGGTAATATTGGGTCCCAAGTAGGATCCTTGAGTACAAGTTGTCGCTATGCATGATGAACTTGACAATAAGATAGGATATCCTCTTGATTTGGCACATTTGATGATTTTTTTAACCTAAGACAAAGGTTTTTTCTTCTTCTTAGGTAGACATGCCTCTTGAACATCAGGTTGCACCACCTTCACATTATCTCTAGCTCTATGATTTCCTTGAGCCAGCATACAACTTAACCAATTGATCATGTCTTCCATGGCTTCCACTATAGTTGCCATGTAGTATATGCAAGGGTGTGTTTAAACCTTCAAAAGGCTTTCAAATCTACACTCATATACCACTCTGCTATGAAGGTCCCTATATCTTCCACTTGTAGTGACTCGGCTCTATTTTGAGCATCAATAATGGATGGGATCTCAAAGTATGAGAATATCTATTTGAGGGTATCATGAATTTCATTTGCCACTTGAGCTAATTCTATCCACCATAACTCCATTTAAGAATGTACACTAAACCCAAAATAATCTGAAGCCCTATTCATTAATGAAATGCTTATTCATTCTATCTTTTGATGCTTAATAACTTGAGCCTCATCAAGCTTATGATTTCCATTACACTTTGTAAAAAAGAAATCTTTAAAATGAGACTGAATAGCTGTCTCTTCTTGTTTCAAAAAAGAGGAATGATAAAGAAAATTTGTGGTTTCAAATAATACATCACCTACAATTATCATTCCCTTTACTAATACTTAACCATGCAAGCTTGTACTCTCCTCACATCCATGAAAATATTGTTGAATGTCTTGTACTCAAATGTGATATTATTCTTCTTTATTTGTTTTTGGTAGTGGCATAGTATCAGCATTCTTCATATCTTAGCACCTCCTCTGCTAAACTATGAACATGCTTCATTTATTTGTACCTCACCTTAAGGCCCATGGGTGTGATTTTAAGCTTTGCATGCAGTTCAACCATTTTTTAAAGCTTCATGTAGTTACTCCAACATGGAAAGAAAAGTCTCCTTGTTGTCTTTTAGCTCCCTCACTACTTCTTGAGAAGATTCAAGAAGTGACTTTAGCTAATTTACCTTTTTCTAACCCTTGCACAAAGATGTCCATGTGATGGCCAAATCTTGAGCAATAAACCATTATGACCTTCTCTAATGAAATGAACAATATCATGTAATGATACAATAGGAGGAGGTTTACATGTGCATGGATCTCGTGGATATAAACTTCCTTGCACCCAAATATCTATTTTCTTTTTTCCTTCTTACCGTAACCTCTACACTTCAACCTCATCTTGCAATATCATTGGTGAGAGCTCCTCCATGTAGCATACTCTTTCTCTAGCACCAAGTTGACATGATATCTTTTCTTCTCATTAGTGATGTTATCTAGAAGTGTCATGGAATAGTGTAATAAAAAAAGAAATAGATGAAGATAGAGAGAAACACAAAGATAGAGATTATGTATAAGAAAAAAAGATCAAACAATATTGAGAGAGAGGGGAGATAGTGAGTGAGAGAGGAGAGCGGTAGTGTGGGTTAGTCAGGGATAGCTATGGAGGAAAGAAGAGGGAGAATAAATGGTGGGAAGTGTGTGTGTGTGTGTGTGTGTGAGATAGAGACACAGAGAGAGAGAGAAAGAGAGAGAGAGAGAGAGAGAGAGAGAGAGGGTGTAGTGTAGGGAGGGAGGGAGAGATGATACCTTTTCCTCCAAAATCCATGGATTTGGAAAAGGGTTCTTTTCATTATGATGGAAAGTCAAATCTATAAAGTGGGCCATAAATCTAGCCACTTAGCCCCGGATATAGGGGTAAAAGGGTACTTTTTAGAGTAGTTACATGGTGGAATCACTCAAGAAAGGGGACTTTTTAACCTTGATTAATTACTTTAATCACTCTCTAAGCAATTCCTTAGAGGGCCCATTTTTTCATATTATCCCTAATGTAGACCAAAAAAATATTTGTGATTGATGTTTGCATTTGAATCATTCATGTGTCTCCTTCTATTTCCAGTATATTTGTATTATTCATGCATCTCCTTCTATTTCCAATATTTTTATATCGAAAAAAATGTAGATTTGATTTGCATATAGGATTTTGTCCTTTTATTGCCATCATGTTTATAAATATTTCAAAAATCTATCATTACCAATTTTGCTATTCTAAATTCTCATTACCAACTTTGACATTTTAAATGCTCATTATTAGCACATAGATCAAGAGTTTGGGCATGTAGAGTTGTGTCAATTATACGATAAAGAAAACAAACTCAATAACTAGGTAATTTCCCTGGCATATGCCATATTTCTTTGTCGCATTTGTGAATTTTCTTTTTTTGCTCTTTGTTTCTCGTGCTCTTGCCATATGTTTGCATCTCATTAGTGAGCATGAAGAGCCCTACAAACTAGTGGAGTTGGCCTAGCCACCAACAACACCTTGTCTCTATAGGAGATCCATAATAGCATCAACAATGGCTATAGAAAATAGATCTGAAGAAATTTTAAACCTACCTTGGGACATGCTAAAGTGCTTAAGCACAACATTGAGGTGAGCTCCAACTACATGAACTGATGTCATATCAGAGGAAGAGAGAGTAGAGATAATTGAGTAGCTCATGTCCGAATCATTTCAGCTACCTCTAGAAAGCATCGCCACAATAGAACCATCATCCACCAATGTGGACATGTAGAAGGTTTCAAAATAGAAATCTTAGTAATGAATACAACATAGGTGCTTTCATAGATGAAGTCTGACAAAACATTAATACCGATGGTACTGTGAAGAAGAGCTACAACATGAGCAAAGTAAACAATACTATAATCAAAGTACTAGAAAAGGGCACACTAGTGGCATGGGAGAATGTCCGTTCAAAAAACCTAGAGAAGATTATAAAAAAGTTAGATACAAAGGGAGGCAATCTGAAGATTGGGGTGCACATGGCTCAGCTAACGGCGGCGGGTAGCCAAGACAAAAAATAATGTGAAAGTAAGAACAACTCCCAACATCATCCAGTTATGCTGTTGTAAGCAACCATAGCCACACTAGATTCTCTAGAGCACACCAAAACAGACAAGGAGGTAGAGCACAATCATCCATAAAAAGAACTTTTAAATTTAGACAAGTGGAGGTGAGGAAATGGGACCCAACAATAAAGAAGCCAAAGATAAGTCAAGCGTAGAAAGCTATCCTTGATAAAGAAAGAAGATTTACTATAAAGGACATACTAGGAATCCTGACTATAAAAGAAAACCAAAAAAGTCAACATGCACAAAAGTCTACAAATCAAGAAGAACCAGATTGGGAGGCAGCACCACCTATGTTTTAAATGGAAGTGAAAAGCCCTTATACTCCACCCTAAGATGTCATCCTATCTGATAATGAGTTTTGAATCAATAGTACAAGTTAATCCTTTTGATGCTCTAGTAGTAGTCCAAGTAATACAAAGCTTTGTTAATGAATACCACTCACAAGCAAAGAATACGAAGGGGATGTCATAAAAAAAGAGGCTGAGCTAGAAAAATTCAAGTCAAACATCGTCACACTTTGCAAAGAAGTGGAGGAGCAAAAAGCCATTATAGCCTGAATAACAAACTTGTAACTCTAGCTTTTGAAGAAGCATGATTTCAAAATAAAACACTGCAACATAAATTCTAAGAGCTAGAGGGAGAAGCCAACCTATTGAGGTTGGATAAGATGAAGCTGTTCGATTCATTAAAATTTGCAAAATAGTGAGTGAAAACGGTTGAATAAAGGGAAAATAAAGTGGTAGAATCACTTCAACAATCTCTTTGGAATGTGGAGAAGGAAACATAATTCAATCAAGTTGGATAAGATCTTGATAAGATGAAGTTGTATGATTCATTAAAATCTCCAAGACAATGAGTGAAAACAATTGAAGAACAAGAAAAGAAAGTGGTAGCATCACGTCAACAATCTCTTAAGAATGTGGAGAAGGAAACATCATTTGATAAAGTGTAACTGGTTAAAACAAAGGCCAAGCTGCATTGATGGAGTTTGGAAAAGCTCCAACCACCAAAGGAGATGTTGAAGTTTGGAAAAGCTCCAACTACCAAAGGAGATGTTGGAAAGGTGGAAAGATTTTCTATGTGAAGCATGAGGGAGGCTTGGATAATAAACCTATATGAGCTTCAAGAAAAACTTGGATTTCATTCCGTACCTAAACCCTTCATGCCAACGAGCAATTCCACCCCCTCAAGACAAACCAAATGATGCAGACCATGACAATGGTTTAGATGCAGGCACACAACACCAAAAGGAGAAGGATGAGCTGAAGGCCTGCTTTGTAGGAGACACTAGCTAAGTCTCATAACATGGTGAGATAGCTCAAGGAGACAAAGCAACTGGAGCTATGGTGACAAAAGGGAAAACCAAAGTGGTCGAATAGACAAAGCAACAGGTAGCTACAATTACCAAATGGAAAACCAAGATGGTTGAATACACACCAAAGAAGAGGACCATTAGGTTGCCAACAAATGATGACATCAAAAACACGGACATCGAGCAGCTAAAGGAGCACATTTCCTGATGATCTACCAAAGCCAAAATTTATGAGAATGAAATTTATCCAAAGTACTTGCTAATGGCACATCTTTAGCCAAAGAGCAAACTTGCAGAGTAATAATAAGAAGGAAGCTTAACCATGAAGAAATTATCACAACCATACTCCAATAGAATCCACAAATGTCCAAAAGCTACAATAAGAACTAGAAAAAGTCAAGGAGACCCCACAAAGTAAGACCAAAATCTTAAAAATGAAAAATTGACACTAGAGTCATAGTTGCTATACGTCTAGGACTGGGCAAATAGAAGCACTCAATAGCCCAAGGAAGCCAAGGCATAAATGGAACTATGTAAACAAAAAGCTGTGCAGCTAGAGAATTAATTAGTAGATAAAGGAGAAGTGGAGTAGGCAAAGAATATTAAAGACCTCTTTTAACTACAAAAATAAAATGCAAATTGAAAGAAAAAAATCAAGCAAGATTGATTCAAAACTCTCAAACATCAAAATCTGTTAGAGAAATAATTGATAAGAGCAATAGAAGTCCTTGAGGAGATTTGCAAGTACACAATCGAGAAAAAATTTTCCCTACTGCCCATTGTTCTGTGCTTTTTTTAGAACCCTTGTTGAGTTCATATGGTAAGATGGAGGAAGAAAAATCACCTCACAAACCAAATGATAGTGTTATGATGTCGAATCCTATCCAACAACTATTCATGGTAATGTTAGGTCTATGTGCCACTTAGATCTGAATTATAATGATACCTAAGAATAGGGCCATTGCTAGGAGACTATTTTATTGATGTGATAAAATTCAGACCCATAAGAATATGTCTCTGATATTCCTTATCTACACACGTGTGCACACAAGCACTACTAGAGCCCAAAATTCCATATTGGATTATCTTGCCATGTTGGATTAGCCGCCAACATATATACCAAAGGGATTTTCTACATACATGCTTGAAAGAGGCATAAAGCATCAATGTACGACCACTACACACCTTAGCAAAATGGTGTGACAAAGAGGAAGAACATCATGTCCCATATGGGCATTGCATGTTAAGATGGTTTTTAGATACATTATGTGATAGTAGATTGATGAATCTTTTTCCATTAGGGGTGCTGAGATGGTTTTTAGATACATTATGTGATACTGGAATGACAACTCTTTCACCATCACAAGAGTGGCCATAGGGGTGTTGAGATGGCTTTTAGATACATTACATGATAGTAGAATGATGACTCATTTGCCACTCAAGAGTCTATAGGGGTGCTGAGATGGTTTTTAGATACATTATGTGATAGCAAAATAATAACTCTTTTTCAATTCAGGAGTCCATAGGGGTCTTGAGACGGTTTTCAAATACATTACAATGACAACTCTTTTGCCATTCAGGAGTTCATAGGGGTGCTAAGATTACATGATAGCATAATGGCAACTCTTTTTCCTAGAGCAAGACACGTGTAGGCTCTCATTATGCATCTACTTATATTGTGGATCATGCTCCCATTGCTAGTTCATGTAAACTTATTTCTTTTGAGGAAGCACATAAAGATAATCATGTGTGCCTTGCACGATGACTATGACTCAATACTTAATGACTCCATTTCAATTCACGAGTCCATAGGGTGTTGAGATGGTTTTCAGATACATTATGGGATAGAAGAATGACAACTCTTTTGCCATTCAAGAGCTCATAGGTGTGCTAAGATTACATGATAGCTAATGACAACGCTTTTGCCGAGAGCAAGACACGTGTAGGTTATCATTTTACATCTACTTATATTGTGGATCATGCTCCCATTTCTAGTTCATGTAAACCTGTTTCTTTTGAGGAAGCACATAAAGATAATCATGTGTGCCTTGCACAATGATGATGACTTGATACTTAAGATTAAAACTTGGTATTTGGCTAGTTTACCTCATGATAAGAGAGCCATTGGTACGAAATGGGTTTAGAAGCTAAAGAGAAAGACAGATAGTAGTGTTGACCACTACAAGGCTAGGCTTGTTTTGCAAAGGGTTATGCTCATTAGAAGGGAATTGACTATGATAAAACCTTTGCTCCCACATCACGTATGACTGCCATTAGGCATATCATCACATTGGAACCACACCATAGTTGGCATGTACAAGAGAGCCATTGGTACGAAATGGGTTTAGAAGCTAAAGAGAAAGACAGATAGTAGTGTTGACCACTACAAGGCTAGGCTTGTTTTGTAAAGGGTTATGCTCATTAGAAGGGAATTGTCTATGATAAAACCTTTGCTCCCACATCACGTATGGCTGCCATTAGGCATATCATCACATTGGAACCACACCATAGTTGGCATGTACATTAGTAGACTGTCTTTTTGAATACTTATTTATGTAAAGAGGTATATGTATCTCAACCTTGTGGTTTTGTCCAGAAGGGGAAAGAGAAGAAAGTATGCAGTCTATAAAATACTTTGTATAGCCTTAAGCACGCTCCTACAGCATGTTATGAGAAGATTAATGCATACTTGGTTGCACATGTTTTTTGCAATAGTCCAATTGAAAGTACCCTCTATGCTAAGAAGAGTAAACAAGATTTTTTAGTCATCATTCTATATATTGATGGCATGCTACTCATAGTCCCTAATGATAAGAAGATTTCAGCCTTCAAGGGTGAATTACATGTGTCATTTGAGATGATAGATTTGGGCCCTTGCATTATTATTTGGGCATTCTATTTTTCTAGCATGATGATGGCATTGTCATTTGTTGTGAAATAATTTAAGTATATACAGGCTGTTGAAGAGGTTCAATCTCGAATACTATAAGCCTATTGCCACGCTAGTAGAAGAGACATGTCCCAGGCTTAGTCTCGAGAATCTAGGTGACCCTTTTGGTGAATAAGACTCCCATTCTCCCACTTTTGGGGTCATTAACTCTAATTAAGTTACTTAGTGATTAATCCCATTGCTTAAATATATTAACATGTTATTAATTCTTAATCATATCTTTTCTTAATCAGTATGAGCTACCTTAATTCTAACAATCGATTATCGAAGCTTGGTTAGGATAGGTTTAGCTTAGGTTTAAGCCTTTAATTATTCTTCTAATATCTAATTAATAACTAATCCTCTTTATAAGCTTATTTAGCATTTATGTTCTCTTCTCCATCACCCAAGCTTAATGGAGTCGTGATTGCTCCTTCTATAACTAAAAATTTCTCAAATCATTTCTTGAGCTTGTTGCCTACTAAAGAGCGCCCAACCTAGGTGCCTCAATACTTCAAACCGCCAATAGAAGAAGGCAAAAAATTTTATGCACATCTAGCCCTTCGTTTTCTGATGAAAAATGTGAATTTGGCTTCATTCGAGCAAATCGGAGGCATTAGAGTTGGCTTTAGGGGTTTTCAGCACTGCTAAACACGCTAGTACCACAATTGGATTTAAGCTTTGTGCATTTAGACACTTTTTTGGAAAAGTAGAGGTTAAGGTTTGATTATTGAGCTTAATGTTTTCTTTATGGGCCTAAAACTCATCTAGATTATATGTTATTGATAGCCTTAAGTGCGCTTGAACTCATTCATAGCATAACCACTTCAAATCAATGCTCTAAATTCCCTCAAATTTATGTACACAAAATAGAGAATTAGTCTCACTAATCCTTGATTAATCAAAATTAATATCAGTCATTGAGTGCAATGGTATTGCATTATTTCCATTGGCTCTACAGCTTTGTATCACTTCATATTCAATTTTCTCCTTCATTTAGTGCTCCAACAATCCACTCCAAATCAATCTCTTTACTGTTTTACACTTTTGGGAGTGTGTTTGATAATAATTGCTTAATCTTTACATTTAGCACTGATTAAATTAATTTGTAAAGAGATTAGACATTGGATCTAGTAAAAAACTAGCTTGGTAAGACCATACCTCTCTCTTTCCATGGCTACCCCTACCAAAATTAATAAATTTAAGGGTCATTCATTCTGTATACACGGCAAACCAAAGTAAAATTTACACTTATGAGAAAGGCGTTATAGAACATAGCATGTGGGAAGGAAAAGAAACCTTTAACCAAGGAAGATAAAGCCACATGGGTGTCCAAAGATGAGAAATCCCTTATCATATTAGCGTTTTGGGTCTCATCCGGTGGTCAATTCATTGATCATATCGATGGAATGGATACATCATATGAAGCTTGGGAAGAGCTAGAAAAATTCTTTAGAGTGCAAGCCAAGAGCTCCAAGATTAGCTTACTAATTCAATTGTTTAAACTCAACATGATTGAAAGAAAACTCTCTTGCTACACATCTTAACCATATGAAGAGTCTCGTAGGTATTAAAATGAATATCGATGAAGATATTTGCATGCTTTGTTGCATAAAAGTCTACCACCACAGGAAGACCATGGAAACATAGTTGCTACACTCACCAATTTACCATCTCCAAAGTTGGTCGACATCATTGTGTCCTTCATGGAGGAAGAGAAAAAGATAAAAGAAAAAAAACATGGAAAAGCCATCTCTTCTCACATAATGAGGCCTACTACATAAAGAATATATCCAAAGGGTCTAGACCAACAAAGGGCACCTGAAAAAACAAAGAAAATGATAAATGCAACTTTTGTGTGTGGCAGGCCAAAGCACTTTAAGAAGGATTACTACATCAAGAGGAAGATCTCCACCAACCTCATAGAAGAAGAAAATCAAGAAGAAGGTGAAGACAATACTGATGAGGCCTCACATGAGGCCACCCTTATTATTGAATCTGATTGGGGCTTCTAGGCCAGATCACTTGCATCCTAATCCATTGTACTCAGTATATGCCTTTTGAATTATACTTACTTTGTAACCCTATAAACCAGAGTGAGTTCTAGGTTGGGATGTCACAGGGGTAGACAAGTCATGAAGCATCCCATGGGCTACTACTAGGGGTTGGGGTCATCAATTTGAAGGGGGAATTATTGGATAAATTGATGTACTTGGGATTTATGGATGTAGAGCATAAGCCTTAGGTCATTTTTCAAAGGTTAAAATGTCACAATAGTTGTAAAATGTGCTAGCAAAGGTGAGAGCTAATATCATGGAGAGAATATGTGGAAGCTAGAATTATTGAAAGATTCGTGGAGAGAATCGTTGACTTTGAAGAATATGTGGAAGCTAGAAATATTGAGAGATTCATGGAGAGAATCATTGACTTTGAGTAGCTATAAGCATGATTAGCCTTTGCTAATCTGTCTTATACTCTGCCTATTTAAGAGGCACACATCTAATGGAAATCATACTCCCATTGTCTCACTTATGGTGTCATTAACTCTAATTAAGTTTCTTAGTTATTAATCCCATTAACTCTAATTAAGTTTCTTAGTGATTCATCCCATTACTTAAGCATGTTATTAGTGCTTCACCATGTATTTCCTTGATCATTATGAGCCAACTTAATTACAACACATAGCCTAGGTAACCAAGCATTAGTAGGCTGGGGTTTCCACTATTTGGAGGGTTGGGATATTCCATCCTGGGGGGTGATTCACAACTACATGCCTTTAGTGATTCAGTTTATGGTCTCTTAATTGAGAAAATGTATCTACAGCCCAAGTATCATGCGTTAGAAGGCTGTCTAGCGAGTTTTACAAGGCACTCAGCACCTTAGATTGTTCTATCTTGGGAGGTGAGTACAGGGCACTTAGTACCTTAGATTGTTCTATCTTGGGAGGTGAGTCATATTTTCATGCCTTCAATGATTCTAATTAGATTAGATGTCATGAAACCAGAGTGTCCACTAGTGAATTTTTTCTTTCGTCTTGGTGATTCATATAATTCATGGCATAGAAGCAACTAACAATAGTGGCCAATTCGAGTTGTGAAGCTGAGCACATGGAAGCTTTCTACACGCATGTGTGTTTAGCTCATACACCTTATGGCTAATTTGGGTGTTGGAAGCTGAGCACATGGAAGCTTTCTAGTTACACGCGTGTGTGTTTAGCTCATACACCTTATGGCTAATTTGGGTGTTGGAAAGTCATAGCATATTCACTAACAATGAGAGTGCATTATGTGGGATCCCTGTTCCCACCGCGCAACGGATTCGGGGTACTAGCAGCGGAAGTAGCACTTCTTGCGCGACGCAGGGGTCTCACACTCGGGGCCTCGCCCACGGATATCCGGACAAGAGACTAATCCGTCGGTTTGTTCAAAACCGAAACCGGAAAAACTTCCTTTACCCGGAAAGCATGGGCGATTCCACCAGGATAACTCTTTACTCTAACGTAGTCAAGATCATTACGGATCAACTGATCTGACTGCACCTTTAACGGTACTTGGTCAAATCAAGGAAGAAACTTGCACTTGGATCATTGGGATCAACGCTTTTTTCCCCATCAAGAGGCACAGCCGTTGATTCCTATCCATAGAACAATTTCTATCCGGGATTTACTTCATCTATCGTAATAATAGAAATTAAATCTCGATTTACGGATCCATCAGTCCAGCCTAACCCCATCCGATCCCATGGGTTAGCCAACCGCCCAACCACTGTAGTGATGGGATCCAATTTGGAATTTGGTTAGGTTTTGTCCCGGGTACCAAGGAAAAGAGTTCCAAGGCCCCCTAGCCGGAAGTTCATGCAAACATAAAACTAGCCACACCACTTACACACCCAATATGAAATTACCTTTTTCTTAGCATCAGCTAACTTTAAAACAATCCTTTAATGAAACCATAGTACCACTGATCACAATCTTCCAATTTATCCGGTTGATTCATAATTTTCCATCATTCCTTCATCAGAGTATCTATGGCATCATTGGCAACTAGAACGCTCACCACCTGTCCACACAGGGGCCTTTTCAATAGTTCCTAGCCCATAATACTCGGCAATATAATCACTTATAAAAATTCAAGATGGACTCTCGTTGAAGATCAGCAAGATCAACCAACAGATCCATATAAAGAGCCATGGACTCATCCATTGAAGACCAGCAAGGTCAATCAACCAGATCCATGCCCGGTTTCACAAAACAACTCTTACTCCTTGTTCCAATATCTTCCTCGACGCACGCGTGGGTATCCTGGGCGACCCAGAGCCCGAGCACCGTATGGTCAGCACCCTCTAGGATCCTTCGCAGGTGACCTAGCGCTTCACTCATAGGCCGCTTCCTTGGTACGCGAGACGTCCTCCATTGACTCTCCGTCAGCAGTTGCAACTTTATCAGATACGTCTCCACGACCTTAATCACAAGACGGTCAAAATGCTTTCCCAGCATTCTTGACATAAAACAGCCATTTACAAACAGCATTTACAAACAGTTTACAAATACAATTTCTATATTAACTCTCATTTTTCCACATTATCCCTCATACAATCCACATTACTTATTCCACATTTCATTTATATGTGTACTCATCCAATCACATCATTTTCCATCTCTTCACTTCAGATTCCTTCACATCACATATCATATATTCACATCCATATCCACATCCATACATCCACATCCACATCCACATTCACATCCATACATCCACATCTACATGCTTATCTCCATTTTCACATCCTCATTTATACATCCACATCCCATATCCACATTCATACATACACATCCATATCCACATCCATATCCACATCCATATCCGCATTCATACATACACATCCATATCCACATCCACATGCATACATTCATTATCACGTCCTCATTCATACATCCACATCCACATACATACATACATCCACATCCACATTCCCATTCACATCTATACATCCACATCTACATCCACATACATACATACATCCACATACATACATACATACATCCACATCCACATTCCCATTCACATCTATTCATCCACATCTACATCCACATTCACATCCACATTCCCATTCACATCTATACATCCACATCTACATCCACATTCACATCCATACATCCACATTCACATCCATACATCCATATCCACATTCCCATTCACATCTATACATCCACATCTACATCCACATTCACATCCACATTCTCATTCACATCTATACATCCACATCTACATCCACATTCACATCTATGCATATACATCTTCATGTATACATCTATTTTCACATTCATACATCCATACTCCCATCTCCACATCCACACATCCATATACATACATCCATTTCACATATACTTCTTACCTCATCCCATACACATCTTATCACATCTTAATTCATCTTATCACCTCTTATACACCTCTTATCACATCCTATCACATCTTAATTCATCTTATCACCTCTTATACACCTCTTATCACATCCTATCACATCCTATCACATCTCATATCTATTTATAGAATACAATAGAATTCTTATATTTGATATAAGATTTCTTTACACATTTACTTATCCATAAATTCTATTTAAGGAGATTAATACTTCCGAATTAAAAATCAATTTTTTTATGCATCTTCTTATGCATAAATTCAATTTAGTAGGAATTACACTTTTAGAATAAAAGAATTTCTCTTATGCATCTAAGTTATGCATAAAATCCATTTATGAGGAAAATCACACTTTTAGTATAAAAAGAATATCTTTTATGCATACCTCTATGCATGAAATCCAATATGATAAAAGTAACACCCTTACAATAAAATAATCAACTTTTTATGCATACCTCTATGCATGAAATTCAAATTTGATAAAAGTAACACTTTTGATATAAAAATTTATCCATTATGTATACTTCTATGCATGAAATAAAAATGATAAAAGTAACACTTTTGATATAAAAATTTATCCTTTATGCATACTTCTATGCATGAAAATAAAAATAATAAAAATAACACTTTTGATATAAAAATTTATCCATTATGCATACTTCTATGCATGAAAATAAAAATAATAAAAGTAACACTTTTGATATAAAAATTTAAGCATTATGCATACTTCTATGCATGAAATAAAAATGGTAAAAATAACACTTTTGATATAAAAACTTATTCTTTATGCATGATTAAAATTCAATTTCTCCATGATTATAATGAAATTCTTTCAATTAATCTAGGATGATAATTCCTAGAATATGGTAGGAAGTCCTCTTTTTATGCTTTGAATGAGATTATTTTATGCATAATTTTTATAAAAATTTTGCCATAGCTCCGCTGCTATGACTGATAAATCTCAATTTTTCTAAGGGATAATGCTTATCATTAAAAAAATAATTAAAATAATCTCTAATTGGATTATTAATCCATAATGGATTGAATCATTAATATACATAAACTAAAAGCATAGAAAAAAGCTATTAATTTGGCCTCAAGCATAGCTTAATCTTGGGTTAAGGAAAAGCTTTATGAAAAGCTTCATTTGGATTGAGAATGGGTCATGAGTATGACCATTTCTTGAGTGAGAGAGATAAATTACATAAAAACCATTAGAATTTAAACATAAATAAAAATTAACTTCAATAGCATTTATTAAATTATGTAACTCTTCACTACTATTCACCAATTAACTTTAATAGCATTTAAAAAACCATACCAATTAAGCTTCTCAAGCTTGAGAGGGGTTGAGAAGAGAGAAACATTGAGAAATTATAGAAAAGATCAATATTCACTAATTACCTTACAAATTGCTTGATTCTTTGTTCACGGTAGAGGCCCCCAACCAATCAATTGGTTAAGTATGTTGATGGAGCCACTAATGGGGATTGAAGAAAGAGGGAAGATCCAAAAACTAGTGAATTATTAAATAAATTCACAGTTCTTGGCTTAGGTGGAGTAGAGTAACGATGCATAAACACTATATATTTTTCAACAAGGGGGAGGCTTCTATTTATAGGAAAAATTGAGCTCCTAACCAAACAAACTGATTCTAGAATTTTCTAAATCAGTTTGGTCAATATTTGACCATTTTTAGGTCAGTTAAGCTAACTTTTTGGAACTAGACTTGAATGAGGAGAGAGGAGAGATGAAATATCTCAATTTTTATGAGTTTAAAACTCATTCAAGCATGTGAAATATGCACCTCCTTTAAAGAACTCCCCTTCCTTACATATGTGTCATAATGGAATCATTTTAATATTGCTCATAGTTTTTTTACTAATAAACCTTGTACATTTTCAACTCTTCATCTTATGTGAAATATGCACCTCCTTTAAAGAACTCCCCTTCCTTACATATGTGTCATAATGGAATCATTTTAATATTGCTCATAGTTTTTTACTAATAAACCTTGTACATTTTCAACTCTTCATCTTATGTGAAATATGCACCTCCTTTAAAGAACTCCCCTTCCTTACATATGTGTCATAATGGAATCATTTTAATATTGCTCATAGTTTTTTACTAATAAACCTTGTACATTTTCAACTCTTCATCTTATGTGAGCATTTAAGGGACTCCCCTTCCTTACATATGTGTCATAATAAAATCATTATACCCAAAATATCTCATATTTTTAATATTGCACATAGTTTTTTACTAATAAACCTTGTACATTTTCAACTCTTCACCTCATGTGAGCATTTACTCATTTTTGGGTATTTTCTTTTTACAAGTTGGATTTATCTCCTCCCTACACATGGATTGATGCTATTGGTCCATAGGAACCTTAATTGGACCATAGTCTAAAGATTTCTGAAAATCTAGACCCTTAGGCTAAGGTTCTTTATACCTATTTTCAATTAATTCCAATTGCACATTGGAAAATTCTTTTTTGAATTTCTGTTTTAGGGGAACTCATTTGAATTAGAAGAGATATTTTTCTATCCAAAAATATTCAAAATTTGAATATTCTCTCTCTAGAATATTTTTCTCTCTCTAGGCTAAAACAGATAGAAACAAGGTCTTTATATTTCTGAAGAGGGATTGATTACAGGGAAAGATAATAGACATCAAAAAGGGGGTGGGGGAGGAATCTTACACATTAGTAGTCGCAAGGAACCCTATGTTCCATGCTTGCACTAAGAACATTGAGGTGCATTATCATTATCTCAGGAGACTCTCTATAGAAGAGATCAACTTGGTTTATGTGTCTATACATGACATGAAAAATTTGTTCACTCATGAGGCTCTTTCTACAAAGATCCTTTGTAAAAACATTTAACATTTCCACAAAGATTTGGGCTTATTGCCTTTTGATGGGGATTGATCATCCATATCCCTACACATGTTCATATCATCACTCTAGGGGGAATTTTAAAAAGTTTGAAGCTTTTCGCAAATCTTTGGGCTTATTACCTTTTGATTTGTGAAAAGTTTAAATCTTTCCACAAAGCTTTGGGCTTATTGCATTTTTGTGGTGATTGACCATGCATAATCTTGCAGATATTCACATCATCACTCTAGGGGGGATTTGTAGATTGTATGTCATGGTAGTGGTATGCAAGCGCATGTTGGACTAGGTCAAGGCTCTTCCTCTGCCTTTAGGAGGTTTTTTTCCCTAACTATGTGAACAACCTCTTATCCACATTTTAGAGTGTACTTATCTTTTTTACTTGGTACACAGGTTGAGTTATGTGCTCTCTTCCCTCTCTCTACATCTCCATGTAAGTGTCTTAATGTTTGTGCATTGTGTTGCTTCCTACTGCATTCGGCCCGATCCCAACAAAGTGCACATAGGCTAATAGGATTCTACTAAGCACTAAAAATTTGGCATGAAATGGTAGCATGATAAAATAATAATTCTAAACTTATGTTTTAGTTTCTCTAACATCAAATGACTATATACTTTCCCATTTTCTACAACTTTATGTCCTTATTTGTAAACATCAAAACTATTGTTTACCACTCGAAAACTATTTGTAAACATCAAAACTATTGTTTACCACTCCGTTGGTTAATATGGGTTTGCCTGCCCAACCTATTGCCATCTTACCAAAGCAGCCTTACCATGCGCTTAATGTAAAATAGGCTAAGTCTATGGACTTAGTGTGCATAGTTTCTTGTTTAATAGAGGCTATACCATTTTAAGTTTGGTCGGCCTAGTGTGAAAACTAGTCACTTGTATATAAGTCATTTTTTTATAATAAGTAATACACAATCATTCCCTTGCACAATAGTTTGGCCGGCCTAGTGTGAAAACTAGTCACTTGTATATAAGTCATTTTTTTATAGTAAGTAATACACAATCATTCCCTTGCACAATAGTTTTCTTGTGAGATCTCTTTTTTCTCTCTTCTTGCTTGTTTGCATGCTATTGTGTTCTTACTACTTGCTTGATGAATGCTTGCTTGGATAATTTTGATTATAAGTTGTCTTCTTACATTAGCTTCCTCTTCTCCCCCCACCTTTTCTGGGAGAGAAGCCACGTGAACCCCCACCTTTTGTGTCGAGAGAAGCCCCACAAAACCCCACCTTTTGTGTGAGAGAGAACCCCCATGAAGACGGATCTCTCGTTACCTCCATCAAGGCATACAGAGCTCTCCCTTCACCCCTTTGGTAAAGGAGAATTTTGGGGTGACAACGGAGTGAGGATGAGATGGATGAGCTAGCGCACCCACACAGGAAGTTATAGATTGTGACTCTAAGGCAAGACCAAATGACAAATGCATCGACGAAGCTAAGATAAGCTCTTGACTTGAATACCTATAATCCAAAGTAATACTAGTTAACTTAGATTTGAATATCTTTCATTTGCATGTGTAAATCATTACACTAGAATCAATAAACTTCTTATATTCTCCTCTAAAGCCTTTAGAAACAAGAGGGTGACCACTGTCTTTCTGTAATTTACAAATCTCTAATCCATCACCTCTCCTAGGTATCAAAGTGAGCAAGAGAGGGTGAATTATGATAATAGCAAAGACTAGTGGGGCCAAAGGATAATTTTGCCTCAATGACCTATGTAGAGTAAAATACCCCACCACTAGGCCATTTAGTACTCAACCCTAAAAAGATGCAGGGGAGAAGAGAGCTTGAGCTCTTGCAAGCACAACACACTCACACAAACCCTATAAGAGAACACACAAGGTGAGAGGCTGAAAATTCTTCTTCTTCTTCACACAACAAAAGAGGTCTACAAAAGAAGATAAAGTGACTAACACACATAATAGAGTATATACAAGCAGTCCATAATGTGAACACGCTAAGAGGAGTGGGTAGGTGTGGACTAGTCAGTGTAGTCCAGCTATAGAATCTTTGGTGAAGATATGTTGGTGCCAGCTACCAAACCCGCCAGTGATGTAAATGTCGAACGGTCATGCAGGCACCTCGTGAGTGTTAGCTCATGTTGAGCTTGACATCTCAACACTCCCCCTCAAGCTCAACCCCAGCTCATGAACTCCAATCATATCTTAAAATGTGCGGAGATTTCTCAGCTCCTAAGGCCTTCATGTGAAGATGTCAGCGACCTGATCGTGTGTGCTAACATAGGCCAAGTCAATGTCGCCTGCCAAGACTCTCTCCTTGATGAAGTGGTAATGTACCTCAATGTGTTTCGTGCGCGTATGGAAAACTAGGTTCCTGGCCAACTGTATACTACTAAGATTGTCACAATATATGACAACCTTTCTCTTCACATGCAACCCGAAATCACCAAAGTAGCTTGCGTAACCAATCTACCTCACACGCTGCCACCGTAACTCCTCTATACTCGACAAGGCAACTATGGGCTTCTTCTTGCTGCTCCATGTCACAGCAGAACTCCCCAATGAAAACATAAATCCACTGGTAAATCTCCTCTCTGAGATGCTACCTACCCAAATTATCTACATCCGTGTACCTATATAACTCCAATGGTACACCTGCTACATAAAAACAATGCATAATCGATAGTGATCCTCAAATATCGAAGTGTGCGTTGCACACTGTCCAGATGTGGTTTGCATAGAACTTGCATAAACTGACTCTCTAAGCTAACAATGTAACTCAAATCTAGCCTATTGATCGTGACATATATCAAACTTCCCACAATCTTCTTGTACATAGTGGGATCCTCCAACACAACCTACAACCACAATAAGCTTGCCATTTTGATCTAATGGCACTGAGATTGACTTACAATCAACTATCCCATACTTGGACAACATGTCCAATATATACTGTCTCTGTGTGAGACAGCCAAATACCCTCAGGTGTGCGAATGACCTCAATTCCCAAAAAGTAGCGCAGGTCTCCCAAATCCTTCATCTCAAACTTTCTTTTGAGAAGACTTTCACATGCTCAATCTCATCCAAGTTGTCACCCCCAACAATAAGATCATCTATATATATGGTCATGATCACAATACCCTTATCACTCTTGCACACATACAAAGAGTGATTTGCATCTGCCATATGGAAACCAATAGTGATAAGATACTCAGCAATCTTGTCATGCCATGCTCGTGGAGCTTGCTTCAGCCCATACAAAGCCTTACAAAGCTTACATACATACTCTTGGTGACCTGTATCCTCAAAACTTGGTGGCTGATCCATATACACTTCTTCTTAGAAGTCGCCATGAAAGAACGTATTTTTTTACATCCATCTGATGTAGAAACTAGCCTTTAGTTGCAGCCACCACAATCACACCTCTCACCATTGCCATCTTTGTAAGTAGGAAAAATGTCTCCTCATAATCAATCCATGTGTCTATGCATATCCTTAGGCTACAAATCTAGCCTTGTACCTACTTATGCTACCATCACTGTTATGTTTCACCTTATACACCCACTTATAGCTAATAGCGTTCTTGCCTTCAAGCAATGGCACCAAATACCAAGTCTCATTTCTATACAATGCATCCATCTCGTCATCCATAGCTTTCTCCCGACACACATTTCCAATAGCCTCATCAAAACATGTGGGCACAACTTTTGCCATATAAGCAAAGTGATGTGCCATAACCATCATAAGGCAACCTCTGCACAAGGTTTTTGACTCTTCTCGATCTTTGTAACTTTGCATTCATGGATTCCATAGCCTTCTTCACACTAGGTGTCCTCATTGCTGGAACCTCGAGCTCCTCATCAAGGCTCATCTCCAAGCCACTATACTCTCCATCGATAAGACAATACCCTGCAGAAATATCAGGCATACCAAGGGGCTCAACCACTTTCTCTTTGCCTTTATGTGATGTACCAACAATATTTCCAAGACTGGTATTATGATGCAGCCTACCACTCCATGGTCTATCAACAAAACCATTGGATGAGGACTCTCCTGGTCCACTCAATGACTGTGATTGTTGACTTGCACTCTGTGCAACCACATTTCCACTTACATCAGTCCCAACAAAATCTTTTTTAGTAGCATACCATCTACTAATCTCATCAAATACAACATCCTTGCTTACCCTCAATTCATGTGTAGTAGGATTATAGCATCTGTATCCCTTTTACTAATGGGAATACCCAATAAACACACATTTTTCTGCCTTTGGATCTAGCTTGGTACGTAACTCATTTGGCACATACACAGGCAATACATCCAAAAAATTTCAAGTGAGACAAATCAGGTTTCTTGCTAATAAACTTCTCCTCTGGTGTGTTACATCATGTATGGCTACAGTAGGAATCCTATTCATGATATAAACTGCTGTAGACACAGCCTCAGCCAAATACTATGTGGCATATTCTTCTCTGCCATCAATACTCGTGCTATCTCTGCAATGTGCCTATTTTTTCTATCACCAACTCCATTTTGCTATGGAGTGTATCTACATGTAAATTGTCTGTGAATGCCATTCTTTCGCAAGAATTTAGAGAACTCATTGGAGAAGTATTCTCCCCCTCCATCTGACCTTAGGCACTTCACATGCTTTCTTGTCTGTTTTTCAACCACCACCATCACTCTAAAATTTTAAAAATGAGTGAACACTTCACTCTTCTCCTTCATGAAATACACCCACACTTTCCTCGTGTGGTCATCAATGAATGTTACACAGTACCTGCAGCCACCCATAGACATAGTCTTTGCAGGACCCCATACATCTGAATGCACAACATCTAGTACATTCCTGCTCACATTTCTGTCATGTGGAAATACATGCTTTGTTTGCTTTCCAAATTGACATGCTTTACATACTTTCTGCATACCTTCAACTTTAAACTTAGGCAGCCATGTCACTATTCCCTTAGTCTGCATAGACTTCATTATTTGCATATTTACATGCCCAATTCTCTTATGCCAAATGCTTGTATCTGCAACAACTCCTGAACCATTTGCAGTACTCACTTCATGCATATTTACATTCAATGTAAACATTTTGCCCACTCTGTTGCCTTTTTGCAACCAACCTGCACACTTATCTTTAAAGTCTTCTACATAACGACCATCAAGGTTAAATCGGACCTGCAAACCATGCTCAATCATTTGGCCAATAGAAACTAGATTCTTTATAATGTTCGAAACATGAAGTACATCTGCAAGGTACTTCACCTTACCATCCTGCATAGACAATGGCACATCTCCAACTTGGGCCATCGGATGAGCAGTGTCATCCCCTGTTTCAACAAAACCTGCGACTATCAAGAATCTTCATTTCCTTGAACCACTCACCATGACTTGTCATGTGGTTTGAAGCACCTAAATCAACATACCATACATCATCCTTACGTGCTGCTATATCATTTTCAGACACAACATTAACCACATGTTGCATAACAAACAACCTCTCATTAGCCTTATTATTTCTGCTAGAGGATGCATAGTTATTTTGTTGTGCTTTTCTATTTCGCATGTCACTCTATTTCCTATCGCAATCTGCCCCTGCACATGTCCAAGCTTACCCACAGTAACCAGCCTCGTGTATCATTCTGCTACCTTTCCCAATTACCACGACCTCTTTGACTCCCCATGCCTCTTCCACCTGTGTGTTATTGTTTTGAAACCTGGGACTGTTGTTGCTGTTTTGCTGACCATAATTTTGATTACCTGTTCAGCCACCACCTTGGCCACGTCCGACCTCTATCTCTTCCTCTACCTGAACTTATGTAGAAGGCCTGCTGCTCTGAACTATTTTTGTTTTGTGAAGACTATTAATCTTCACCCAAATTCTTCTCTTCAATGATTAGCATTGATACCAAATTTGTGAAATTGGAAATGTTCTCCCGAGACATTTTGAATGCCTTGTATTGTGGCTCGAGACCAGGTAGACACACTTCCACCTTATCATCATCATCATTGAATGATTAGCATTGATACCAAATTTGTGAAATTGGGAATGTTCTCCCGAGACATTTTGAACACCTTGTATTGTGGCTCGAGACCAGGTAGACACACTTCCACCTTATCATCATCATTAATAGAAACACCAATTAATGCAAGGGATTCCACAATGCCCTTGATCTTCAAGGCATAATCATTCATAGACATATTTTTCTTCTCCACAATATGAAGCTCATTCTTCAATTGAATCTTTCATGCCTTGGTGTTGGTTTCATACAACTTCACCAAGGTGTCCCATGCCTCCTTAGGTGTCTTGGCATCTTGTATATGCCCAATCATGGTGTCCTGTATACTAATAGAAAGATAATACATGACTATCCTTGCTCCTTTATTCCAATCCTTGAATTCTTTTACATCTGCAGAGAAGAGTGCCTCCTCATGTTCACCTTCAATGTAGTCCTAGTTACCTTTTCCCATTAGGAAATTTGTCAATCTAAACCTCCAAGCGTGCAAGTTGTTCTTATCAAGCTTCTTTACAACAATTTGGTTTATTCCATCATTTGACATCTTGTCTGCAACACAAATTTATCAAAAACAACACTCTTATTTGACCTGCACAAATTGTTGTATTTTTTGCACAGTGGTACTATACTGCACCCAAACTATCACAGCCAGTGATCTCAATTCAACCAATCGCCCTTCTTGCAGTTCCAAAAATAGAGTTCTGTGGAGAATCGAAACTTACCCGACAGTTCCCGTGAATGCCTACGAACTGAAAAACGGAGGTCTAGATGCAATGGACAATATAGTTTCTCTGTAGCTCTGCTCTTGTCATGAAGAAAACTTCTCAATCGGAGTTCCTTTGCTGGTGCCTCCTCCTGAAGAGCTCCCGACAAGGGTGTAGTTGCTAACAGAAAGGGGGAAGAGTAGATGAAGCTCTTACCCTCGTACCACTTCCTATGCTTCTCTTGCTTACCGCTCAGCCCTTAGCATGAACCAAGCTCTAATACCATGAAAAGATGTAAGGGAGAAGAGAGCTTGAGCTCTTGCAGGCACAACACACTCACACAAACCCTCGAAGAGAACACACAAGGTGAGAGGCTGAAAATTATTCTTCTTCTTCACACAACAAAAGAGGTCTACAAAAGAAGATAAAGTGACTAACAAACATAATAGAGTATATACAAGCGGTCCATAATGTGAACATGCTAAGAGGAGTGGGTAGGTGTGGACTAGTCGGGTGTAGTCCAGTTGTAGAATCTCTGGCAAAGATATGTCGGTGCCATCTACCAAACCCACCCAATGATGTAAATGTCGAATGGTAATGCAGGCGCCTCGTGAGTGTCAACTCATGTTAAGATATTCTAATTAAGACTTCATTTATTAGGAGGAGACGACCATCCCAACCGGATTGTTCAAGTCAAGAGCTAATCTTAGCCTTGTTGAAGCATATTTTAGTTCATCTCCCATCCTCACTCCGTTGTTACATCAGATTGCTCCTTGCCAAAGGGGTGAAGGGAGAGTTCTCAATACTTAGATGGAGGCAGGAAGAGATAGTCCTTTGCAATGATTCTGTCACAAAATACAAGAAAAGAAGAAGCTAATGGAAAAGCGAAACTTACAATCACACTTATTCAAACAAGCATCCATCAAGCATATAAGAATCCAATAGTATTCAATCATGCAAGAAGAGGGAATAAGGGTAGCTCATAATAAAACTATTGCAAGGAAATGATTGTGTATTGCTTATTGTAAAAAATGACATATACAAATGACTAGTTTTTACATTATTTGATGGGATTTGAATTTATGATCAAGACTTATCAATAGAGTATACAACATTTACTTAGTCAATCTTTGATTTGTAATTGTCATATTAAATGGGTTTTGTTCATTCATAGTTTTCATTCTCTCATTCAATATCAACCATGTAAAAAAATATTATAGCTGATACATTGAGTAGGCTGATACATTGAGTAGGCATCCTTGCAAATATTTCAGTATGTATTCCTTTGATGCTATGCATGATACATATGAAAATGATCCTAATTTTCATGATGCATGGTTGAAAGTTTAATCAAATCATTACTCACATATTGATAATTGTTCATATATTGATGGATTTCTTTTCTTTGAAAAGCATTTGTGCATCACTTTATCATTTAGACAATTACTTATCGAAGAATTAAATACTCTACCATGTATGGGTAATAGAGGCATTCTCACTACTTTGAAAGTAGAAGAACATGATCTTTATTAGCCTAATATAAAGAATGAGGTTGCAAATTTTATCTCTAAATGCATTATATATCAAAGATGTAAAGAGAATACGTGTAGTCTATACAAGAAAACACTTACAAGAAGTAGAATCTTTCACAACTTTAAAACTCAAATTGCACAATAACAATGATAGATAAGACTAATGTACTACTAAAGTGATACAATAGACGAAAAATTCCCACACCCATCAATGGTGGCTGATTTAGAACTCTTAAGGTAGAGGCTGTATGCTTGTAGAAGCTAGGAAGTAAACTCATAGCGATGACTATGATGAGCTGTATGGAGAAGGGGCTAGCCCTATATCTATATATGTCATTTATACAAGCGATAATTTTAGATAGAAATGATGAACGAGATCTGGGGAGAGCACACTCATACTAATTGCAACCAGTTGATCACAAAGATTTTTGAATCTGGTGAGAAACACCTTCATCGCTTCACATTAGGAATTTTTTGGACCCAAAGAGGGCCTCTTGGATTAACTTTTGATTAGGAATGGACCAATAGGAAGAGGGCTGGGTGCACATTTTTTACTTCTTTGACCCTAGGGGGCCTAGGCTTTGGTTTGCTAATGAGAGCTAATTACTACTCTTGTCCCCCTACCTCCTGGGCCCAAACGTAGAGGTCCCCCCACCTAGAATCGCACAGATTACAAACCCTAAAAATTGAAAATTTTTAAAATTTTCCCAAAAGTGTGTTTTCCCTCTCAAGCTTCCCCCTAACATACTCTAGGTTTGGAAAGCTCATTTTGAACCTCTTTCTTTCTCTTCTAAGCTCTCCATTGCTGTAGAAACTCCATACCTCTCAAGCTCTCCCTCCTTCTCAAGCGCCCTCAGTCTCAAGCTCCCTCTCCCTCCTTCTCAAGCGCCCTCAGTCTCAAGCTCCCTCTCCCTCTTTCTTCCTTTTCTAAGCTTTTCATTGCTGTAGAAACTCCATCCCTCTCAAGCTCTCCCTCCTTCTCAAGCTCCCTCCCTCTCAATCTCCCTCTCTCTCTCCAGCTCCCTCCCTCTCCATTGCTACAGAAACTCTATCCCTCTTTAGTCTACTCTGTAGGTTCACGAAGCCTATTCCCAAACTCTAACCTTATTTTAAGCATTCCATTCCTCCACTGAAAACCCTGAACCTTCTCTCCTCTCCACTCCTCTATTGTAAAACAAGCTTTTCTTTTCCCTTCTTCTCTTTTCTTACCATCATGGCCTCTTCCAGTAATGTGAGAAGTCATAGGGAGAAGGTGGAAGAGCTTGTGCTGCATAACACAAGAGATGAGAATGGAGTTTGGGCTCCAAAAAGATTTAGGGTTAGGGCTTGGGTCTACATGCAGCCAACAAGCTCTAAGGGACCACATGTGTCAACTAGGGATTATGCTACATCATTGGAAGGGGTGGCTACAAGGATTCAAGCATACTAAGAAGGAAGGACTGGTGGTTGCCATAGTGCAACATGTGTATACCCTTGGAGACCTATACATTTAAGGCCAACGACCAAGGTTTCCTTCAAATTGTCAGTGTAATATAAACACAGCTTTAACATGTTATTATTGGATTTTTTTGTTTCAAATTTTCTTATGATTCTCCATTTTCTTATGTCTCTATCTGCAGATATTTTCCCCTCTAATTATGTTGAGGAACAACCACTCCAAAGCCTCACTGGAGTTTTCTATGCTATGCATGCATCCATTGGATAGGCAATGTTTGTATCTTAAAGCCCAAGTGATCTTGTATTTCTATGCTATGCATGCATCCATTGGGTAGGCAATGTTTGTATCTCAAAGCCCAAGTGATCTTGTACAGAACAATATCTTTTTCTTTTCTCACTCATATTTTGTAGATAAAAAACTAGGTTTATTTGGCAAGCTAGAAGAGATCCCCAACCCCCCTCTTAACAATCCGGAATGGCCCAAACCTGATGCTTGGACCATCTTATGTGCTTAAAGTTTAAGATGGTAAGTAATATCAAGACATCACTCAATTTTTCAAAGGCATCTAGGTCAGTAGGGCTAAATTGGTTTTGTCCTCTACATATTTTTGTGCACATGTTCAATTCCATGATTCCAATGCACCAAACAAAAACAATGTATATTTGTAAGGAGGTACGGTCTAACCTCATTCAAGGATTACTAGGAGAGGGTTGGGAGGTTAATGAGGGGTCACATCAAGGTGATGTGTACAAGTGCAATGTAGTAGATTCTACAGTGTCTTCCAGGTTCTTGAAGGCACGCTCTATTTTCTACATGCGTCTGCACTACCAAGGATGCAAAAACATGGGACATGGATCCCACTTCAAGCCTCAGAAGAAGAAATTGTACCTATTGAGGTATCTGTGAGGATGCAAAATGGATGGATTGAGCGAGTGGAAGCAAGCAAGCATTGGAGCCTAGAAGACTTGTGTCAACACTTCAGCATCATGGGCTTTGACAATGTGGAAGAGTCAAGTTTCAAGTTGATGAGAAGAAAGGTATATCTGATTCCACTACATTTCTAGAATTAACCCTTACACTTTCTAGTTATTGTGCCACTTTCTATATTTTTACAGATTGGGAAGTGTAAGGAGGGGACAACCATGGTCTCAGAATCATGGCAAATGGGGGACCTTGAATTTTCAGCACAGCAAGGTACATAGCCCTACTACCAACACATAGTAGGCATGTGGAAGAGCTTGAAGATGAACTGGGTATATGGGAAAATAGCCTCTGTTCTAATGCACGTGAGGGGCAAGAGTTTCAAGATCAAGGTGAAGGCAATGAATGAGCTTTCAAGTCAACAAGCAGATGGAGTTCAACATGAAGTAAATGTCACAAGAGAGGCAAAAAATGAAGACATTATAACAATTTTAGAATAGATTACATGCTTATAATTTTGTAGAGCAGGCTATTTTTAAACCAATATTTACTTAATTAAAATCTTAATGTTTTTGCAAACTGTGATTTTTTTATCTAGCGGTCTAGTGTGAAAAGGCCAAACTTTAAATTTTAACTATAAATAGCCAAAGGTGCCTTCTTTCTCATTTTCATGTGATAGAAACCAAGCACGAGCTCACACTATCTCTTTGCATTCACATGGCTACCCACTTTGACAACTTCTCTGAGCTCCTCTCCACCACCCCGTGGGTGAGCAAGAGCGAGCTCTTTGCCATGTTCTCTCGTGAAGTTTGAAAAGATGCAGGGGGGAAGAGAGCTTGAGCTCTTGCAAGCACACACACACTCACAAAACCCTAATAGAGAACACACAAGGTGGGAGGCTGAAATCTTCTTCTTCTTCACACAACACTCAACACACCATATACAAAGATAAGAGTACACAATAATATGAAAGGTACTCAACCAATACATACACGGGTTCTCTATAGTGTGAACCCAACTAAATGAGCTGGCGCTATAACTATGCCAGTCTCTAGAATGGCTGTCACACAGCCTGTCATCCCACTGGCCGCATATCACCCATGATCTCACCAACCATGCCAGTGGTGTAAGTGTGGGGCCTATCCCCCAGGCGAGTCGTGAGTGTCCACCGCCTCACTAGATGAGCTCGATATCTCAACACTCCCCCTCGAGCTCAACTCCATCTCATGTACACCAAGCGAAGCCCTGAATCTGCGAAGCTTCTCTGTACCCAATGCTTTGGTGAAGATGTCAACTACCTGATCCTCTATGCTGACATAAACAAGGTCAAGTTCTCCTGCCAAGACCTTCTCTCTAACGAAGTGGTAGTGGACCTCTATATGCTTCGTGCGAGCATGAAAGACTGGGTTCCTGGCCAACTGTATACTGCTAATGTTGTCGCAGAAAATGACAACTTGTCTATCCACTGATAGACCCAAATCTGTAAGTAGCTTTCTCAACCAAGCTACCTCACATGCTGCCATAGCAGCTCCTCTGTACTCGGCCTCTGTACTGGAGCAACCGTAGGCTGCTTCTTGCTGATCCAAGTCACAGCAGCACTCCCCAAAGAAAACATGAAGCCACTGGTAGATCTTCTATCTGAGATACTACCAGCCCAATCAGCATCTGTGTACCCATGTACACATATCTCTGTCCCAGTCTCATAGAATAGTCCACAATGCAAAGTAGACCTCACATACCTCAGTATGCGTCTCACTGCATCCAAATGCGGTTTTCGTGGAACCTGCATAAACTAACTCACCAACCCAACAACATAGCTCAAATCTGGTCTGGTGATCGTCATGTAGATCAAGCTTCCTACTATGCGCCTATACATAGTAGGATCCTCCAAGATCTCTCCTGAATCTGCACTCAACTTGCCATTCTGATCCAATGGCCATGGAAATAGGCTTACAGCCTATCATACCATACTTGGACAACATGTCCAAGCCATACTGTCTCTGCAGTAATCCAATACCATGTGGTGACCTAATCACCTCAATGCCCAAGAAATATCTGAGCTCCCCTAGATCCTTCATCTCGAACTTCTATCTAAGCAAGATCTTTACATCAAAGATCTCTGCATCATGGTTCCCCGTAATGATCAAGTCATCTACATAGATGACAACAAGCACAACCCCTCTATCACCATGTCTCACATACAGCGAGAAATCTGCATTGGCTACATGAAAGCCAATAGTGACAAGATATTTAGAAATCTTGTCAGACCATGCTCTTGGTGCTTGTTTTAAGCCATACAAGGCTTTCTTCAACCTGCAAACATGCTCGGGGTGACTCACATCCTCATAACCAGGTGGCTGTAACATATACACCTCTTCTTGCAAATCCCCATGCAAGAATGCATTCTTTACATCCATCTGATATAAAGACCATTGCTTTGACGCAGCCACTGCTATCACAACTCTCACTGTTGCCATCTTGGCAACTGGACTGAAAGTTTCCTCATAATCAATGCCATATGTCTGCGCATATCCTTTGGCTACCAATATAGCCTTGTACCTGTTTATGCTTCCATCACTGTTATGTTTTACTTTGTACACCCACTTGCATCCAATGGCTTTCTTGCCTTCAGGCAATTGCACTAGATCCCAAGTTTCATTTCCATATAGTGCATCCATCTCCTCATCCATAGCTTTCTCCCAATACACATTTCTAACAGCCTCATCAATGCATGTGGGCTCTACAACCTGCACAAGCTTTGCCATATATGCATAGTGATGTGCCACATAACCATCATAGGTAAATCTCTGCATAGGATTTTTCACTCTCCCAGATCTTCGCAGCTTCTCATTCATGGCTTCCATAGCCTTCTTTATACTAGGTGTTCTCATAGCTGGGATCCCAAGCTCCTCATCAAGGCTCATATCTGAGCCACTAGACTCTCCATCAACATGAGAATGCCTTGCAGAAATGTCAGGCATACCAAGGGGCTCAACCACACTCTCTTTTCCTTTACGTGATGTACTAATCACATTTGCAGGACTGGTATTATGACGCAGCCTGCCACTCCATGGTCTATCAACAGACCCACTAGATGAGGACTCTCCTGGTCCACTCAAAGACTGCGATTGACCTGCATTCTGTGCAACCACACTTCCACTCACATCAACCCCAACAACTTCTTTTTCAACAGCATACCAGCTGCTCATCTCATCAAAGACAACATCCCTGCTTACCCTCAACTCACGTGTAGCAGGATTATAACACCTGTATCCCTTTTGCTCAAGGGAATATCCAATAAACACACATTTTTCAGCTTTCGTATCCAGCTTAGTTCTCAGCTCATCTGTCTGGCACATGCACATATGCAATGCATCCAAAGACTTTCAGATGAGACAAATCTGGTTTTCTACTAGTAAACCTCTCCTCTGGAGTTACATCATGTATGGCTGCCAGTTGGAGTCCTGTTCATGATGTATACTGCTGTAGAAACAGCCTCAGCCCAATAATTGTGCGGCATATTCTTCTCTTCCATCAATGCTCGCGCAATCTCAGCAATGTGCCTATTTTTCCGCTCAGCAACTCCATTTTGCTGCGGAGTGTATCTGCATGTAAACTGTCTCCGAATACCATTCTGCTTCAAAAATTCAGAGAACTCATTGGAGAAGTACTCTCCCCCTCCATCTGACCTTAGGCACTTTACATATTTCCCTGTTTGCTTTTCAACCAAAACTCTGAAATTCTGAAAGTGAGTGAACACCTCACTCTTCTCCTTCATGAAATATACCTACACTTTCCTTGTGTGGTCATCAATGAAAGTCACATAATACCTGCAGCCTCCCATAGATATGGTCTTCCTAGGACCCCATACATCTGAATGCACAACATCTAGTGTATTTCTGCTCACATATCTGTTACGTGGAAACACATGCTTTGTTTGCTTCCCAAATTGGCATGCTTCACATATTTTCTGCATACCTTCCACTTTAAATTTTGGCAGCCCTGTCACAATTTCTTTAGTCTGCATAGACTTCAATCTCTGCACATTCACATGTCCAATCCTTTTATGCCAAATGTCTGTGTCTACAACAATTCCTGAACCGTTTGCAAACATCGCAGCACTCATTTTAGGCATGTCTACATTCAATGTAAACATTCTGCCCACTCTATTACCTTTTGCAACCAACCTGCACTTGTCTTTAAAATCTTCAACATAACAACCATCAGGGTTAAACTAAACCTACAAAGCCTGCTCAATCATCTGGCCAACTGAAACCAGATTCTTTGTTATGTTCAGAACGTGAAGTACATCTGCAAGGTACTTCACTTTGCCATCCTGCATAGACAATGGCACATCTCCAACATGGGCAATTGGATTAGCAGTGTCATCCCCTGTTTCCACAAAACCTGGTCTTTCCGGGTTTTTCATCTCCTTGAACCACTCCCCATGACTTGTCATGTGGTTCGAAGCACCTGAATCCACATACCATACATCATCTTTTTGTGCTGCATCAACATTTTCAGACATGGCATTCACAACATGCTGCATAACAAACAACCTTTCATTATCCTCATTATTTCTGCTTGAGGAGGATGCATAGTTGTTTTGCTGCACTTTCCCATTTTGCATGCCAGCCTGCTTCTTATAACATTCTGCCTGCACATGTCCAGGCTTACCACAATAATAGCATTCACATGCATCATTATATTGCCTTTGCCAATTTCCACGGCCTCTTTGACTCCCCCTGCCTCTGAATTTGCCTCTTCCACCTGCGTTGTCATGCTGTGGCACGTCCATGTAGGAAAAATCTTCTCTGTGATCAATTCACATGAATTCAGAGACAAGGACATGCAAACAGTGATGTATAAACTGTACATGGGCCTTATATGCTAGTACTCTGTAAATAGGAGTTCATATATAGTGTGGCATGGTTGATTTCTTTTGGGGTATACAGGGCATTTAGAGATGAGCACTTGGAAGGTCTCATTTGAGTGTGTGAAAGCATGGGGGATAATTGATGATAAAGGGGCCAAGGTGACAATGGTTATTGGTGTGAAAAGGTATTTGGGGGTGGCCATCTTAGGCAAAATAAAAATATATATATATATATAATATTAAGTGGCCAAAAAAAAAAAAGAGAGGACGTGGAGGTTCTGGAGGCGGCCAGCACACATTCTCGAAAGTTGGCGAAGAAGGAAGCCAGCGTGAGTGGATGGGCCGCCGGGTAGAGTGGGAAAAAGGGGATCGTCTGGCTGGAGGGGATTCAGCGGGAGCTCTCTGGCACAGCAGAAAGGAAGGGCCAAGAGGCTTCCTGCCATTGTGGATTTTGTGCTGAGTGGGCATCGTTACAAGCTGCTCATACCCAAAGAAACATGTGCAATTACGTTCTCCTTGTCTGGTGTACGATGCCCAGGCTGGGGAGAACCTTTTGCAGATGATGCAATTGCTTTTATGCGGCGGAGAATACTACAAAGGGATGTTGAGATTGAGATAGAGACTGTGGATAAGACGGGGACATTTTTGGGTAGCTTGTGGGAGTCAAAATCAAACGTTGCAGTCTTGCTTTTGGAAGCAGGTTTGGCCAAACTTCATCCACTTTTTACTGCTGATCGAACAACAAAGGGCCATTTGCTGGTTCAGGCTGAGGAAAGAGCTAAAAAAAGAATTGACAAAGGTTTGGGAGGGCTGTGGTGAAGGTGCAGCGCTCAGGGGCTGAACAGAGGGCATTTATCTCCTGGCAATAGGCTGGCTGCAGCTATACGTGATAAAGCTCATACTCACTCTCTCTCTCCTGCTTATTGATGGGCTGGTAATACTGCGGGGAGAGGAGCAGGAGTGTGGAGCGCAGGCGTGAAGACTAGCTGGCACAAAAGGTGGCTTCGGGTAGCAAGTTCAGATGGGGAGGTGTGGTAAAAACTTGTACAAAGTGGTGGTGCTTCACAAAGGCTAACATCTGAAGTTCACAGAATTCTACCCAAGTACAAGCAGGTCAACAGCCATTAAAGGCTACAAGATCAACTGAGCATGGAGTTTCTAAGGAAATGTGGAGCTTACGAATATGCAGCTCAAGCCAGAAGCACGTAATGCTCTAAAGCTTCCCATTAAAGTCAAAGCAGGATTTTTAGGATCAGTAAAACTGAAGGAACTGATAAAGCTGAAGTGAACAACTCATGGCTGGGGCTCTCTGGCACAACTGAAAGACGAGCTAGAGTGGATGACGTCAAAGGGCTGGCTGACGGCTGGCGACAAGCTATTCTATGGGCTGTTAGCATGCATATGCTGAAGAGATATATACCTTTGGGTTTGATGATGTCTTGTGAGTTTTATTTGTTTTGTTTCGTGAGTGTTGATGCATGTCAATCATATTGTACAAACATATAGTATATGTTATGAGAAGATCTTTCATGATGATGAAGCTTTGATGGCGTGTCTTGTATGAGTTGTGGAGACAATCCCATAGAATGTATGCCTAAGACAAGAGATTGAGATAATACCATGCTATACCTTGTTCTATGATAAGCTGAGAAGACATTTAATGCTTGGAATTTGGAAGCTACTCTCACAGCCAGAAGTCTCGCACTTTCCCAGCGACACCGCCCATGTCACGACAGCTTTGGTGAACCCGACGTGAGACTGCTGGGTGAGAGTGTGGTGAAATATACAGGGAAGCTATGGCTGAGAATTCTGAGGGTCAAGGGGTTCATTTTGACCCTGGAGTTATGCAGATGTTTCAGATGTTTACTATGTATATGAAACAGCAGCAAGCGGCTGAGAGGGAGCAAATTTCCACGACTAAAGCACTGAAGTCAATCGTGAAAAAGGTGGATCAATTTGATGGTAAAGACATCACAAAGTACTTGTGCAATTACACAAAGGAAATGGAGCTAAACAGGGTGACTGAGGAGCATATGGTTTGAAGTTTTGAGCTGGTATGTGTTCCCGAAATAAGAGAGCGCATAAGAAGATTACAGGCAGCACATGGTGGCAGAAATTGGAAGGAGTTCAAGCTTGCTTTGAAGGATGATTATTTCATGGAGGATTCCGAGGCAGGAGACAGTATACGTCTTGAGACTGGCTGGGAAGAACCTGTGGATTCTCAATCTGTTCATGCCTACATTGCAAAATGCCAGAATAATGAGGCACAAGTAGAGGAAAAGCGTAAGAGGGAAAATGACAAAGGAGATGCCATGGATGATGGTTATGATGCTTCTATGAATGCTTTGCCATGTTTGTTTGATAGTGTTCAAGGTGTTGATGATATGCATGTTGCTAATGATGTTATGGAGGATAGTGCATATGTGACCGGAAGTCATACGAATGTTGTTTCAGAGGATGTTTGCTTTGCAGATGGTGGTTTTTGTTTGGAGTTTCTCTTTCAAGACAAGCAGGTCTTGTTAGAGGATCACTTTAGTGAAGTTAATGTTTATGTGGATGAGTCTATTTCTCAAGACAATGAGGATCTTGGGATGGCTCAACTGTTTGATGATGATGAGTTTCTATTTGCAAACATCGGTAACCAACAATCTATGAATGAGGCTTCTTGCACTCTTGATGATGCTAGAGATGTGTTTTGTTTACATGACAAAGATGATGCTTTTGATGTTTATGCTATTGATGGACCGCGACATTCTGATGTAGCATCACACCTTGATTTTCTTACACCAGTTTGCATAGATGCATGTGAAGCATGTAAAGGCTTTGATAGCATATTGGTGGTGAAGATAGATGAGGAGGTAATATGCAAGAGAACACAATGTGATGAACGGCTTGCTATGATGCCATTATGTGTATTTAAACCAAGGATATGTTATAATTCAATGGAGCAGGCTCATGTGGAATGCAAATGGGTATTTGATCGTGGTATATGGATTGTTGGCAACCATGACAAATGTATTTGGGGATTGAATGCAGAACAATGGTGGGTAATTATGAAGGCTTTGTTTTTTTTACTTGTTTGATATTTATGGATACCAAAGCTTGATTTGAAACACTTTAAAGTGTTCCAAACATGGGGTTGGCCAGATGACAGATTCTTTTTGCTGATTAATGTATGAAGATGACATTCAGATATAGGTGGATCTTGATGATGACTTGGCACATACCGGAGGATGTGCAGGTTTAGAGGGGGCGGATGTCGTGCTGTGGCACGTCCATGTAGGGAAAATCTTCTCTGTGATCAATTCACATGAATTCAGAGACAAGGACATGCAAACAGTGATGTATAAACTGTACATGGGCTTGATATGCTAGTACTCTGTAAATAGGAGTTCAAATATAGTGTGGCATGGTTGATTTCTTTTGGGGTACGGAATTGATTACAGGGGAATATACTAGACATCAAAAGGGGTTGGGGGAGGAATCTTACACATATGCTGAAGAGATGTATACCTTTGGATTTGATGATGTCTTGTGAGTTTTATTTGTTTTGTTTTGTGAGTGTTGATGCATGTCAATCATATTTTACAAACATATAGTATATGTTATGAGAAGATCTTTCATGATGATGAAGCTTTGATGGCGTGTCTTGTATGAGTTGTGGAGACAATCCCATAGAATGTATGCCTGAGATAAGAGATTGAGATAATACCATGCTATACCTTGTTCTATGATAAGCTGAGAAGACATTTAATGCTTGGGATTTGGAAGCTACTCTCACAGCCAGAAGTCTCGCACTTTCCCAGCGACACCGCCCACGTCACGACAGCGTGTTGTTGTTGTTGTTGTTGTTGTTGATTCTGGGACTGTTGTTGTTGCTGCTACTGTCCATAATTCTGATTACCTGTTCGGCCACCTCCTTGACCGCGTCCACACGGCCTCCTCTACCTCGTCCTCTTCCTAAACTTGTGTAGAAGGCATGTTGCTCTGAACTGTTTTTGTTTTGTGATGACTGTTGGTCTTCACCCAAGCTCTTCTCTTCTATAATCAACATAGACACCAAATCTGTAAAGTTGGGAATGTTTTTCCGAGTCTGAATAGACGTCTTGAACGCCTTGTATTGTGGCCCGAGACCACGTAGACAGACCTCCACTTTATCATCATCATCTACTGAGGCACCAATAGATGCAAGGGATTCCACAATACCCTTTATCTTCAACGTATAGTCATTCACATACATGCTCTTTTTCTCCATAGTATGAAGTTCATTCTTCAACTGTATCTTACGTGCCTTGGTATTTGTTTCATAAAGCTTTACCAAGGTGTCCCATGCCTCCTTGGGGGACTTGGCATCCTGAATGTGCCCAATCATAGTGTCCTGTATACTAATGGAGAGCTAATACATGACTTTCCTGGCTCCATGGTTCCACTCTTTAAACTCTTTCACATTTGCAGCAGTAGGATTTATGTCCGGTATCTCCGGTGCCTCTTCATGCTCACCTTCTATGTAGTTTCCCATCAGGAAATTCGTCAACCTGAACCTCCAAGCATGGAAGTTATTCTTATCTAGCTTCTCAGCCACAATCTAGGTTATCCCATCATTTGACATCTTGCCAAACACACAATTTTACCAGAAATAGCACTCTGGTTTATCCTGCACAAACTGCTGTATTTCCTGCAGTGGTACTTAAGTACTCTCAAATGTCACAACCAGTGACTTCAATGTGCATACATACACCCAATGGCAACTGTTGACCTCTTTGCAGCACCCACAGTGTCTACACAGTCAATCTGTCTTCCTGCAATTCTTAAAACAGAGTTCTGCAGAGAATCGATGACTTACCCACAATGCTCGAAATCGCCTGCTTTCTGAAAAACGGAGGTCCAGACGCGCCCAAAATGTGTTTTTGGCCAATAAAATATTGTCCGATAAAACATTATAGTTGCCTTATAGCTTTACTCCCGCGAAGAAAGCTCCTCAATCAGAGATCGTTTGCCGGTGCCTCTCGTAGAGCTCCCGACAAGGGTGTAGTCACCAACACAAATAGGAAAGAGTAGTTGAAGCTCTTACCCTCGTACCGCTTCTTGTGGTTCTCTTACTTGCCCTTAGCACGAACCAGGCTCTGATACCAAGAAAAGATGCAGGGGGGAAGAGAGCTTGAGCTCTTGCAAGCACACACACACTCACAAAACCCTAATAGAGAACACACAAGGTGAGAGGCTGAAATCTTCTTCTTCTTCTCACAACACTCAACACACCATATACAAAGAGAAGAGTACACAATAATATGAAAGGTACTCAACCAATACATACACGGGTTCTCTATAGTGTGAACCCAACTAAATGAGCTGGCGCTATAACTATGCCAGTCTCTAGAATGGCTGTCACACAGCCTGTCATCCCACTGGCCGTATATCACCCATGATCTCACCAACCATGCCAGTGGTGTAAGTGTGGGGCCTATTCCCCAGGCGGGTCGTCAGTGTCCACCGCCTCACTAGATGAGCTCGATATCTCAACAAAGTTGACTTTGAAAAGTTGCTCTCCCTTGCGTCCCAACATTATGAGACGCAGATTGCATACATGGAGTAATACTTGGCTCCCCACTCCATCTCCTTTCCCCATTGCCCCAATGATCGATGGGCGCCCGTTGAGCTGCTTAAGTACATTCAACAATATGCCCGCCCCTACATCCAGCGCCTTGAATGCTTCATTGACATCTGCATCCCCGCCGCAAGAGCTTACTGTACCTTCAATAAGCAGGAGGTGAAGAGGTTGGGGAAGGGCAATTTAGGAACTAGGTTCCTCTCGTGGCTCACCACTTTTGCGTTCCTCATCAGCGATGAGGATTCAGATGAAGAGGTAGAGATGCCTGCATTGCAGTTAGCAGGGTATTTGAGAGATAACAAGGTATTGAAGGCACTAGGTACGAGTGCTGGTGTGGAAGAGCAGCTTGCATCAGAGCACTTTCCAGAGGGTGCACAATCCGTAGCTGAACAGCCCCCTCTGTAGTAGAAGATGCGGGGCCATCTTCTCCACATGAGGAGAGCAAGGTGCTGCTAGAGCTTGAGATCAATCTCTTAAGCACCATTGTGGTGTGGAAGGCGAAGAATACTTATTTCTTCATGACCTTGAAAGGCAGCTGGCTTGAGAATGGATGAATGCTTGGGTATTATATGCACGCAATGTGAGGTGGACCTTGATACGTCCAACCTCGGTCCTCACCTCGATAGTGTCATATTACCCTTTGTGTTACGAGATCTCTTGTTATGTTCTTGAGAGAGAGAGAGAGAGAGAGTGTGTGTGTACTCTAGTGCATGTTTCTCTTTCATGCATGTGTGTGAGAGAGTGAGAGGTAGATTGCCTTGCATTGTGGTGCGAGCAACTTCGCGGCAGTGACAACATGGATGTGGAGATCAGAGGAGTGGAGCTTCCAAATCGATCTTGGGGAGCCTTAAGGGATGTGATCTCGAAGCATTGGTAAGTACCCAACGATTGTTGTGTCTATTGCTTCTCATGTTTACGGTTGTGTGGAGTTCCCTCTTGGGAGGTGTGGTAGCCCATAACATTTTTGGCACCGCTAGTGAGGAAACACCTTTGTTTCTTCCATCCTCTTAGAGCTTCATCTCCCACTATGTAAGATTCACCATTGCCTTTGCATTTGGAAGGTGCAATGTGAAGAAATTGTGTAAATAAGGTTTGAGTGGCAGAGAAAAAATTATAGAAAATCGTGTGTTGGAAGGGTGGGTGAGTACTTAGAGGAAAGCTATGTTGGAAGGGTAAGTGAGTCCTTAGAGGAAAGCTACACTCAATTTTACATTCAATTTTATTGTTTTTCATCACCAACTCAACAGCGTGAGCTAGTAGGAGGTGACACGTTTTGTTTTGTTTTGTTTTTTTAAAAATCACGAAAACTACAAAAACAAAGAGCCACCGGTTGTGTTTATGATTTGCATTGCATTCCTCATCCTTGGCACAACCATTTTGGATCATTTGGATAGGGGAATCACCCTCTAACCTTCATTCTGTCGACGTGGCTATTAACACGTGAAAGTGTAGGAAACGTTTCACGACGTGAACCATTCCCTGCTACTTCACGACATGAAACACCTCCCGCAAATTAGTGTTAGGAATCTTAGGATTACCTTGCTAAAATTATGTCCCCTTATCCTGACACATCTGACATAGCGAAACCAAAAAATCTTATCACGTGAAATAGTAGCGAAGCGTTTTACGATGTGAACCACATTCTGTTTCACGATGTGAATCTTATTCTATTTCATGACGTGAAGCATATGATACTTCATGGCATGAACCATAACCTGCTACTTTACGGGTTAATACTTCACGAGTTAACCCTTTAGGCCTTAGCGCTTCACATGTTAGCAGTTCATGAGTTAAGCTTTCACGGACTGCTAGTTCATGAATCAAGGGTTATCAAACCAGTGGTAAAAGAAGCACCCCAATTACACCATTGGAGTCTATCCGACTCAAATTGAAGTAATTTTGAGCTAAATATCTAAAACATGCATGAAACATCAGATGCCGCAACATGAAAATAAAATCATGACGTGAAAACAACATTCTGTTTCATGGCGTAAATTGCTACCTGCTACTTCACGACATGAACCATTCTGTGCGGTTTCATGGCTAGAAAAAAAAGTTCAACATAAAAACAAGGGAATCAGTTGAAGTAGTGATTTCACCTATCAAAATACATTCTCATGAACTTGAGGTCTAGTAAACGCACTGGAGAAGACCTTACCCCCGATGATAGTGCATCAAATCACCCAGGTTCTTCCTACCAAAAAAGTGTTGGTTTAGGCCGTTCGACGAGCACTCAATTGAGTTTTTCATCTTGGAGGAATCTGACCACCATAGAAACAAGTAGTGAGGAATCCATGGCAGAAGGGCTAAGATTCTCTAACCTTGGAGAGGAAGTAAAACCCTCTTCCCCTACTAGATCTAGTGGAATCTTTGATATGGACAAGGAATTTTTTAGTCTCCAACACGGCACGAAAGATGAAGTGTAATCTACAGGCACTGGCCCATCAACTAGCGCAAGACACGGTCTAAGAACGGAATTATCAACCCAACCTTCTAGCCCTAGGCAAACTAACATAGTAAGGATCAGTGGGATGAACCCCCCCAGGTTTAGAAGGGATAAGGAAAGCCCCGCCAGGGCCGGTCAAGTCTTCTTTCCCACATCGGAGGAAATAAAAACAGAATTGAAGAGGGTTGCAGTAGAGTGACAATTGTAGCTATTTAGCTTAAGAAAACAAGAGCTTGATAGGCAAATCAAAAGGGTAGAACAACAGGAAATGGATGAATTGAATCCATTTCGACCACGTGGCAAGGAACTAGAAACATTTAGAAATGACATTGATAGTATGTGTATGGGAATAAAAGATAGAGTGATTCTAACTATGGAACCATCAATGAGGGACCAAGGGCTGACGAGAGCCTTGAGACACAAGAGGATGAGGACAACCTACCTAGGGCACCTGTAAGTGGTGAGAGTCGTCTCTATACAATAGAGGATATACAAGAAATGATCAATGATCCCACGTTCTTGTTGAGCATGGAACTCTTGATCGAGCAAAGGCAGAGGCCGAGGCTACTAACAATGAGCCCGGCAATGAGGAATTACCCAGACCTATCCATAGACCCGAAATGAATAGAAGAACCAATCTAGGAAGAGGACATTGTCTAGGTAGGGGGGTAGCTCCTTGGAGGTTAATTGTAGATCCTAACGTAGACCTAAATGGAGTCACAAGGGCGGATCTGCTAAATATGACTGTAGAAATGGGACGAGGAATGGTTAGGGAACTAGGTACTACCCTCAAATCCAGACCATCCCAGATGAAGCCACACATTATTTCAAATCTTGTGCAAAATTTCTCAGGAGATGGGGACCCGATCCAACATGTAGACATCTTTGAGTCTACCTCTGAAACATGTGGGCAAGTGAGCGATATGATACATGCTTTTTCCTTGACCATAGAAGGAAAAGCTCACCAATGGTATCAAACACTAAAACCTGAAGAAATGTGTTCATACCAAGCTTTGCTCGAAGTGGTGACAGATGGAATCCTGCGACTCAGCTCCACAATATCAAGAAAAAGGAAAATGAGTCCATGCAAGATTATGTTTCTTGGCTTAAGCACTTAAATTCAAGATGCAAGTTGAGGTAAATCAATTACTACCTTGCTCCCGAAGAGGAGTCTGAGATCATAAGATGCACGATTATCTAGTGTTAGTCTGACCAGCACATCTAGATACTTGCTAAAAGTTGGCAATTGAATATGAGGACAATATGCTTGAGTTGTCGCAACATCAGAAGATGCCAAGGCAGCCTCAGTGTAGTGGCAACATCGCGAGTCTCCAGTCATCAGGAAACAGGAACCAAGAACAAGCAAGTTGGCAACATGACAGTGGAAGTACTCTGTAATGCCATCTTGGATAATTCAAAAGTCAAGGATGGAGAGAGAAGTATCGAGAAATGCTCATCTCTACCCCCCTGGAGAGAACTTATTTGGTGCTCAATTTGCAGACAAATCATTTGAGCACCAAATGTGGTCACTGCGAGAGATTGGGAAACCATGACATTGCTATGTCAGATATCCGAGGGTCCAGCCCTTAGCACAATACCCAGCACCCAGAGTGCCGCTAGCCTTGCCAACACCACCAATACAAAACATTGTGGCTGTAGGGCAGCCAAATACCTACCTACCTAGAGGGATGTTTCAAATGCAGGACATGTCACCTTTTCTGCCACTTGTTCAACCCCCACAGCCACCAGAGGCTAAAATCAACCAAGTGTTGATTGAGGAGCCCTTGGATGAGGGAGAAATAATGCTCGAGGTAGAAGTCAATAATGACTAATGAGGAGCCCATGGAGATCACACCAAAGTATTATGTCGTACGGAACAACATGCCAGTACTAGTGTTTCAAACCACGGTACAATGGAAAGGAAAAAACATAAACTCAACTATGCGAAGGGGACCCATAGAATGTTTTCATTATAATGGACCTCATCGAGTAGCGGAGTGTCCTCTTAAGAATGTGGCTAATGCTGGTCAGCTCAAACCAACGTGATGCCTACACTTTCATGTGAGAAGTGTGGTGTCGATCATTTGATCAAAGACTTCCCATATCATGCCAATGAAGGGTGTACCACCATGGTCCAACACACTTTCCCGATCATGGAAGGATCAAGACCATCTAGGAGAGAACTATATTAGATGAATCCAAAATATACGACAATTGTAAAGGAAGAAATTGATAAACTCATTGCTTGCGGATTTTATCTATGAAATAGAGCACATAGATTGGCTTTCACCAATCATGATTTTGCAAAAAAAAAAAAGGAAAATTAAGGGTCTGTGTTGAACTCCAAAAGGTCAATGTAGCCACTAGGAAGGACCACTACCCACCACTGCCATATATAGAACATGTATTAGAAAGGGTAGCAGGTGAAGAAGCCTATAGCTTCTTAGATGGGTTTTCAGGTATTAGAAAGGGTAGCAGGTGAAGAAGCCTATAGCTATAGCCTAAGAAGCCTATAGCTTCTTAGGTCAATGCAGCCACTAGGAAGGACCACTACCCACCACTGCCATATATAGAACATGTATTAGAAAGGGTAACAGGTGAAGAAGCCTATAGCTTCTTAGATGGGTTTTCAGGCTATAATCAGGTGTCCATAGCACCAGAAGACGAGCACAAGATAGCCTTCAATACGATGTGGGAGACATATGCTTATAAGATTATGCCTTGGCCTCACCAATGTCCCAAAAACTTTCCAAAAATGGCTAATGTGCACTGCCTTCAAGCACTACTTGCAAAAGTGGTTGGAGGTATTCATTGATGATCTATGTGCACACTCATGATGGACTGAGCACTTTGCTTTCTTAAGGAAGGTGTTTGAAAGATGTCAATTAAATCGTATATCCCTTGACCCTTTAAAGTCTCAATTCTAGGTTAAGCACAGTGTAATCTTAGGGCACATTGTGTCTAAAAATGGCATTTCCACTGATGAGAGCAAGGTAAACTTGATCTTGGAATTAGCCCCACCAACTAACTACAAAGGTGTACAATGGTTTATGGGCTATGTTGGGTATTATCGATGCTTTATCATATTCTATGCTGAAATTGCCAGGCCATTATATAAACTACTCACTGTCTTTGAATGGACCGAGAAATTCCAAGAGGCCTATCACAAGTTGAAGAATGCACTGGTTCGTGTACCAATCTTGAGACCACCCAACTGGGATCTTGTATTCCACGTGTACATTGATGCATCAAACATCGCTATAGAATGTGGATTGGTGCATCAAACGTCGCTATAGGATGTGGATTGGTACATTGATGCATCAAATGTCGCTATAGGATGTGGATTGGTGCAACCTGGGGAATTCAAATTGGATTACCCAATTGGTTTTGCCAGTCATCACAATTGAATGATGCAGAGATAAACTACACCACCATGGAGCGTGAAGGGTTTTGACCGTGGTTTATGCTATTAAGAAATACAGACATTACCTGCTGCTGCTGCTGGCCAACAAATTTATATTCTTTTGTGGACCATTAGGTCCTGTTATATTTTGTGAACAAGCCTTGCACCTTAGGAAGAATCACACGATGGTTGCTTCTACTCCTAGAATTCGATTTTATGGTCATGGTAAGAAAAGGAACCTAACATGTTTTGGTGGACCATATGTCTAGAATTCCTAACAGAGAACCAACAACATGCATTGATGATGATCTTCCAGATGCTTGTCTGTTCAAACTTGACATGGTACCTGAGTGGAGTGAGGAAATATCCGACTATCTAGCTCATGGTTTTCCATAAGATCGATCTTTGAAAAAAGATAAAATGTGTCAGCTTATTAAGCTAGCCACACCTTATCAATTTATTGATGGAGAATTATATAAGCTAGGCAAGAACGATATCCTCAGGAGAGATGTGTGCGATAAGATGAGTTTGTCACTGTCTTAGAAGAACCACACGCAAGAATACCTAGAGGCCATTTTGCGGGAGAAGTTACAGCAGCTCACAAGGTTCTCCAAGCACGATTGTGGTGGCTTACATTATTCGGGGACATAGAATTTGTAAAGATATGCAAGGAGTTCCAACAATTTTCTATTCCACACAACAAAAGGACAGGATGCCACTCACCCCTGTGATTGTGTGACAACCCTTTGAAAAATGGGGTATCGATTTTGTTGGACCCATTAGTCTAACAGCGCATCCGTCCTCCCAAACACATTATGTGATCGTGGCCACATAATATTTCACTAAGTGGGAGGGGGGGCGAGAGCCTCTAAATGAGCTGATGCTCGATCTATGGCCAAGTTTCTATATGAACAAATCATTTCCAAATTTGGCTACCCACTTGAAGTAGTCAGTGATGACTGGGGTTCACATTTCATCAATAAGGTGATTGAACACTTACATGATTCCTTGTAGTACACCGCAAATCATGACCTTATTACCCACAAGAAAATGGCCAAGCAGAGAGCACAAACAAGATCTTGTGTGCTGTCTTGACTAAAACTTTAGAAGCCAGCCACATAGATTGGGAACACAAGCTGACCGCAACACTATGAGCATATTGTACATCATATAAGGTAGCAACAGGATACATTCCCTTTCGCCTAGCTTTTGGCATTGATGCGGTAATTCCTATGGAATTTTTATTCCTAGCCTGTGAATCACCATAAAAGAAAGGCTCACTCAAAATGCATTAGTTGAAAAGTTAGTTGACTTGGAAAAACTCGACGAAACCCAACTGATTACCTCACATGGGCTTCTAGTCGAAAAACTATGGAGGAAACACTGGTTTGACCATAACTTGAAACAAAAAGAACTGGAAATGGGGGACCTCTTCCTCATGTATGGTGTGGAAAGCGCCAATAAAAAGAAACTAAAATACAGAGGCTTAGGACCTTTTAGAGTGTCCGAAACCACCCCTCAATGGTCAGTCCACATTGAAACTATTGAAGGGGTAGAAATGGAAGGGTGCATCAATGGGAGTAAACTCAAGAAATATTATGGACCCTTGATCTAGGAAATGCTCACACAAGAGAACCTTCTAAAACAAAAAAAAGAGCTAGTCAAGGAAAAGATCAAACAAGCTCAAGAGGAAGCCAAAGAAAAATAAAGACTCCAAGGGAGAACGCTACGTGTAAATATGGCTTCACTCACTTTTCTTGATAAGGATGACTCGGATATTGAACTTGCAAGACTTAGTGTACATGTCTCTACAAAGGAGGGGCCATGCAACAAGCATCACACTTGTTGATACGGGGTCACGTCAAAACTTGATTTCTTATGAGACATGGGCAGCTTTAAACAAACTCCCCTAGAGACAACAAGTGCTGAAATTCGAAGTGTGCATCCATCTGTCACACATGCAATGGGACTTTTGAATGTAAACATCTCTGTCAAAAATAATCCCTTGGTCATCGGGAATGTGTTTGTTGTGCCTATAGGGACAATGGTAGAGGAAATGCTTATTGGATGAACATAGATTTGTGCCAGCACCACATCCAATGGGAAAAATGAGAGGTATAACTTAATGATGGAAAAGACACCATCATCGTGCCATTATGGAGTCCATTGAATAAAGGGAAACATGCAGTGACATGCAAGATGGAATCTCCAATGCCAAAAAAAACAGAATTCCTAACAGAACAAGCATTCTCATTTTAAGGTCTTCCCTCTTCAAGAGAATCAAAGCAAAGGAAGCAAAAGTCTCCAGGCAAAAAACAATGGCTTCCCAGGTCCAGCTTCAAGCACAAGGATACTATGAAACATACAAAAAAGCCGCATGGGAACAAAAGAAAAACAGACATGCTATAAGCAAGAGATAAGAAAAGACAAGCAGGGATAGGAAGCTGTATATCAGGCAAGCCCGCACACAACTTAGCATTCAACAACGCTGGGTCCAAAAGGACTTACTAGCAAAACAATGCTATTATAAGGAAATAAAACCATATGGGTACAAAAAACAAATTCAAAAACCATTTTTGCAACTGCCTCCAGAATAACAGAAGAGTACCATAAGCACATACAAGACAAGGCTCTAGCTAAATAAGGTACTAAAAGGAAGCACCAAAGTTGATCTAGAAAAAGAAGCAAGTTCAACCAAGTAATAAAGTAAGAGCAACACCTCCAACGTCACCCACCAAGAAGGAGAAGCTGAACCAAGCCGTGGACCAAAGTAAGAAAGACTTGCACTCACATGCACAAGAAGCAAAATAGGTTCACCAGGATTTGGTGGATGTACTCCTCACTTGATGGAGGGAAAAATCAAAAGTTCTCACTTAGAACTTATGTGGTTGCAAAAACAATAAATATTTTATTGGAAACTGTCACACGGAGCGATGATCTCGGGTCATGTTCTGGGCGTGAGTTCTCGCTCAAGACTAGAAAGTCCAATACAAAAGTGAAAACAAAGAGTACTTGGAATCGTGCACACCAAGACCTATAGCTCGTCTTGAAGAGGATGACGAGCCGGTCGTTTTGAGTACTAGAACTTTGAAATCGGACTCCGTATGAAGGAGTTATGACCAAAAACGTACAAATGACAATGGAAAACAGTGTCACCCAAATGCGGGCTTCCAACCGAAAACTTGTATTGAGATAAAATGCCGACATGCCACAAGATTACAATGGGATCACAAGAGTGATGAGAGAAAATGACTTGCGGGCATCCGAGGTGCGGGATCCCTTGCCCACAAGCTGTCTTATATCTAAACGAAGGTAGGAGCGGTCGGGGGCTAGGCCACATTACTCCACCTCAAGGTACTCCCATATAGATGCAAATAATTCAGGGCGTCCAAGCATACCTCGAGAGCACAATGTGAGACCGGATAGAAATCCCAAAAATCCCACGCCTCACATACACCCCCCTTTTGAAGAGCTTGAAGTCCCTTTCAAGCCATTATTCTGGATGTACATCATCCGCCAACAACGGGCACTATGTTGTAAAACTGTAGAACCAACGAACATGCCATTTGAATCATTTTCCCTTCTGGCACCCATGTGCAATCTGTCATGGGGGGATGTTTCCATTTCACATAGAATTCTGGCATACTCTAAGTATCTTAAGTGTGCAAAATGGGCAATTATCCATGGTACCCTTGAATGTGTTTACATGATTGCAAGCCAAGTTATGAGAAACAGTAAAAAAGAATACAAAAGACAATACTTTGAAATGGGTAGAGAACATGCTTTAAAGCAGAAACCAAAAGAGAAAGCAAAAACTTCTAAACCCAAGAAAAACAAGGGATAACAAACTATCGAAACCAAAGCTAAAATAAAGGATAGGGATAAAGAGCCTATGGAGGACATAACCCCAAAAAAGGCCAAAAGCTACACATGATGCAAAAGAATCCACCTCAATGGCTACCACACAAACTACAACACCCACATGTGCGACACAGAATGCAAAATCTTGAAAGAAAATTTGTTCTCGTCGCATGGGTAAACATAATGAAAACCTGATGATCCAAAGAAAGTCAAAAGATGAAACAAGCTCTAGTACATTGATAAGTGAGGATGAAACAAGTTCTGATTTGGCACTAGGTGCACCTCACAGACCAATCAAGAATATAGAACCCACCCAACACCCCAAATTGAAAATCTTGATCATATGATATATGCGGAACATAAAAAAGCAAGCTTAGGAGAGCATGCTTAACATTGTTGAGTGTTATATAGGATCACCGGTAGTGATTACACCTCATAAATCCAATCCTAAAAAAGCAACCAAAATACAAGAACTTGAGGAGTAGCGCTTTCCCTTTCAAAAGGAAGACATACTCTCTATGGAAGAGTCATTAGTAGAGGCAAATCGCACGAATTATGCAGCTGCAAAAACATGCAAGGAATTCAATGAATCCCTTACAAAATTAAAGCAGTCTCTCAAAATCTCATTCAGAGGAATGCTCTTCTCTCATGGTGGTGAAGCCAGCATAGCATCAGCAATTTCACCTTCAAAGGCTAAACATGAGTTATACCAAGACATAAAGAGCCAAAAAGATGATGAGAGTAAATGGGAATATGAAATCGAAACTGGATCTGAAGCTAAAACACAAACTAAAACATCCATGGTTCCCCTTGAAGATTCTATCATGGTATGGTTAGATTTCCCTATAGGCAATGGTGTTAAGTGCAAATGTGCGTTGATTAGCCCTTGAGCTAGTCATAACATCCAGTGACAATAGACACTTGGGTGTCATTTTGGGACAACCTAAACTCATCTCCCTAAAGACCATGGTCTTGCACAAGAGGAGCCAAAGGACAAAACATTGAAGTTCCAAATTACTTTAGCTATGCTACTCAAACAATCGGTGGAGATGTGGAATTTAGATTCCATATTTTTGGTATAATTCAAATTATGAGTATTTATCAAAAGTGGAATTTTGAGCATTATTGATTTTATTGAGAAATATGGGTATAATTGATTTTTGTAAATCCCATGAATCTTTTACTCAAAAGAAGAATATTGAATATATTTCACTTAAGAAATTTAAGAAAGAATATGAAAATATCCATCGAGAAAAAGTACCTTTAACTAGGCCAAGCAATTGGCAGAAACTTAGAAAAGTCCCATCGATATCGAAAGTCGAAAACAGTAGTAAAAGTGGATGTGACAAGATGTGATGTAGAGCCAAATGAATGTGACGGGATGTAAATGGATGCAATGTGAGTAGATGAGATGTGAATGTGATAAGAGGAGATATAAACATGATGTGATAAGATGTAAATGTGATGTGATAAGATGTGAATGTGATATGATAAGATATGAATGTGATGTGATAAGATGTGAATGCGATGTGATAAGATGTGAGTGGATGTGATAAGATGTGGATGAGATGTGATGTGATGTAAATGGATGTGGCTGTGGATGTGATGAGATGTGGATGAGATGTGATGTGATGTAAATGGATGTGATATGATGTGATGTAAATGGATGTGGATGTGGATGTGGATGTGATGAGATGTGGATGTGGTGTAAGTGGATGTGGATGTGGATGTGGATGTGGATGTGGATGTGGATGTAGATGAGATGTGATGTGATGTAAATGGATGTGGATGTGGATGTGGATATGGATGTGGATGTGGATGTGGATGTGGTGAGATGTGGATAAGATGTGATGTGATATAAATGGATGTGGATGTGGATGTGATGAGATGTGAATAAGATGTGATGATATGTGAATGGGTGTGATGTGACGTAAATGGGTGAGAATGAGATGTGAAGTGATAGATGTGCATGTGAATGAATGGATGGATGTGGATAGATGTGAATGTGAATGAATGTGATGAGATGTGAATGGATGTGATGAGATATGGATAGATGTGGATGTGATGTGATATGGATGGAATGAATGTGATGTGATAAAGATAGATGTGGATGGAATGTATGTGATGTGATGTGGATGCAATGAATGTGATGGATGTGAATGGGTGTGATAGATGTGAATGGGTGTTATGGATGTGAATGGGTGTGATGAGATGTGAATGGGTGTGATGACATATGAATGGATATGATGAGATGTGAATGGATGTGATGATATCTGAATGGATATGAATGTGATGTGATGATATCTGAATGGATGCGATGAGATATGAATAGATGTGAATAAGATATGAATGGATATGAATGGATGCGATAAGATATGAATGGATGTGAATGTGATGTGATGATATCTGAATGGATGCGATGAGATGTGAATGGATGTGAATGTGATGTGATGATATCTAAATGGATGTGATGTCATGTGAATGGATAGATGAGATGTAAGGTGGATGAATGTGGATCTAGGTAGATGTGAATGGATGAGATGAGATGTGATGTGATGTGATGTGGATCTAGGTAGATGTAAATGGATGAGATGTGATGTGGATATGGGTAGATGTGAATGGATGAGATGTGATGAGGATGGATGTGACGTGATGTGATGTGATGTGATGTGATGAGGATAGATTTGGATAGATGTGATGAGATGTAATATGATGTGATTGGATGAGAATAAATGAAGATGATGGGAATACATATGACTGGATGTGGAATAAGCAATGTGAATTGATGTAGAAGAATATGGAATAACGAGAAATGATGTGGAACAATGTGGAAAGATGAGAGTTCGTTAGAAACAATATTTATGAAACCTGTTTTTAATTGACTGTTTTATGTCAAGAATGCTGGGAAGCATTTTGACCATCTTGTGAATGAGGTCGTGGTAGAGACCTAAGTGATAAAGTTGCAACAACTGATAGAGAGTCAACGGAGGACGTCTCGCATAGCAAGGTCGGCCGAGATCTTGACCAGCCTCCATTCAATTTAAATGGTGAGCTTCTGGTGTATGGTGGATGAGGGACCAAGGAAGCGGCCTATGAGTGAAGCGCTAGGTGACCTACGAAGGAGCCTAGAGGGTGCTGACTATACGGTGCTCGACGAGCTCTGGGTCGCCGAAGATACCCATGCCTGCGTCGAGGAAGAAAATGGAACAAGGAGTTAGAGTTGTTTTCTGAACTGGGACATGGATTTTGTTGATTGGCCTTGCTGGTCTTCAACGGATAAATCCATGGCTCTTTTATACGGATGAATCCATGGCTCTTTTATATGGATCTGTTAGTTGATCTTGTTGATCTTCAACAATGGAGAGTCCATTGTTGATCTTCAACAATGGAGAGTCCATATGGATCTTTCTTATGTGATTATATTTCCAGGTACTATGAGCTAGAAACTATCAAAAAGGCCCCTGAGTGAATAGGTGGTGAGTGTTCTGTCTACCAATGATGCCATAGGTACACTTGGGAAGAAATGAATGTGATACTTGATTATATTTCCGGGTACTATGAGCTAGGAACTATCGAAAAGGCCCCTGCGTGAGTAGGTGGTGAGCGTTTTGGTGCTAATGATGCCATAGGTACACCGATGAAGGAATGATTGGAAATTAAAATTCAAGCTAGATATTTTGGAGGATTATGATCAGTGATACTATGGTTTCAATAAAAGATTGTTTTAAAGACAACTGAATCTGTGAAAAAGGTAATTTTATATTGGGTGTGTAAGTGGTGTGACTATCTTGAACTTTGCTTGAAACGCCAGCTAGGGGCCTCGGAACTCTTTTCCTTGATACCCAGGGCAAAACATAACCAAATTCCTAAATGGATTCTAACCCATGGGTTGTTGGATGGGATTAGGCTGGACTAACGGATCCCTAAAGTGAGAGTCGATTCTGTTAAATTACGATAGTTGAAGTAAATCCAGGATTCTATGGAAAAGAATCAACGGCTATGCCTCTTGATGAGGAAAAAAGCGTTGGACTCTATGCTCCAAGTGCAAGTCTCTTCCTTGATCTGACCATGAGACTTACAGATTCGGTCAGATTAGTTTGGTTAGTGAAGACCTTGACTAGGTTAGAATAAAATATCCTAAAGGAATTGCCTATATCTATTGGGTGTGGGAAGTTTTTCCGGGTTAAAGGAATCGCCTATGTCTACTGTGCCTCTTGATGAGGAAAAAAGCGTTGGACTCTATGCTCCAAGTGCAAGTCTCTTCCTTGATCTAACCATGAGACTTACAGGTTTGGTCAGATTAGTTTGGTTAGTGAAGACCTTGACTAGGTTAGAATAAAATATCCTAAAGGAATTGCCTATGTTTACTGGGTGTGGGAAGTTTTTCCGGGTTTGGTTTGGAAGAACCGAGGGATTAGTCTCTTGTCCGAATATCTGTGGGCGAGGCCTCGAGTGAGAGGCTCTGCCCGGCGCGTAAGAAGTGCTACTTCCACTGCTAGCACCCCAGAATTTGATGCATGGAGGGGGCATGGATCTTTCAGCTGGTATCAGAGCGACTTGGCTAAAGTGGAACAATCGAAAAGCCAGAAATGTCAAAAATTTATGAAGTACCAGTAAAAGATTGTAATTGTGTGATGAAATTCATACAAATTATTCAGAATGAAGATCCATTAATTGGAAATTGGGTCTTTAGATGGAAGTACTGCAATTGTATGGAATCCCTGACTTGCTTGAGGCCTAGATATGGTGGTATTTACCTTATAACTCTAAGGACAGTGACTACCCATGTATACCATGGGTATAATTGCAACTCTTTACTAGCAATATATACGAGTAAATCTAAGACCGTGAAGTTATAAGTGAAAATGCTATCCAGACGATGAATTCGAATGCTGGTTGATATAATTTTTGAATTCTGGTTGAGAATTGATGAATTGATTTGGATTCTTATTTAAAGATGATGATTTCTGAATTCTGGTTGAAAGAAGATAAGTTGAGCAAAGCCACAATGAGGATGAATGGGGAGAACCCCAGTGATGATGTTAGTAACTGGAAGACAATTATAACCTTCAGTAAATCACTATGAGATTAGTGGATTGCTGACAAATTACTGTTGTTTGACCTTTGACCTAGTGGATCTAATTAAGGAATGACAAATTGAGAACTTACATAACTAAAATTTTCATGGGAAATATTCAGATAGAATTTTCGGTATAATGGACCATTATTGTGTTAAGGATATGAATGTTCTATATGTTCAGAATGAATTGTTCTCTGATAATGAGTTTTGTATGTTCTTATTGTAGAAGGAATCTTTATCCCAGGATTCTGTATGGGTTGACCAGACTATAAGAAGCTCCAAAATCAGTTGGATCTTAAGGTGAAAGAGTTTATCCTCCAGCTGGCCAGATGAGGACATCTCCCGTTTTTTAAGTGGGGTAGGATGTAAGATTCCTCCCTCTAGCTATTGAGGTGTAAAGGTGTAAGAACCTCCCCTTCTATTCTTGAAATTATTCCCCTCTCTGAAAGAGAAGAAAAATCTTGTTTTACCCTATTTTGGCCTAGAGAGAGATAATCCAAAATTGAGATATCTTTGGATAAAAAAGTCCTCCTAGTGTCTAAAATGGATTCCCCTGAAACAGAATTTCAAAATAAACTTTCCAAGGTGCATTAGGAAGTAATTGAAAATGTGTATAAGGGACCTCAGCCTAAGGGTCTACATTTTATGAATTTTTTGGATTATGGTCCAATTAGGGTTCCAATGTGCCAATCAGATTGATCCAAGTGTTGGAATGAGATAAATCTAAAAGAATAAAAGAAAATACCCAAAAATGAGTAAATGCTCACATAAGATGAAGAATTGTCTACAACAACTCTTGGAGTTGCTCTTCTCCTCTTGGTGGACCAATTGATTGGTCGGGGGGCTTCACTGTAATTAGAGATCACCAGTCTTTGCAATTCATTTGTGATCAACCAGACTTGAAAGGTAGAAAGGCCAAATGGGCTGAATTGATACACGACTTTGATTTCATGATTAAATACAGAAAAGGTAGCTTAAATTGCATTGCTGATGCGTTGAGTCAAATTGGTGAAGTTAATGAACTTAGCTTCATGGAAATTACTTCTAGCTTGAATGATTCACTCAAGGGAAAATGGAGTATAGATATTTTCTTTAGAAAATATTAGAATTTGGCAAAATCAGGGTCCACCAACTCTGGGGTAGATCAAAACCTAGTGTGAATGAAGGAAAAGCCAACCAATATTTTATTCAAAATGGTCTTTTATTCCAAAATGATAAGGTATGTGTGCCGGCGGATGTGTCAAAAATTAAACTGAGGATCCTATTTGAGTGCCATGATGCACCATCGATAGGACATCTGAGCATAAAGCGTACCTTGGCTTTGGTTAGAATGACTTTTTATTGGCCAAAAATGAAGGATTTTGTTCAAAATTATGTGGTCAAGTGTCATCAGTGTCAAATTAACAAGGCAAAGCACCTTAAATCTGTTCGGTTATTACATCCTTTGGATATTCTGTCTCAAAAGTGGAAAAGTATTTCCATGGATTTCATTATGGGACTTCCACGTACAAGCAAGGATCACGATGCCATTTAGGTGGTCGTGGATAGATTAATAACGATGGCTAGGTTTGTACCCACAAAGATAACAGTTAAAGCGTCGAAATTGGCTTACCAATTTTTCAAGCAATTGTTTAGACTGTATAGTCTACCTTCTGATATTGTGAGCGATCGGGACTCTACGTTCAGGGCTCATTTTTTTGCAAGAATTTTTCAAGAAATTGGAAACTACTTTGAGTATGAGTTTCTCTGATCACTTGCAGTCTGATGAGAAAACTACTTTGAGTATGAGTTCCTCTGATTACCTGCAGAGTCTGATGAGAAAACATAGCGTGTGAATCAGATTGTAGAGGATATGCTTTGTGCATATGTCTCTGGAAAACCATCGGATTGGGAAAAATATCTTCCAATGATGAAATTTACCTATAATAATTCTAAACATATACGGCTATTGGTTATAGTCCATTCATGCTTATGTATGGGTATCAACCTAGGGCACCTTTTGACGTCGGTCTTAAGGACATTGATCTTGATGCATCGAGGGATTTCTTGCATGATATGCAGGAAATGCTGACCTAAGCTCGGGATTCTATCAAGAGTGCTCAGGATTGAGCACGGTTTTATGCTGATAGGGGATGCTCACCTCGCTCTTTTGAGCTAGGAGCGTTAGTTTATTTTGAAGTTCCTAAAGATTCTCAGACTTTGTCAACAAGAAAGTGCTCTAAATTATCTCCTAGATATTGTATTTCATTCTGAGTTATACGTTGAATTGGCACGGTTGCGTATGAGCTAAAACTACCTCCACATGTCAGAGTTTGTCTAGTCTTTCATGTTAGTAGATTGAAAGAGAATCTAGGAGGTGAGGATAACACAATTACTCCTCAAGAACTCGTTGAAGTCGAAGATTTGTCTTATGTTCCACATGAGCCTAAAAAGGTACTTGAATTCAGGGGAAGGAAACTTTGTAGTCGCATTATCCCTAAGGTTAAAATTAAGTGTAAAGAGAGGGAAACTGAGGATTCGACTTGGGAGTTAGTTGAGAACGTTCAGTGCAGTTTTCCTTCTTTTCATTGCAGGAGTGCAATGTTTTAAGAGAGGGGAAGTATGTTATGTACACATTATATATGCATATATTAGGAGGCTAACCCACTTTAGGCATGTGAGCATGGGAGCATGGGAACATGCTCTAGTGGGGCAATGGTTAGGTCTAACCTTGGGTTGAGGTTAGGGTCAGGCAACGAAGGGTCACACATGGAAATGGACACCCTTAATGACAAAAACCAGTCCATTAAGAGAAATTAGTCGAATTCAAGGGTTTTTTTATGGTGTTGAGAAATTTTTTGAAGGATTAAGCTACTCCTAATGCTTGCCAACACTCTAATGCAAACAATTTCAACAAAAAACACATAAATTAAGCTAAAATTAATGATTTTAGTTATATGTTTAACACTAAAGAGAGCTAACATTCACTAAAAATTGCATTCTATTGCATTGTTTGATGCAATGGATACAAATTAAGCCTAATACAAACTATGTGCAAGCCCTAAGAACATTAAAAAATAAATTAAAAACAACAAAAACAATAAATTAAGCTAAAAATTAAGCAAAATAAAAGATTCTTTACAAAAACAAAAAAGAGAGCTATTCTACACCAAATCACACACAAATCACCATCAAATCCATATTTTTTTCATGGGAAACCATTAATCAAGACAATGGGCAATGGGTAATACGTAGATTAGAGAAAAAACGATGAAAAAAGCCATGGGATGACTCCTCGAAAGCAGCACCAAAAATGTTATGGCTCATCCTACCCCCCCTTTCCAACAAGAGATTACCTAGTGAACTGCAACTATCATGAGGATCTTTCTAATGGCCCAGCTCTTACCCCTTGAGGAATCCAATCTCTACAACTCCTTGAGAAGCAATTCCACCATGAGCATTGTCACACTATCACATTGCACTACGGGTACTCGTCCCTCCTCTCACCTCACTTCATTCACACACACTCACTAGCATGCATTAGGGAGAGAGATTAGCAAGAGGATTAGCAAGAGAAAGACTTAATTGCACAGTGGGAGAGTATGTTGTATTATGAGAGATATTCACTTATATACATGGCCATAAGTGTTCACACTCACTTAAACTATGGCTGACCGGGCACTTTAGGCTCATAAGAGGCCTAATTCTGTTACAATGACTACTCTCATAATATATCCATGAAGCGCATCACTTGGCACTTCATCCTACATGCTACAACATGCTCTTGAAGCGGGAATTGCTATAAATATTCTATCACACCATTACGGGCACTCATCCAAGTTGTAGCTTTGGACGCCATTGCTTCATATCTTGAATATATGATCTTTTGGTGTATCTACCTTGACTCCTTGATGTAAGATAATGGTGGTAGTTCTTGTTAACCCTAGGAATGGGTTAACACCCACCAAAGGTTTCGTCCTTGAAACCATGTAAGAAACAATGTATGGACTATAGAAAACCTTCTTGTCTTCAAGCATGAGTGTGGAAGCACATTCTTTGCAATCCAAAAGGCATCTCACACAAAAGAACTCCACATAGAGTTGTCCACTTATTTTATGTACATATGGACTGCCCTCTATGATACCCATAAGCCCATGGAGTCTTGTTGCACCTTGCTTTAACTGACGAGTGATGAAGTACACTGAGGGTCATGGCTGTTCATAACAATAAATTTACAGCAATGGAACCCTTCATATCATCATCCCAACTCATGCATACAGCTGTCCAAAGACACCATACAGTTGTACCCACTTTATCCCACTATGATGCATTACTTGTAGAAGCTCCGGATGGTCTTTCATCATGAAGCCTTCGGACTGCCAAGAAGTTTCTTCATAAGGCAAGCCTCTCCACTTCACAAGGTACTCAAAAATAGACCTATGAAGGTGTCTTTTCCTCATTCCTATCACCTTCTCCGCCACATATTGAATCATTTCCTCTTCATCCATAGGAGGCAACTCATCAATCACTTCCAATTGAGGTCCCACATACTTCTTTAAATGTGACACATGAAACACACTATGGATCCTTGTGATAGAAGGTAACAACAATTGGTAGGCAACCTCACCAATTCTTCTCAACACCTTGTAAGGTCCATAAAAGCGATGAGCAAGTTTTGTATTGGCGTCTCCCTTCAATGAAGCATACCTTGACTTAGGGATTCTTAAGA